>NC_057799.1:420689153-421036246 GCF_018294505.1 Triticum aestivum | reverse complement strand
AACCCCCGGTACTCCGAAACTCATCCGAAACAACCCGAACCGTTCCGGTGTCCGAATGTAACCTTCCAATATATGAATCTTTACCTCTCGACCATTTCGAGACTCCTCGTCATGTCCGTGATCTCATCCGGGACTCTGAACAAACTTCGGTCATCAAATTACATAACTCATAGTACAAATCGTCATCGAACTTAAGCGTGCAGACCCTACGGGTTCGAGAACTATGTAGACATGACCGAGACACATCTTCGGTCAATAACCAATAGCTGAACCTGGATGCTCATATTGGTTCCTACATATTCTACAAAGATCTTTATCGGTCAAACCGCATAACAACATACGTTGTTCCCTTTGTCATCGGTATGTTACTTGCCCAAGATTCGATCGTCGATATCATCATACCTAGTTCAATCTCGTTACCGGCAAGTCTCTTTACTTGTTTCGTAATGCATCATCCCGTGACTAACTCATTAGTCACATTGCTTGCAAGGCTCATAGTGATGTGCATTACCGAGAGGGCCCAAAGATACCTCTCCGATACATGGAGTGACAAATCCTAATCTCGATCTATGCCAACTCAACAAACACCATCGGAGACACCTGTAGAGCATCTTTATAATCACCCAATTACGTTGTGACGTTTGATAGCACACAAGGTGTTCCTCCGGTATTCGGGAGTTGCATAATCTCATAGTCAGAGGAACATGTATAAGTCATGATGAAAGCAATAGCAATAAAACTAAACGATCATTAATGCTAAGCTAATGGATGGGTCTTGTCCATCACATCATTCTCTAATGATGTGATCCCGTTTATCAAATGACAACACATGTCTATGGTCAGGAAACTTAACCATCTTTGGTTAACGAGCTAGTCAAGTAGAGGCATACTAGGGACACTCTGTTTGTCTATGTATTCACACATGTACCAAGTTTCCGGTTAATACAATTCTAGCATGAATAATAAACATTTATCATGATATAAGGAAATATAAATAACAACTTTATTTTGCCTCTAGGGCATATTTCCTTCAGTTATATTGTCATAGATCCTTCAACATGTGGTGCTTGCCCCCCATCTTTGCTAGCCAAAAATTCCGCACCAAGTAGAGATACTACTTGTGCATCCAAAAACCCTTAACCCAAATCTTATTTTCAAGAGTCCACCATACCTACCTAAGGATTGAATAAGATCCTTCAAGTAAGTTGTCATCGGTGCAATAAGTCAATAAAAATTTCTTCTTAAAGTGTGAGATCATTTAGTGTAAGAGAAAATTGAGTGTTGTATGAACTTGTGATGGCAAAGAATAAAAGCGACAGATTGCATAATAAAGGTTGCTATTATAAGGGGCAATATGATGTGACGTTCTTTTGCACTAAGGGGTTGAGCATATAAACAAATAAGCGCATGGCAACCTCTGCTTCCCTCTGCGATGGGCCTATCTTTTACTTTTTAGTATTTACTTTTATGCAAAGAGTCAAAGTTATTCTCTCTATTCCTTTTTATTTTTCTCTGTTGGCAAGCATCATGTGGTGAGGAAAGATCTAGGCACATATGTCCAGTTGAATATGGGTAGCATGAGTTATTATTGTTGACATCACCCTTGAGGTGAATACGTTGGGAGGCAAAACAATAAGCCCCTATCTTTCTATGTGTCCGGTTGAAACGTTTTGCTCATGTGTATGCAGTGAAAACTATATGATGGTTGAGTATGTGGAGCTCTTACTTAGACTCCGTTGAATAAGTTGAATTGCAATTGCTTCGTGACTAAGAACATAGGTTGTTGGGTTTCAACAGAATTCATTGTTTGAACCTTAACATGTGAATTGGTTGCCATTATGACATGAGAAGTTTTATAAGAAAGAATTGTTGTTATGATGCTAGGAAAAGTGATTGAAATTATCATTGATCAAACTTATGCACTTTGCTAGCGTTCACACTTCATAAATTATTTCTTTTTATCATTTACCTACTCAAGGACGAGCAGGAATTAAGCTTGGGGATGCTGATACGTCTCCAATGTATCTATAATTTATGAAGTATTCATGCTGTTATTTTATCATTCTTGGATGTTTTACAATCATTTTATAGCAACTTTATATCATTTTTTGGGACCAACCTATTGACCCAGTGCCCAGTGCCAGTTGCTGTTTTTTGCTTGTTTTTACATCGCAGGAAATCAATACCAAACGGAGTCCAAACGCAACGAAACTCCACGGAGATTTTTTATGGACCAGAAGACATCCATTGGGATAGAGCAGCACCTGGGGTGTCCGCCGAGGGGGCACAACCCACCAGGGCACGCCAGGGCCCCCTGGCGCGCCCAGGTGGGTTGTGCCCACCTCGGTGGCCTCCCGCACCCCCTCTTTGCACTATAAATTCCCAAATATTCTGAAACCCTTCGGGGTTAACCTAGATCAGAAGTTCCACCGCCGCAGGCCTCTGTAGCCACCGAAAGCCAATCTAGACCCGTTCCGGCACCCTGCCGGAGGGGGGAATCATCACCGGTGGCCATCTTCATCATCCCGGCGTCCACCACGATGAGGAGGGAGTAGTCCACCCTCGGGGCTGAGGATTTGTACCGGTAGCTATGTGTCTAATCTCTCTCTCTCTCTCTCTCTCTCTCTCTCTCTCTCGTGATCTATATCATGGGCTTTGTTAATATAGATGGATCATATGATGTTTCTCCCCTCTATACTCTTGTTGTGATGAATTGAATCTTTACCCTTTGAAGTTTTGTCTTATCGGATTGAATATTTAGAGATGAGAACACATGATGTATGTCTTGCGGTATGAATACTTGAGGTGACAATGGGGTATCGTATTGATTCACTTGATATATGTTATGGCACTCAACTTGCGGATTCCCGAGGTGACGTTGGGGTAATCTATGCATAGGGGTTGATGCACGCTTTTATTATCTTTTCTCCGATAGAAACTTTGGGGTCTCTTTGTAGTTCTTTGTGTGGATTGAGTATTATGATTATGAACTTGCTTTGGTGTTATTTTAGTACGAACTCTAGAATAGATCGAACGGAAAAAATAGCTTTGTGTTATTTTAGTACGAACTCTTGAATAGATTGAACGGAAAGAATAGCTTTGAGGTGGTTTCGTACCCTATAAACAATTTCTACCTTTTGTTCTCCGCTATTAGGAACTTGGAGTGATTCTTTATTGCACTTTGAGGGATAATCATATGATCCAACTATGTTAGCATTGTTGAGAGGTTGCACTAGTGAAAGTACGGACCCTAGGCCTTGTTTTCAAGCATTGCAATACCGTTTTTGTGTCGTTTACTATTTTCTACCTTGCTGTTTTTATTTATTCAGATTATAAAAATATATTTCTACCATCCATATTACACTTTTATCACCATCTCTTCGCCGAACTAGTGCACCTATACAATTTGCCATTGTATTGGGTGTGTTGGGGACACAAGAGATTTCTTGTATTTGGTTGTAGGGTCTTTTGAGAGAGACCATCTTCATCCTATACCTCTTATGGATTGATAAACCTTAGGTCATCCACTTGAGGGAAAATTCTACTGTCCTACAAAACTCTGCGCTTGGAGGCCCAACACGTGTCTACAAGAATAAAATTGCGTAGTAGACATCAAGCTCTTTTCTGGCGCCGTTGCCGGGGAGGTGAGTGCTTGAAGATATATCTTTAGATCTTGCAATTGAATCTTTTAGTTTCTTGTTTTATCACTATTTTGGTTTATAAAAATAAAACTACATAAAAAATGGAATTTAGTTTGCATCATATTATTGATCATCTTTATAATTTCTTTCTTGAAAATGATGGTTCGGAAAATTGTGCTCAATTGTTAGAAGAAGAATTCAATAAAATGCTTGGCACAAAATATTTGAATGATTAACATGATTGCAATGTTGTTAGTGTGAATTCTTTGAATATCCAAAATGCTAATGATGATTGCACAAGTCATGACAAAAATGTTTCTTATAAGCATGTCACTTTTTTGCGGAGTGAATTGGGAGTGCAATTGCACACCAAAAAGGGAAGATAGATTTTGTAAGAAGCATAAATATTTAGAAACGAAAAAGTTGCAAGAGAGGCTAGATGATTGTGCTAAAAGATTTAATTTTTTTCGCCATCTTTGTGAACTTTGCAATGAACATGGTCATTTAAATCTCCAATGCAAATTCTTTCATGATCAAATCATGTCCAAAAATTGTGATAACTTGATTACCCCTGAGCATCATAAAGAGCTTAGTCTTCTTTTGGGGTATGAAGAAATGAAACGTATAACTAAGGGTATTCCAAAATTTAATCTCGAGAGATTTCTTGATTTTGATCTAGAAGAAATTTATATGTTTTGTGCGGTAAATTGCATTAAGAATCCTTATATTGCCAACTACTTAAAGACAAGAAAACAAATGGAGTATGAAGAGAGTACTAATGAAAGGGGAAATGTTTCCGAATACCCTTCTAGTGTTTATTATGATGAATCGGGTAACGAGGAGGAGCTTCCTATCCAATCAATCTCTTCAACAAGAAGCTAGAAACAATTAATTAAACCCACACATGATGTGGTGAAGAAGAAGAAAAGAAGAAAGAATAAAGGTAGAAAGGTATTTTTCCCAAATAATGTTGCTCCTATCACCATTGTGCCTCATGAAAGTGAATCAAATATGTTGATGGAGGATGATGATATTGAGTATGATTGTGTGATACCTACTACTTTTTGTAATGATTATGATTGGGAAGACAACGATATCCCTTATGATCTTGAAAATCTTTTTAGCACTTGCTTGGAAGGATATGATAATAATGTTTGATATACTATGTGTTGTTAAATTATTTACTCGCTCGTCCCATTCCAGACTCTGTGGTCAACGCTATCTCTACGACGCTGGAATGTCTACTGACATTGGTTATTAATTCCAGTACAATGGCACTCTACCACTGTGTTACCTTCACGAGTTCCATTGCCCACCAATGATTTGATAGTACTGAATATAATTTTATTTAATGCAATGACGACTAGATACTATAAGTAGAGAATTTTGTAAAGAGGCTTTTCTGAAAGCATAAATAAAGACATGCAAGGTATAAACTTCCTGGTGATTGATAGGTAGTGTAATGATGGCTCTATACGCATTTTTAGAGTTCATTTGTTGCATTTTCTCTTTATATTATGTCCCACTAAACCAAATAATTGTCCATTATGTAGGGCCGAGCCGGCAAAATCGGAGGCCCTGTGCGAAACTCTGGAATAGGCCTTATCTCACTAAAAAATATATTACCTAAACATAGTTATACTACTATCCATATATCATTATCATTTGGCCATCTTTAGGGCTAGGATCATTGTCAACAGTCTTACCACGTGTGTGCTCTTGATCAAGAGCCGCAGGAGAACACTTGTGTTTTTTTCCTTATAACAAACCTATCCATATCTCCTTTTGAGTTCAAACCTCTTTTTTTTTGTTTCTTCACACATTTTTGGTAACCAGATTCATGCTTTCTAAATAAAGATGACTTGGATCTTGCCATACTAATGCCTAATAGATGAAAAGAATGAAATTAACTACAAGATTTTAGCGGAAGTAAAGAGCGGATAGAAATCGAAACTAAAAGGTCAATGGCTCATGAAATCACCGGTTCTTGATGCAGCGACGCTTAAAAATCAAAGATCATGTGATCGCCTGTACTTTCCTTGCCTTTAGGTGCATCAGGTCCTCCATGCCAACTGCCGTTTGGCCGTTCTTGCCTTCCTTCCTGGTTCTACCCTCCTGTTCCTGACTCCAGAAAAGAACCTTCAGCATTGGAAAGGAGCCACTCGACAAGAGTCTAGAAATTATTGGGCAAGGAAGGAGGACTGGAGGAGCCCTAACCTGCCGCGTCGATGGCCGCCAACGACATTGAAAGTGACAACCTGAAGGCTGTGAATATGTTGAAGAGTGAAGACACAAACAGATTAAGATACACATTTCTTGTTAAGAAAGATGCATGCCCGAACGTAGTTCTCTTGTATTACTCACATCCGTCGTGGTTGTAATTTCTCTAGTCATGTTTTGGCAAACTTTGGGAGGACTCAAGGCCGAACTGTTGTATGACCAGAAGTCGTTTTAGATGCTGTTAAGCGTGATTGTACTTTAATTGAGTAATACAAGAATATTATTTCCAAGAAAAGGGAGCGCGCAGTTTTCGCCTCTAACAAAAATAAAACATGTCCGCTAATTTGGTTCGAGTGGTCGTCGTCTTCGTCGGTTTAATGCACAGCGTTGTAGGTGCCGAACGTGCAACGTGTTAATTTTTCGGGAACCATCGGACCACCGCGGCCGCGCACCTGCGTCAATCAAGGGAATGGACATCTTTGTTTGATTGGGGTCACGCTCACGCATGCACTGTTAAACACCCCTAGCCCTAGGCCTTCAGTGCCATCAAGGGCTTGCCAACGAGAGAAGACCACGGCGTCGAGTTTGGTAGACCGCCGTATAGTGTTAATTAATCCAGCAACCACCTTTTGATACTTCTAGACTTGTAGTATTAGCGGAGGAGAATCAAGTCAACATTGATGAAAGCACTCGGCTAGACAGAGCGAGACCCTTTGTCCCTTTCTGTGGGGTCTTCGGGCCAAAAAGTAGGTTGTTTTAACAAGCCCTCGGATCTTCGCCAGTGCGGTCTTTGACTTCAGTTCACTGAGGGCTTCACTTCAATTCACTGAGTAGTTGCTTCGACTACTACAGTGAGAGTAACATAGATAATAACATCATACATCTTTAGATAAAACAGATGATGTGACGAATAATTAATAAGATAAGAGAGACATGTGGTAACATGGCTAGTTACTGTAACATCACAAACCAAGACAAGATAAGTCTACAACCTAATAAATGAAGTGTTGCATGACACCACACATATATTACTCCCCACTATAGAGGTAGTAACATGACTAGTAACATATGCATGTTACTAGTCTAAGTTATTATCCATTGTGACTAGTCTTAGAGCATCTACCCAGCATCTACAGTCGGGCGCCTCATACGTTTGGGCGGGCTGCCCAGTCACTGTTCGGTCGCAAAATTTTGATTTAGATGGACGTCTCAAATGGCCCGCAAATGTCCGGGCAGATATGGATGCCCGGGCACGCCCGTCACGTCGGACTCGGCCCACGCTGACCCACCCGACCCCACATATATTTTCTCCCATCCGCTCGCCGGACCAAACCCTAGCCACTTCACTCCACTCCTCTCTGCCACCCAAACTCGTCCACGGCGCTGTCCGGCAGTCTTCGGCATGACGGGCAGTGGATCCGAGTCCTTCACCTCCAGATCCGTCGACCCCGAGTTCATCCCACGCGGCCCCGAAGAGGAGATGGCTGACCGGCTTGCGCTCCGCTGCGCCTGGGAGGAGGCCCGTGCACGGCAGTGGTCGGACTCCTTCCGTCGGGAATCCATTGCGTTCGTCCAAAAGGTGCATGGATTCGGCGCTATGGCTGCCTCACCAGAGGCGGTGCGGTCCATCTAGCGTCCGAACGCGCAACCTCTCCGTTGGCGCATGGAGGCCATGGCGCAACCCCTATGTTTAGTATAAGTCATGACAAAGTTATTTAGAAAGTTTAGATTATAGGAGGAACAGAATAATGAGAATTGTTGTTTTTTAATTCCTAGCAAAAATATATTTTAACACAATACAGACGCATACGCTCCTACTTACGCACATATATTCATCTCTATGAAAACACGCATGCACATGTTACCCCTACGAGCACCATCGAGAGACTGAACCGACACCTCATCTTGAGGTTGATGAAGTCGTCACAGATGTCTTTGTAGTCGACGAGAATGCCTCCTCCCACCGAATGCACATCACCAAAGAACCTGAAAAAATGTAGGAAAATGTGAGCACCAGTGTCAAATTTAGGAGTTAAACCCTGATGGGTTGGGGATATCACTATCCTCCTAACTATTTAACCGTATGTTCACGCAAAAAAGATAGTTATGCCTGAGATTCACACAACACTAATGCTACCTCGTTCCATTTTTTTACCCGGAACCGTAGAATAAATCGTCCTAATGTAAATCATTCCTTCATCGGTGCTCCCGAACTATCCGGACACACCGATAACATTACGCATAAAGTTATAGTTCCTTCAGGGTTTTCTTTATCCCGAAACCGCTAAACATTAATTTTCATTATGGTAATTTGGGCAAGCGGAGACTACAGGGTGGGCTAAATTACAAGCTGCCCTCCTGCTGGTGCTCCCGGACTATCCAGACACCGTTTTTTCGAGTCTTTCACCTCCGGGTGTATTCTTTGTGAGCTCAGCATACCATGTGTTTTGTTGTCCACCCACCATTCCATGGACATCACCTCTGTGGAAGGCCCCATTGCCCCTAAAGATCAAGATCTTTGTGTGGCAATTGCTGCGGGACCGTCTCCCACTACTAGATAAAACCTTACTAGTGGCGCTGGTTTTTTACATACCAGTAGCGCGGGCACCCGCGCTACTGCTAGGGCGCTACAGCTATTATTTAACAGTAGCGCGTTTCTAAACAAGCGCTGCAGCTAAAATACTTAGTAGTAGCTCCTCTTTCTCTACCAACGCTACTACTATCATCATGTAGTAGTAGCGCCCTATTTTCTCCCCCACGCTACAACTAGGTAAATAGAAATTAAAAATAATAAAAAGAAGTCAGATGCAATATTCATGGAAATCAAGACAAGTCCAGTGCAAATAAACTAAGTTCACAGAACCATCTCACAAACATTAACGACAATACCACATTTAATATAACCACACAATCTCACAAACTCATATATAGAAGTCAACAATGCATGGATAGATCATAGTTGATAAGTCTACTAGGTAGTCATACTAGCATATATATGGTTCAGCAGCCACACGCATGCATATGTAGTTCTAGATGATATCGATGACAATCATCATCCTCAAGCCTGGGCGGTGGGTGTTCCTGACAGTAATTAGGATTGCCTGTCCAACATGAAGATTCTTGCCGACGAGGAAGCTCTTCCACCCAACTGAGTTGAAGTGTGTGCGACCGTCCGTGTCCACGCCGTACGCACAGGTGGTGACGGAGCCCCTCGCGGTAAGGCATATTCTAGCAGAGCCTTCTTCATCAGGCTTGATACCACAACTCTCAGGTAGGCTCTTTGGCAATTTCTGAATAAGAAAAACATATCAATTAATAAGTAGCCTCACACATTCTACACTATCAAAAGACAGTACTGTTGGGGATCATAGCAGAAATTAAAATTTTCTACGCATCACCAAGATCAATCTATGGAGCTTACTAGCAACGAGAGGGGAGGAGTGCATCTACATACCCTTGTAGATCGCGAGCGGAAGCGTTCAAGAGAACGGGGTTGATGGAGTCGTACTCGTCGTGATCCAAATCACCGATGATCCAAGCGCCGAACGGACAGCACCTCCGAGTTCAACACACGTACGGAGCGGTGACGTCTCCCACGCCTTGATCCAGCAAGGAGGAGGGAGAGGTTGAGGAAGAAGGCTCCAACAGCAGCACGACAGCGTGGTAGTGGTGGAGTGACAGTTCTCCGGCAGGGCTTCGCCAAGCACACGCGGAGGAGGAGAGGTGTTGGGGAGGGGAGGGGCTGCGCCTTGGATGTGGTCCTGCAGCCCTCCCCTCACCCCTCTATTTATAGGGAGAAGGGGGAAGGGGGCCGGCCCCTCTAGATGAGATCTAGAGGGGGGCGGCGGCCAAGGGGGGAGGGAGCTTGCCCCCCAAGCAAGGGGGGCGCCCCCCCTTTAGGGTTCCCCCAAAACCCTAGGCGCATGGGCCCTAGGGGGGTTGGCGCCCAGCCCACTAAGGGCTGGTTCCCTTCCACCTACAGCCCATAAGGCCCTCCGGGGCAGGTGGACCCTCCCGATGGACCCCCGGAACCCCTCCGGTGGTCCCGGTACAATACCGGTATACCCTCGAATATTTCCGGTGACCGTATGGTGACTTCCCATATATAAATCTTTACCTCCGGACCATTCCGGAACTCCTCGTGACGTCCGGGATCTCATCCGGGACTCCGAACAACATTCCGTAATCACATACAAACCTTCCTTATAACCCTAGTGTCGTGGAATTGTCACGTCAGATGTCCTCGTGCAAGGACTTAGTCGTGGAGCCATCGCAATTAGGAAGCTTAAAGGGGTTAAGCGGGACAAGGAACACGAGGGTTATACTGGTTCGGCCCCTTACGGTGAAGGTAAAAGCCTACGTCCAGTTGAGGTGGTATTGATTAGGGTTTCGACGACCAGGAGCTAAACCGTCCTCCCTCGTTACCGATTTGGTCTTACTTGCCCCTAAACCGCCGCCGGGTCGTCCCTTTATATAGAGAGGTTGATGCCCAGCGGCTCTCAGAGTCCCGGCCGGCTCATAACAGTGTCCGGCTCGGACTCTTAACTATTCTTGCCTTACACTACAAGTTTCACCATAACGGCGGTTATCACTACGGGCCTTAAGCCATCTCCGGGTCTTAAGCCCATTACTGACCCGTCGTCTTCAAGTTTGGTACTGGGCTTCGCGTGATGATCATTATGACGTAACCCGGCCCCTCCTGGGCGGGTGACTCTAATGGTGATATCCTCAACATTAGGCCCCAGGTTGATTTGAACCGGTTCATGTCAATCTTCAATCCCCTTAAGAGAAAATCGCCCGGCTTCTGCTTGTGCGAAGGTTATAACCCGCCATGATGTCATCTTCTGGATTCCTGGTAACCCGCCATGATGTCATCTTCCATTAAGTTCATTTTTTTATTCTGTCATATCCCAACGGATCTTATCTTTAATGGCTATCCCGAAAATCGAGGCGTTTTTGTGGCAAGATAATCACGTCGTGGCCTCCTCGTTTCTCGCGCCCATTCATCAGCCGTGCCTTATAAATAGGCCCGGCCCATAAGCATTCGTTCACTCCTCTCCTCCATCGTCTTCCTCCTCTGACGCCCGAGAGCTCGAGCTCCGCCGCCGCCGCCGCACCCCTTGTCTTCTTCAACCTTGGCCGCTGCATCACCCTGAACTGGTCCAGAGACACGGCGGCGACCTCTGCATCTCATCAGCGCCAGTAAGTCCTTGCACCTCCCTACAGTAGATCCGCATTAGGGTTCTATCGTTCTTCCCCTGTTCTTCGTTGTTCATCTCAAGTTCTTCCCAGTTCCGCCACCGAGGTTCCCTTTGATCTAAAAATGGTATAGACTCCCTGCGGTAGTAGTTTCTCACTCATTTTTATGCTAGTAGATCCCCTTTGTCCGCAAAAAGACCTCGTTCTGAACCCATGAACTTCTCTGTATCAGCTTTCTAGGTCTAGAAATTTTTCCTTTCTAGAAGATCGTCTGATCCAAAATAATTCCTGCGATCTGTGAAACTTGTTTGTGCCTCACTTAGTCAAAAATTGCATCTGGTAGCTATGGCGGTTCATACCTCCGGCTTAAAAGAGGCCATGCGCTGTGAAATTTCCGGCTCATTTATGATAGAGTTTTAAACAACCTGAATTACTCATGATGCCCACAGCGGCTTAGATAACCCGACACAATTAGCCATATATCATTAGGCCCCTTCATAAGCCGCCATCTTGAATACTGAACTGCAATCATCCTCCGGCTTATATTTGAACCGGACATTTCCTTTTGTCCTAGGCTTTCGTCTTTCACAATGCCGCCCAAGGCACCCATTACGTGCAACTGGATGAGATCCAATGTTACTGATGATACTTTAGATGATTTCGTGAAGACAGGTTACCTGCCTAAGAAGGAGGTCATGTCCTATCGTGCCCCTGACCCGTCCGAAGAAAGACCTCAACCAAGAGACGGAGAGGTTGTGATATTTGCTGATCACATGAGCCGGGGCTTTGCTCCTCCCGGCTCAAAATTCTTCAGAGACGTTCTGAATTTTTTCGATCTGCGACCTCAAGACATTGGACCCAATTCCGTGTCGAACATTTGTAACTTTCAAGTGTTTTGTGAGGTATACCTTGGAGAGGAACCCAGCCTGCTACTCTTTAGGGAGTTGTTTTACTTGAACCGCCAAAATGAATGCGCCAACGGGCCTAGCTTGGAACTTGGCGGAATCTCCATTCAACGACGGAGAGATTGCCTTTTTCCTTATGCTGAACCGCCAAGCCACCCAAAGGACTGGAACCAGACATGGTTCTACTGCCAAGATACTTCTCCGGCTGATGAGAACCCTCTGCCCGGCTTTCGTGCCCTGCGTCTGGAGCCAAATCACCCCCTGCCAGACAAACTATCTCAAGCTGAGCGTCAACCACTGATCCCCACCATCAACAAGATTAAGGCTCTTCTGGGAAATGGCCTTAACGGCGTTGATGTGGTCCGGGTCTGGATTGCTTGGCGGGTGATTCCCTTGAGCCGCTGCCCCGGCTTAATGTGTGATTACACGGGCCGGATGGATGATCCTGTGCGGCACAGCCCCAACGACCTACCTGAGGACGTCGTTGACGACATGACCAAGTCCCTCTTGAACGAGAGCTTAGCAGACTGCGGGAGGACCGGCTTAAGCCCCTTCTGCCAAGCTAACCCGGCTCCGGCGGTAAGCTACCGATCTGAGCACTTTGCTTTCCATTTTTACAATTTTCGTTTTAACTTCAAGGAAACCTTTGTTGCATTTTTCAGGCTAATGACAAGTTCTGGAAGGTCAGGTATGACCATGAGGCTGCTAAAAAAGCCAGGAAGGCTAAAAAAGCCGCTAAGAGAGCCGCTCCCCGCAAGAAGGGGAGTAAGCCTAGCGCCTCAGAGCTGCTTCAGTTGGATGATAGCTCCGAGTCAGAGGTAGCCCTTGATTCTTTAGGCTCTTCTTTTGTTTCTTGTTTGTTCTTAACCACCTTATCGACACTGATTATCAGCAGGAGGACACCGGAGCGAGTAACCCGGTGACTGAAGAGGTAACTATACTTTCCTCTGACTCGGAGCCCTTGCCAAGGCCGAAAGTCCAAAGAGTAACCCGGAAAGTAAGATTTTCACATCCTTTAGCTTATCAAGATCCTCAATTTCTTTTGAAGCGACAGATTCATGAGAGCCGGAGGCACACCCGGACCAACAAGGATGCAGACCTCTCCTCCGGCTTACCTGAAGCATCAAGGAAGCGCCGGACCGAGGTTATCTCCAACTTATATCCTTTTCATCCTTTGGCGGGCGTTACTCATCAACCGCTCAATTCTTCTGATTCAAACTATCAGGAAACTTCACCTTCCTCCGGGGACTCCATGCAATCCAACTTGCCGGCTTTCAAGACCGCACCCGGGTAATGATGATCAGCTTATGTTGTGCTTATCTACTCATGCTTTTGTACTAACTTTTTGTCCTTTCAGTGCTCAAGCAAAGCTCAGCAAGAGGGCGAAGAAAAATAAACCGGTCGAAGAGCCGGTCTTGACTGAACCGGAGGCTTCTGCTCATGAGCCGCCATCTGCCTCAGCTCCTGAAACCACCGCTCCAACTGACGAGCAAGTCATAGAGGGTTCTAATAACACGGAGATCCCCGGCCCAGCTCAACCGGCCGATGACCCGGACGTTGTAATCACCCGGACAGAGTTTGTCGAGCCGGGGAGACCCACTGTGCTGGCTAAATACTCTGCCAAGGAAGAACTGCTGGAGCGCCGCAGGGCCAGACTGGATATCACTGACTATGCCAACTTGAGCATTGGAGACATTGTTTCTGGTTACATTGGTCAAGTGCACAATAGCCGGGACCTTCATGAACCGGCAATTATAAATAGAATCTTTCAGCATACATTAGCCCCCAAGTGCCAAGTGTCTTTGCTTGCAAAGTGCTTGGGACTTTAATGTTGCATGATAATCACTCACACTATAACCCGGAATTTGTACAGGCTGCCTGCAAGAAATTTGAATCTGAAATCTCTGAGCTGAAGAACCGCCTGAAGACTCGGGAAACTGAGACCTGGAAGGCCAATGCCAAATTTGAGTTCAGTGTTGCTGCGCAGGAAAAGCTGAAGAAGAAATTCAAAACGGAAAGAAAGACTTGGGCTGAGGAGAGAACTGCCTTGCTCAGCCGGGCCGAACAAGCAGAGGCTACTCTGACTGAGAGAACCGCTGAACTCTCCGGCTTAAAACGCCATGTGTCACAGATGGTCTCCGCAATCTTTGGTGAGTCATTCTGCCAGCCTTTAACAAGTTTACATTCTTTATGTCTTATAAGTCCCACCATTGCCATTCAGCTCACCTGACTTTGTTAAACAGGTCCTAGAAGCTCCAACCTTAAGCAGAATGTTCTGACCAAGCTGAAGGCCGTGTACACCTTGGTGGAGCAACTCTACACCGGGTCACAGCGTGCGTTAACCGTTGTGGCTCTGTCCAACGAGGTTCCGACTCACCTGGCGCACGTACTCAGGCGGCTTGCCGTTCTTCCTCAGCGCTTCCAAGAGCTAAGACGGGCCTTTGCAAGAGCCGGAGCTATAGCTGCGCTGAGCCGGGCCAAGGCTTTTCTCCCGGAGCTAGACCCGGCCGACATTGCTCTTGGATACCCCAGCCTGAAGGAAGACGGGACCCCCTTCGACTAGAAAGACTTCGCCGCCTGTGTGAAAAGCGTGCGCCCGGTGGCTACCCTGATTGGGAATGACACAGATCTTACCAAGTATCAGCCGGGCTATGACGCGGAGAATCAGAGGATCCCAACTCCACGCTATGAAGCAGTCAGCCTGATCCCGCCGACTCGTAAGCACACCTTCGCCCCAGAAGTTGACCCGACCAGGTTAATTGATGATGAGGCTCAATTTGAAGCTTTGAGCGGCATTGACTGGAAATCATCAACCTTTTGGACTCGGGGAGTCTTGTAATAGAGTAGGACAAACACTTAATTTTGTCGTGCCATCGTGCACGTGTTGAATGCTTAACTCCATTGAAGCTGCTTCTTTATATTCCTCCGGGTTATGTTCGACCATCTACTTTCCTTAAGTTAAAGAGCTATCTTTAACCGTCCTGCATAGAAAACAAATCACAAGTCTCTGGGCGGCTTACCGCACTGAGAGTCATATACCTTATATATAACCCGGAATATGAACCAAAGTCACCAAAGACTGGCCCTCAATTATATCCTCGATGTAACCATAATAGCATACTTACAAGCCTTCAAGTATACTTCTGGTTATGTAACCCAAATAATGAGGTTGAGAACTCCGACTTAACAGCATCGATAATGCTTATTGTGTGCTATCAACATTGTTAATCAAATTTAAGCCGGTAGAGTAAGAACCGCCCTTGCACACTGTTGATATGATCAAAAGAACTTATTGCAAACCAAAAGATCAAAATTTAGGGGCTTCTGGTTCGAATACGACCAGAGAACCGTCCCAAAGGGGTTAAACTAAGATTCGAATGCGATCATATAGCCCCCAGTGGGTTTGGCGTTGCCGATCAAGAGGGTACCGACAGCTATGTTCTCTTAGATTCGAATACGACCCATGTTTGAACAGGAAGCCCCCAAATGACCTTAAGAGTTGTTTAACGACGCTGATTCGAATACGATCCACGTCGGTTCCCAAAGGGGGTTGAGCTATGATTCAAATATGATCAAGGAAAACTCCCCAATGAGCTCGGCAATTTGCCAATCAAGTGGGTATCGACAGCTATGTTCTCTTTGGTTCGAATACGACCTATGTTTGAACAGGAAGCCCCCAGGTGATTATATTGTTAACGGCTAGATTCGAATACGATCGTAAGCCGGATCCACCTCCAAGTGACCATGTGATGTTGTAATGGAAATAACACGTTTACCTTTGGAGGAGAAAAGGATAGAGGTCCTGCTTTATTATTTATCATAATATATACATGGCTGTAGAAATATGTACATTATGAGAGCCGGTGGCTCAAGTGTAATAAGGCCGAAGCTGAGCTATGTTCCACGGCCGACGGGTCTCTTCCTCCGACTTGCGTGAATCTTTGTGCTCCCAAACATCAATAAGGTAGTATGACCCGTTGTGCAAGTTCTTGCTGACCACAAAGGGCCCTTCCCAAGGCGGGGATAACTTGTGTGCATCTGTTTGATCTTGGATAAGCCGGAGCACCAGATCGCTTTCCTGAAAGACCCTGGACTTAACCCGGCGGCTGTGATAGCGGCGCAGGTCTTGTTGATAAATCGCCGAGCGAGCTGCTGCCATATCACGCTGTTCGTCCAACAAGTCAAGAGCATCTTGACGCGCCTGCTCATTATCCGCCACTCGAGGCGAATCATGACGGATGTCACTAGGGAGGACCGCCTCCGCTCCATAAACCATGAAGAAAGGCGTGTAACCCGTAGACCTGTTAGGAGTAGTATTGATACTCCATAACACGGAGGGTAACTCCTCCACCCAACAACCCGGCGTCCGTTGCAAAGGGACCAAAAGCCGGGGCTTGATGCCCTTCAAGATCTCCTGATTAGCTCTCTCAGCTTGACCATTGGATTGAGGGTGAGCCACTGATGAAACATCAAGTCGAATATGCTCTCGTTGACAAAACTCTTCCATGGCGCCTTTAGACAGATTGGTACCATTGTCAGTTATAATGCTGTGTGGAAAACCAAAGCGAAATATCACCCTCTTCATGAACTGAACCGCCGTGGCTGCGTCACACTTGCTAACTGGCTCTGCTTCAACCCACTTTGTGAACTTGTCGACCGCCACCAAGAGGTGGGTTTTCTTATCCTTGGACCTTTTAAAAGGCCCAACCATATCAAGCCCCCAGACTGCAAACGGCCAAGTAATTGGAATCATCCTCAATTCTTGAGCCGGCACATGAGCCCGTCGCGAGAACCTCTGACAACCGTCACATTTACTGACCAATCCCTCCGCATCAGCATGAGCCGTCAGCCAATAAAAACCATGACGAAAAGCCTTGGCCACAAGGGATTTTGAGCCGGCATGATGGCCACAATCCCCTTCATGAATCTCACGTAAGATTTCTTGACCCTCCTCAGGGGAAACACAACGCTGGAAAGTTCCAGTAACACTGCGACGATGCAGCTCGCCATTGATAATGACCATTGACTTAGACCGCCGGGTTATTTGTCTGGCCAAAGTTTCATCCTCAGGCAAATCTCCCCGGGTCATGTAAGCCAAGTATGGTACTGTCCAGTCTGGGGTGATGTGGAGAGCCGCCACCAACTGTGCCTCCGGGTCAGGAACAGCCAAGTCTTCCTCTGTAGGCAACTTGACAGAAGGGTTATGCAAAATGTCCAAGAAAGTATTAGGCGGCACCGGCTTTCGCTGAGAACCCAGCCGGCTTAAAGCATCAGCCGCCTCGTTCTTCCTGCGATCGATGTGCTCTACTTGGTAACCCTGAAAGTGTCCAGCAATGGCATCAACTTCGCGGCGATAAGCCGCCATGAGAGGGTCCTTGGAATCCCACTTGCCTGACACTTGTTGGGCCACTAAATCTGAGTCGCCAAAGCACCTTACCCGGCTCAAACTCATCTCCTTAGCCATCCGAAGACCATGGAGCAAGGCCTCGTACTCAGCTGCATTGTTAGTACAGGGAAACATCAACCGTAGCACATAGCAAAACTTGTCACCTCGAGGGGAAGCTAATACAACTCCAGCCCCCGAGCCCTCCAATTGCCTAGACCCGTCGAACTGTATAGTCCAGTATGTATTATCCGGTTTCTCTTCAGGCACCTGCAGCTCTGTCCAATCATTGATGAAATCCACCAATGCTTGAGATTTGATAGCAGTGCGTGGCACGTATTTCAGACCATGAGGCCCAAGTTCTATAGCCCACTTAGCCACTCTCCCTGTGGCTTCTCTGTTTTGGATGATATCTCCTAGGGGAGCAGAACTAACCACAGTGATAGGGTGACCCTGGAAATAATGCTTAAGCTTCCGGCTTGCCATGAATACCCCATAAACAAGCTTCTGCCAATGTGGATACCGTTGCTTGGACTCAATGAGCACTTCACTGACGTAGTAAACCGGTCGCTGAACCGGATACTCCTTACCCTCTTCCTTGCGCTCCACCACCACAGCCACACTGACGGCTCGTGTGTTAGCGGCTACATACAGCAATAAGGGCTCCTTGTCGACAGGAGCAGCAAGAACTGGGGTCTCAGCCAGTTGTCTCTTCAAATCCTCAAAAGCAGCATTGGCAGCATCATTCCAGACAAAGTCATCTGTTTTCTTCATCAACTGGTACAGCGGCATGGCCTTTTCACCCAAACGGCTTATAAACCGGCTTAAAGCAGCGATGCGACCCGCCAGACGCTGGACGTCGTTTATACACGCCGGTTTAGCCAGAGAGGTGATTGCCTTGATCTTTTCCGGGTTAGCTTCAATGCCTCTGTGAGAAACCAGAAAACCCAAGAGCTTGCCTGCAGGAACACCAAAAACACACTTGGCCGGGTTGAGCATCATCCTGTAGACCCGGAGATTATCAAAGGTTTCTCTCAGATCATCTATCAAGGTCTCCTTCTCCCTGGATTTAACCACGATATCATCCACATAAGCATGAACATTGCGCCCAATCTGGTTATGAAGACAATTCTGCACACAACGCCGGTAAGTCGCCTGTGCACTCTTGAGCCCAAAAGGCATAGATACATAACAGAAGGCTCCAAAAGGAGTGATGAACGTTGTCTTCTCCTGGTCCGTAACTGCCATTTTAATCTGATGGTATCCAGAATAAGCATCCAAAAAACTTAAGCGCTCACAACCCGCCGTAGCATCAATAATCTAATCAATACGGGGGAGAGCAAAAGGATCAGCCGGACAAGCCTTGTTTAAATCCGTGTAATCCACACACATCCGCCAGGTGCCGTTCTTCTTAAGCATGAGCACCGGGTTAGCTAACCATTCTGGATGAAAAACTTCAACGATAAACCCGGCCGCCAAGAGCCGGGCTACCTCATCACCAATGGCTTTCCGCCTCTCCTCATTAAACCGCCGGAGGAATTGCCTGACCGGCTTAAACTTTGGATCAAAATTGAGAGTGTGCTCAGTGAGTTCTCTAGGTACACCCGGCATGTCAGAAGGTTTCCATGCAAAGATGTCCCTGTTCTCACGGATGAACTCGATGAGCGCGCCTTCCTATTTCGGATCCAGATTGGCACTGATGTTGAATTGTTGAGATGAGTCACCTGGAACAAAGTCAACAAGTTTAGTCTCATCAGCGGACTTAAATTTCATTACCGGCTCATGCTCTGTGGTTGGCTTCTTCAAAGACGTCATATCTGCTGGGTCAACATTGTCCTTGTAAAACTTCAACTCCTCTGTTGCACAAACAGATTCAGCGTAAGCCGCGTCACCTTCCTCACACTCCAAGGCTATCTTTCGGCTGCCATGAAACGTAATGGTCCCATTGTGACCCGGCATCTTGAGCTGCAAATATACGTCACACGGCCGTGCCATGAACTTGGCGTAAGCCGGCCGCCCAAATAAAGCATGATACGGGCTTCTTATCTTAACCACCTCAAAGGTTAATTTTTCCGCCCTGTAGTTGTACTCATCTCCAAAAGCCACTTCCAGCTCGATCTTACCGACTGGATATGCCGACTTACCAGGCACCACACCATGGAAAACAGTATTGGACTGGCTGAGATTCTTATCAATCAATCCCATACGACGGAAAGTCTCATAATACAGGATGTTGATGCTGCTGCCTCCGTCCATGAGCACTTTAGTGAATTTATATCCCCCCACCTGAGGAGCCACCACCAGGGCCAGGTGACCCGGATTATCGACCCGGGGAGGGTGATCTTCCCTACTCCACACAATAGGCTGCTCACACCATCTTAAATAGCGTGGAACCGCCGGCTCAACAGCATTCACAGCCCTCTTATGAAGCTTCTGATCTCGCTTGCACAGACTGATGGTAAACACATGATACTGTCCACCATTGAGCTGCTTTGGATTGGTCTGGTATCCCCCCTGCTGCTGCTGATGACCCTGGCCGGACTGCTGATTAAAGCCCCCTTGAACATTCTGAGGATTGGAATTTGAGCCGCCGCCCGGGCCATGAAAGCCGCCAGCGCCTGAGCCGCCGCCCGGGCCACTGTTGCCATTGAAAGCATTGGAATTTTTAAAGGCCTTCATAATTGCGCAGTCCTTCCACAGATGAGTGGCCGGCTTTTCCCTAGAGCCATGCCTTGGACAAGGCTCATTCAACAACTGCTCAAGCGTCGGGCCTGACCCGCCGGCGCGGGGAGGTGGTCTCCCCTTGCGTCCGTGGTTGTTACCCTGTGAACTGGCGTTGGCCACAAACTCCATATTGCCATCAGCCTTACGCTTGTTACCTCCCTGGTTCGCCGGGTTATGCTGGGGGCCCTTGCCATTGCCATTCCGTTTTCCCTTCCCTGTCCTTTCATCATCCGACGCGGGATCCTTGGTACTGTCAGAGTCGGCGTACTTAACCAGAGCCGCCATCAGCGTACCCATATCATTGCAATCGCGCTTGAGCCGCCTGAGCTTCATCTTCAGGGGCGCAAAGCGACAATTCTGCTCTAACATTAAGACTGCAGAGCCAGCATCCATCTTATCAGATGAATGTATTATCTCTTTGACCCGGCGAACCCAATGGGTTGTAGACTCACCCTCCTGCTGCTTACAGTTAGTCAAATCCACAATTGACATAGACTGCCTACAGGTATCTTTGAAGTTTTGGATGAACCGGGCTTTTAGCTCAGCCCAAGACCCGATAGAATTCGGTGGCAGCCCTTTCAACCAAGTGCGGGCAGTCCCATCTAACATCATGGTGAAGTACTTGGCCATTGCCGCTTCACTGACCTCCAGCAACTCCATAGCCATCTCGTAACTCTCGATCCATGCTCCGGGTTGTAAATCAGCTGTGTAATTAGGCACTTTCCTTGGCCCTTTGAAATCCTTAGGCAGACCTTCGTTACGGAGAGCCGGCACCAGACAAGGAACACCTCCAGTCCTCGTAGGTATACCCGCATCGATGGAAGCCGTCGGATAAGCCGGGAGTGGCTGGTAAGCCGTCAACTGAGCCGCCTGCTCCGCCTCTCGTCGTGCTCTGTCTTGGTCTACCACGTTAAAAGCTCCATCCTGAACCAGACCGTAGCCTGGAGGCAAATCACGGTATCGGACGTTGCTAGAGCCGGTCGCTGAGACCATATGCCTGCTATAACTCGGGCTCCGGCCTGGACGAGGGGTTGAATGAATCCTGTCCCGGCTATATGAATATGCCTCCTGTTGCGCCAGAGCCGTCTGAAGAAGCTCTTTGACCCGGCGGGTTTCAACCGCCGTCGGAGAGTCGCCCTCAATTGGGAGAGCCGCCAGTCGCGCCGCCGCGGCGACCATGTTTTCCAACGGGTTGGCATAATGACCCGGTGGTATTGGCACGTACTGAGGCGGGGTAGCGTTCACCCGGGGAGGCCCCATCACTTGGGGCTGAATTGGCATTCCAGCCCCGGGCGCCGTGATCTCTGGCGGGTTACTAGGCCCTGCACCAGGCGTGTTGAAGAGGTTTTGAGGATCGTAAACCGGAGGGAGTCGAGATTGGGCCTTTTGATGCCTCCTTCTCATGACCTCATTGGACGCGTTTTGATCCATCGTGAGCCGGAAAGACTGTGCCTGAATCAGCTGAGTCTGGGCGTCGAGAGCCGCCCTCTCTGCAGCCATCCTGATCCCCTCCGCCGCTAGATCCTCCTTGGCTTTTGCTAGATCCAACTTTAACTGTGCCACCTCCGCGTCATGCTGAGCTTGATCCGCTGGGGCAACCGTAGCGGTTAACAGGGCCGTCATCTTGTCTGTGAGATCCATCAGCACCTGAGCCGGCGAGGGCACAGGGCCTCCTGCCCCAGTGGTGGAGTTTTGAACAGGTTGTGCACCAGCCATGAAGATTCCAACCCGGCTCGGCGGCTCAAAGGGGTCCGGAATACTGTCGCCATCGGAACAACCCCTGAGCCTGCCATCTTGAAGTTGATATAATGAGTTTGTCTCATCCGTAGACGACTCGCCGTCAGAGCGGGCGGCCGTCTCATCACCAGATCCAGATCCTTCAGAGAGTCCTCCATGGACACATCCCACGAAAGCATACTTCAAGGCAGGTAGAGCCCGGGCGGGTCGTGCACGCTGAGCCATCTCGATGAGATCGGCGCAGAGGTCTGGCTCAGGGCCCGGCTCACCAATCTTGCCAATGAAGACATGGATTCCGCCGAAGGGGGCCCGGTACCCGTACTCGATTGAGCCGGCGTCGGGGCCCCAATTTGCATCGTCGATGTAGAGCTTGCCGCGACGACTCTTGGTCATCCGGCCCATAGCGTATCCCTTGAGCCCTTCGAAGCTGCCCTTCAAGAACTCAAATCCACCGTGCGCCAGCCCCACGATGGGCGCCAACTGTCGTGGAATTGTCACGTCCGATGTCCTCGTGCAAGGACTTAGTCATGGAGCCATCGCAGTTAGGAAGCTTAAAGGGGTTAAGCGGGACAAGGAACACGAGGGTTATACTGGTTCGGCCCCTTACGGTGAAGGTAAAAGCCTACGTCCAGTTGAGCTGGTATTGATTAGGGTTTCGACGACCAGGAGCTAAACCGTCCTCCCTCATTATCGATTTGGCCTTACTTGCCACTAAACTGCCGCCGGGTCGTCCCTTTATATAGAGAGGTTGACGCCCAGCGGCTCTTAGAGTCCCGGCCGGCTCATAACAGTGTCCGGCTCGGACTCTTAACTATTCTTGCCTTACACTACAAGTTTCACCATAACAGCGGTTATCACTACGGGCCTTAAGCCATCTCCGGGTCTTAAGCCCATTACTGACCCGCCGTCTTCAAGTTTGGTACTGGGCTTCGCGTGATGATCATTATGACGTAACCCGGCCCCTCCTGGGCGGGTGACTCTAATGGTGATATCCTCAACACCTAGCGTCATCGAACCTTAAGTGTGTAGACCCTACGGGTTCGGGAATCATGCAGACATGACCGAGACGACTCTCCGGTCAATAACCAACAGCGGGATCTAGATACCCATGTTGGCTCCCACATGTTCCACGATGATCTCATCGGATGAACCACGATGTCGAGGATTCAAGCAATCCCGTATACAATTCCCTTTGTCAATCGGTACATTACTTGCCCGAGATTCAATCGTCGGTATCCCAATACCTCGTTCAATCTCGTTACCGGCAAGTCACTTTACTCTTTCCGTAATGCATGATCCCGTGACTAACTACTTAGTCACATTGAGCTCATTATGATGATGCAATACTGAGTGGGCCCAGAGATACCTCTCCGTCATACGGAGTGACAAATCCCAGTCTCGATCCGAGCCAACCCAACAGACACTTTCGGAGATACCTGTAGTGCACCTTTATAGCCAACCAGTTACGTTGTGACGTTTGGTACACCCAAAGCATTCCTACGGTATCCAGGAGTTGCACGATCTCATGGTCTAAGGAAATGATACTTGACATTAGAAAAGCTTTAGCAAACGAACTACACGATCTAGTGCTATGCTTAGGATTGGGTCTTGTCCATCACATCATTCTCCTAATGATGTGATCCTGTTATCAATGACATCCAATGTCCATGGTCAGGAAACCGTAACCATCTATTGATCAACGAGCTAGTCAACAAGAGGCTCACTAGGGACATGTTATGGTCTATGTATTCACACATGTATTACGATTTCCGGATAACACAATTAAAGCATGAACAATAGACAATTATCATGAACAAGGAAATATAATAATAACCATTTTATTATTGCCTCTAGGGCATATTTCCAACAGTCTCCCACTTGCACTAGAGTCAATAATCTAGTTACATTGTGATGAATAGTTCTGGTGTTGATCATGTTTCGCTCGTGGAAGAGGTTTAGTCAACGGATCTGCGACATTCAAATCCGTATGCACTTTACAAATATGTATGTCTCCATTTTAAACATTTTCACGAATGGAGTTGAAGCGACGCTTGATGTGCCTGGTCTTCTTGTGAAACCTGGGCTCCTTGGCAAGGGCAATAGCTCCAGTGTTGTCATAGAAGAGAGTCATCGGCCCCGATGCATTGGGAATAACTCCTAGGTCGGCAATGAACTCCTTCATCCAGATTGCTTCATGTGCTGCCTCTGAGGCTGCCATGTACTCCGCTTCACATGTAGATCCCGCCACGACGCTTTGCTTGCAACTGCACCAGCTGACTGCCCCACCATTCAAAATATACACGTATCCGGTTTGTGACTTAGAGTCATCCAGATCTGTGTCGAAGCTAGCATCGACGTAACCCTTTACGATGAGCTCTTCGTCACCTCCATAAACGAGAAACATATCCTTAGTCCTTTTCAGGTACTTCAGGATGTTCTTGACCGCTGTCCAGTGTTCCATGTCGGGATTACTTTGGTACCTTCCTACCAAACTTACGGCAAGGTTTACATCAGGTCTGGTACACAGCATGGCATACATGATAGACCCTATGGCCGAGGCATAGGGGACGACACTCATCTTTTCTCTATCTTCTGCCGTGGTCGGGCATTGAGCCGTGCTCAATCTCACACCTTGCAATACAGGCAAGAACCCCTTCTTGGACTGATCCATATTGAACTTCTTCAATATCTTGTCAAGGTATGTGCTTTGTGAAAGACCTATGAGGCGTCTCGATCTATCTCTATAGATCTTGATGCCTAATATGTAAGCAGCTTCTCCAAGGTCCTTCATTGAAAACACTTATTCAAGTAGGCCTTTATACTTTCCAAGAATTCTATATCATTTCCCATCAATAGTATGTCATCCACATATAATAAGAGAAATGCTACAGAGCTCCCACTCACTTTCTTGTAAACACAGGCTTCTCCATAGGTCTGCGTAAACCCAAACGCTTTGATCATCTCATCAAAGCGAATGTTCCAACTCCGAGATGCCTGCACCATCCCATAGATTGAGTGCTGGAGCTTGCATACTTTGTCAGCATTCTTAGGATCGACAAAACCTTCCGGCTGCATCATATACAATTCTTCCTTAAGGAATGCCGTTTTGACGTCCATTTGCCATATTTCATAATCGTAGAATGCGGCAATTGCTAACATGATTCGGACGGAATTCAGCTTCGCTACCGGTGAGAAGATCTCATCGTAGTCAACTCCTTGAACTTGTCGATAACCCTTAGCGACAAGTCGAGCTTTATAGATGGTAGCATTTCCATCCGCGTCCGTCTTCTTCTTAAAGATCCATTTATTTTCTATCGCTCGCCGATCATCGGGCAAGTCTGTCAAAGTCCATACTTTGTTTTCATACATGGATCCTATCTCGGATTGCATGGCTTCAAGCCATTTGTTGGAATCTGGACCCGCCATTGCTTCTTCATAGTTCGAAGGTTCACCGTTGTCCAACAACATGATTTCCAGGACAGGGTTGCCGTACCACTCTGGTGCGGAACGTGTCCTTGTGGACCTACGAAGTTTAGTGGTAACTTGATCATGATCGTCATCATTAACTTCCTCTCTAGTCGGTGCAGGCACCACAGAAACATTTTCTTGTGCTGCGCTACTTTCTGGTTCGAGAGGGGTCATCTCATCAAGTTCCACTTTCCTCCCACTTACTTCTTTCAAGAGAAACTCTTTCTCCAGAAAGGACCCGTTCTTGGCAACGGAGATCTTGCCTTCGGATCTGAGGTAGAAGGTATACCCAATGGTTTCCTTAGGGTATCCTATGAAGATGCATTTTTCCGACTTGGGTTCGAGCTTTTCAGGTTGAAGTTTCTTGACATAAGCATCGCATCCCCAAACTTTAAGAAACGACAGCTTAGGTTTCTTTCCAAACCATAATTCATACGGTGTCGTCTCAACGGATTTCGACGGAGCCCTATTTAAAGTGAATGCGGCAGTCTCTAAAGCATAACCCCAGAATGATAGCGGTAGATCGGTAAGAGACATCATAGATCGCACCATATCCAATAGAGTGCGATTACGACGTTCGGACACACCATTACGCTGAGGTGTTCCAGGCGGCGTGAGTTGTAAGACAATTCCACATTTCCTTAAGTGTGTGCCAAATTCGTGACTCAAATATTCCCCTCCACGATCTGATCGTAAGAACTTTATTTTCCTGTCACGTTGATTCTCAACCTCACTCTGAAATTCCTTGAACTTTTCAAAGGTCTCAGACTTGTGTTTCATTAAGTAGACATACCCATATCTACTCAAGTCATCAGTGAGGGTGAGAACATAACGATAGCCACCACGAGCCTCAACGCTCATTGGACCGCACACATCAGTATGTATGATTTCCAATAAGTTGGTTGCTCGCTCCACTGTTCCGGAGAACGGAGTCTTGGTCATTTTGCCCATGAGGCATGGTTCGCACGTGTCAAATGATTCATTATCAAGAGACTCCAAAAGTCCATCTGCATGGAGTTTCTTCATGCGTTTGACACCAATGTGACCAAGGCGGCAGTGCCACAAGTATGTGGGACTATCATTATCAACCTTACATTTCTTGGCATTCACACTATGAATATGTGTAACATCACGTTCAAGATTCATTAAGAATAAACCATTGACCAGCGGGGCATGACCATAAAACATATCTCTCATATAAATAGAACAACCATTATTCTCGGATTTAAATGAGTAGCCATCTCGCATTAAACGAGATCCAGATACAATGTTCATGCTCAAAGCTGGCACTAAATAACAATTATTGAGGTTTAAAACTAGTCTCGTAGGTAAATGTAGAGGTAGCGTGCCGACGGCGATCACATCGACCTTGGAACCATTCCCGACGCACATCGTCCCCTCGTCCTTCGCCAGTCTCCGCTTATTCCGCAGCTCCTGCTTTGAGTTACAAATATGAGCAACGACACCGGTATCAAATACCCAGGAGCTACTACGAGCGCTGGTTAGGTACACATCTATAACATGTATATCACATATACCTTTGGTATTTCCGGCCTTCTTATCCGCTAAGTACTTGGAGCAGTTCCGCTTCCAGTGACCGTTTCCCTTGCAATAAAAGCACTCAGTCTCAGGCTTGGGTCCATTCTTTGTCTTCTTCCCGGCAGCTTGCTTACCGGGCGCGGCAACTCCCTTGCCGTCTTTCTTGAAGTTCTTCTTACCCTTGCCTTTCTTGAACTTGGTGGTTTTATTCACCATCAACACTTGATGTTCCTTTTTGATCTCCACCTCCGCTGATTTCAGCATTGAATATACCTCAGGAATGGTATTTTCCATCCCCTGCATATTGAAGTTCATCACAAAGCTCTTGTAGCTAGGTGGGAGCGACTGAAGGATTCTGTCAACGACCGCGTCATCCGGGAGATTAACTCCCAGCTGAGACAAGCGGTTGTGCAACCCAGACATTTTGAGTATGTGTTCACTGACGGAACTATTCTCCTCCATCTTACAACTGTAGAACTTGTCGGAGACTTCATATCTCTCGACCCGGGCATGAGCTTGGAAAACCATTTTCAGCTCTTGGAACATCTCATATGCTCCGTGCTGCTCAAAACGCTTTTGGAGCCCCGGTTCTAAGTTGTAAAGCATGCCGCACTGAACCAGGGAGTAATCATCACTACGTGACTGCCAGTCATTCAGAACGTCTTGAGTTGCTGGGAAAACAGGTGCATCACCTAGCGGTGCTTCAAGGACATATGCTTTCTTGGCAGCTATGAGGATAATCCTCAGGTTACGGACCCAGTCCGTGTAGTTGCTACCGTCGTCTTTCAGCTTGGTTTTCTCTAGGAACGCATTGAAGTTGAGGGCAACATTAGCGTGGGCCATTTTATCTACAAGACATATTGTAAAGGTTTTTAGACTAAGTTCATGATAATTAAGTTCATCTAATCAAATTATTAACGAACTCCCACTCAGACAAACATCCCTCTAGTCATCTAAGTGATACATGATCCGAGTCAACTAGGCCGTGTCCGATCATCACGTGAGACGGACTAGTCATCATCGGTGAACATCTTCATGTTGATCGTATCTGCTATACGACTCATGTTCGACCTTTCGGTCTCTTGTGTTCCGAGGCCATGTCTGTACATGCTAGTCTCGCCAAGTCAACCTAAGTGTATTGCGTGTGTAAATCTGGCTTACACCCGTTGTATGCGAGCGTTAGAACCTATCACACCCGATCATCACGTGGTGCTTCGGAACAACGAACCTTCGCAACGGTGCACAGTTAGGGGGAACACTTTCTTGAAATTTTAGCGAGGGGTCATCTTATTTATGCTACCATCGTTCTAAGCAAATAAGATGTAAAACATGATAAACATCACATGCAATCAAATAGTGACATGATATGGCCAATATCATTTTGCTCCTTTTGATCTCCATCTTCGGGGCGCCATGTTCATCATCGTCACCGGCATGACACCATGATATCCATCATCATGATCTCCATCATCGTGTCTTCATGAAGTTGTCTCGCCAACTATTACTTCTACTACTATGGCTAACGGTTAGCAATAAAGTAAAGTAATTACATGACGTTCCAGTTGACACGCAGGTCATAAATAAATTAAGACAACTCCTATGGCTCCTGCCGGTTGTCATACTCATCGACATGCAAGTCGTGATTCCTATTACAAGAACATGATCAATCTCATACATCACATATATCATTCATCACATCCTTCTGGCCATATCACATCACATGACACTTGCTGCAAAAACAAGTTAGACGTCCTCTAATTGTTGTTGCAAACTTTTACGTGGCTGCTATAGGTTTCTAGCAAGAACGATTCTTACCTACGCCAAAACCGCAACGTGATATGCCAATTTCTATTTACCCTTCATAAGGACCCTTTTCATCGAATCCGATCCGACTAAAGTGGGAGAGACAGACACCCGCTAGCCACCTTATGCAACTAGTGCATGTCAGTCGGTGGAACCTGTCTCACATAAGCGTACGTGTAAGGTCGGTCCGGGCCGCTTCATCCCACGATGCCGCCGAATCAAGATAAGACTAGTAACGGCAAGTAAATTGACAAAATCGACGCCCACAACAACTTGTGTTCTACTCGTGCATAGAAACTACGGATAGACCTAGCTCATGATGCCACTATTGGGGATCGTAGCAGAAATTAAAATTTTCGACGCATCACCAAGATCAATTTATGGAGTTTACTAGCAACGAGAGGGAAGGAGTGCATCTACATACCCTTGTAGATCGCGAGCGGAAGCGTTCAAGAGAACGGGGTTGATGGAGTCGTACTCGTCGTGATCCAAATCACCGATGATCCAAGCGCCGAACGGACAGCACCTCCGCGTTCAACACACGTACGGAGCGGTGACGTCTCCCACGCCTTGATCCAGCAAGGAGGAGGGAGAGGTTGAGGAAGAAGGCTCCAACAGCAGCACGACGGCGTGGTGGTGGTGGAGTGACAGTTCTCCGGCAGGGCTTCGCCAAGCACACGCGGAGGAGGAGAGGTGTTGGGGGGGGGGGGAGGGGCTGCGCCTTGGATGTGGTCCTGCAGCCCTCCCCTCACCCCTCTATTTATAGGGAGAAGGGGGAAGGGGGCCGGCCCCTCTAGATGAGATCTAGAGGGGGGCGGCGGCCAAGGGGGGAGGGAGCTTGCCCCCCAAGCAAGGGGGGCGCCCCCCCTTTAGGGTTCCCCCAAAACCCTAGGCGCATGGGCCCTAGGGGGGTTGGCGCCCAGCCCACTAAGGGCTGGTTCCCTTCCACCTACAGCCCATAAGGCCCTTCGGGCCAGGTGGACCCCCGGAACCCCTCCGGTGGTCCCGGTACAATACCGGTATACCCCCGAATATTTCCGGTGACCGTCTGGTGACTTCCCATATATAAATCTTTACCTCCGGACCATTCCAGAACTCCTCGTGACGTCCGGGATCTCATCCGGGACTCCGA
This sequence comes from Triticum aestivum, assembly GCF_018294505.1. Taxonomy (NCBI): domain Eukaryota; kingdom Viridiplantae; phylum Streptophyta; class Magnoliopsida; order Poales; family Poaceae; genus Triticum; species Triticum aestivum. The sequence continues at coordinate 421,006,495 of NC_057799.1, read as the reverse complement.
ACAACATTCGGTAATCACATACAAACCTTCCTTATAACCCTAGCGTCATCGAACCTTAAGTGTGTAGACCCTACGGGTTCGGGAATCATGCAGACATGACCGAGACACCTCTCTAGCCAATAACCAACAGCGGGATCTGGATACCCATGTTGGCTCCCACATGTTCCACGTTGATCTCATCGGATGAACCACGATGTCGAGGATTCAAGCAATCCCGTATACAATTCCCTTTGTCAATCGGTACATTACTTGCCCGAGATTCGATCGTCGGTATCCCAATACCTCATTCAATCTCGTTACCGGCAAGTCACTTTACTCGTTCCGTAATGCATGATCCCGTGACTAACTACTTAGTCACATTGAGCTCATTATGATGATGCAATACCGAGTGGGCCCAGAGATACCTCTCCGTCATACGGAGTGACAAATCCCAGTCTCGATCCGAGCCAACCCAATGGACACTTTCGGAGATACCTGTAGTGCACCTTTATAGCCACCCAGTTACGTTGTGACGTTTGGTACACCCAAAGCATTCCTACGGTGTCCGGGAGTTGCACGATCTCATGGTCTAAGGAAATGATACTTGACAGTAGAAAAGCTTTAGCAAACGAACTACACGATCTAGTGCTATGCTTAGGATTGGGTCTTGTCCATCACATCATTCTCCTAATGATGTGATCCCGTTATCAATGACATCCAATGTCCATGGTCAGGAAACCGTAACCATCTATTGATCAACGAGCTAGTCAACTAGAGGCTCACTAGGGACATGTTATGGTCTATGTATTCACACATGTATTACGATTTCCGGATAACACAATTAAAGCATGAACAATAGACAATTATCATGAACAAGGAAATATAATAATAACCATTTTATTATTGCCTCTAGGGCATATTTCCAACAAGTACTACATTTCTACTAAGCATGAATTCTACTAATAAGTATATATGGATTCTACACTATTAACAGTTCTTTGGATTCTACACGAAGCATATATATCATCGGATTCACTAAGGATATAGATCATCAGATTCACTAAGCATATATAAGATTCACTAAGTATATATATCACCGGACTCTACACTAAGTATAACAATAAAGCATATATATCATCGGATTCACTAAGCATATATATCATTGGATTCACTAAGCATATAAGATTCACTAAGCATATATATCATCGGACTCTGCACTAAGTATAACAATAAAGCATATAAGATTCACTAAGAATATATATCATCGGACTCTACACTAAGTATAACAATAAAGCATATATATCATCGGATTCACTAAGCATATAGATCATCGAATTCACTAAGCATATATATCATCGGATTCACTAAGCATATAAGATTCACTAAGCATATATATCATCAGACTCTACACTAAGTATAACGATAAAGCATATAAGATTCACTAAGCATATATATCATCGGACTCTACACTAAGTATAACAATAAAGCATATCATCAAATTACTACAGTAAATGCGACATACCATGATATGCCGATCAACCATGGTACTTGTCAGGCGGGTCACAAATGGCACCCCGATGAAGTCAGCACGTGGCGGAATGATGTCCCATAGGTTGCACACCTCCTCCTCGCTCAACCTCATTCTTTGAGCTACGATGGCTTCATCAAGTGGGTCGTCATCATCCTCATCATCCTCATCATCTTCATCATCTTCTGCTTTGTTGACATAAATGACGGCTAGCTTGGGTCTTTCTGCTCTGAAGGAAAAGCTGATCAACTCACCACCGGTGATACGCATGTGGGCGATGAAACGGACCCATCCATCTCCTACCACCTGCGTCATATTTCGTCCTTTCTCGACCTCCATAGTGTAGGGCCCCAGGAGCCTCAAAGGTCACAGAGTCTCCGGTCAGCTTGTTGAATTCCGACCTCACATTGCACGGGACGATCTGTGTACAAAAAGCAAAATGATATATACACGATGCATTAATGCCAATAACACTAAAAACAAAATAGTGGTTACTAGTTTCATATAATTTATTACCGCCACATGAAGAAAACTAGACTCGAAGTAGATGCCGAACAGCGTGCCAGTTGCAAGGCTGCTGGCGCACCTTGACTTGCACCGTCGACATGGTGGTGGTGGTGGTGGCGCCATTTCCCTAAAGCAAAATAACAACTAAATTGTAGTTCAGTTCAGAGCAATAACTCCTAAAAGGCAACTACACAAATATCAATTATGCATTATCTCTGCAAGCATGGCAAAGCAGAGCAATAACTCTTCCATCCTCATCAAGGACAACTCCCAGCCCTGACACAAGGGTAAAAACTCTTCATATATGTGCATGTGGATTAGTTCCAACAACCAGTGGTGTTCATATATGTGCTAAGCTGCTAATCAAGAATTGAAACCCAAGTTTCGATGAGCAACAAAAAGCCTCTACTTCTCTCACCTAACCCGTCTCTCTACTCTCTCCCCAATCACGCGAGGAAACATGAAAGGCCAGCACACTGCATATACGAACAACACTTCAAGTGTGCATGCCAAATCCTAAGATCTAGTAACATATAAGATGATATGTGATACTAATTAACAATAGGATCTAGAGATGCATATGTGATACTAATCCTATTCATCCATATGTGATACTAATTAACAGAGGGGGCGGAGCGCCGCGTAGGGGCAGCAAGGGGAGTGGGGAGGCGGCCGGCGACAGAGGGGGCGCCATTCCTCCTCTTATCTTTTGTTTGCTTGCTGTGTTGCATTTGTTAGCTGTGCTCTGAGCATCATGTATCTAGTTTCAGTCATCTGAGGTTTCATCCTCAACTCCTCTATAATGTGTGGATCTTCTTTATCCATAAATTGGGACGAAATCAAATTTCAAAAAAGAGAGTAAAACCACAAAGTTTAAACTAATGTTTAGCATCCTCCAAAATTCAGAGTAAAAAAGGAAGTTCTCCTAGCTAATTCCTCCATTCCAAAATATAGTGCGCCCGTGCTTCCCGAGGTCTAACTTTGACCATAAATTTAACCAACGAGACCGACTGCGGCGGGAGAAAAATATATATAATTGAAAACTTCTTTTGAATACGAATTCACTAGTATAACTTTTGCTCCTGCGGCAGCCGGTCTCGTTTGTTAAATTTTTGGTCAAAGTTGAAGCACGGGAATAGAGAAAGCACTATATTTTGAAACGGAGGTAGTATCTAAAGGGCACCGTGAGAGGATTTCCCATAAAATTCGGTTTCTCTAAAATGTTAAATGTTAATGCTTTTTTTTAATTCCAAACAGGTTCTAAGATTCTCAGTCATGTACCTTTCTAGCTAGCAAATGTCTGAAGTGCTTAGCTCTTCGGAAAGGCTAAATTTGACGTCAGATTGTTAGGCATGGCAAGTGGAACTTTTTCATGGCAAATTATATTGGTGTGACGATGGCAAATTTAGTTTGTAAAGTCTTGGCAAAAATGAATTGAGTCGGATTTGTCATGCTCGCGAACTAAACTTGCCATCATCGGCTAACACACTTTGACATGAAAAACGTTCTATTTGTCTGAAAATACATGTCGGAGAAATGGATAAAAGTGGATGTATCTAGAATTAAAATGCGTCTAGATACTTCCATTTCTCCGACAAGTATTTCGGGACGGAGGGAGTAATATTTGCTGGATATTCAGGCGCTAGATCTTACCTGGACCTGGTCCAGTCTGCCACATGCCCACGCTCCTGCTTGATCTGCCAATATTGGGCAAAGCATGTCTTGAGATGAATCCGAAGCTATGGGTTGGCACTCCTGTTTTCACCCTTTGAGGGCACTCAATTCCCAACTACATTCATGGGTCCACGCATCCCTGCTACTAGATGCCACCAATCCAACAGCACCCAGGCTAGGGTACGGTGCCTTACAGTTCGTTTTAAACACACCACCTGGCATGTGTACGTACGTACTCCGGCCAATTCAAACGGCTGAGACCAGCGGCATTGAACCGTTTTACAGGGGAGAATCATTGTCCCAGACCCCCACCCAGATCGGTTACCAGTAAAAGGCGGATAACATTGTTGTCTGACGCCTGATCGCCAAACAGCCTTGCGGTAAAAAACAAGTCTGCAGAGCGCACGCAGCGAACTCGCAAAGGGACGCGCGAGCAAAACCAACAGCAGCGACGACAGGGCAAGCAATAGAAAATGATTTGAATTTCCGTGCCTAACTGTTTTACTATCCGTTTGAATCTGACCGCACATGACACAAACTACTGTTAACCAGTTCAAACTTGAGTGCCATTGACGCCTATCTCAGCTGATTTTCTCTCTTCTTCTTGCCAAAACTTGGTGACATTAACGCATATAGGCAGGTACACATGCAAACTATTGCACTGCACGTACCTGCAGTTGCTCAGAGGTTCCTTGCAGTGGCGTCGACGCCTACCTCGGCTGCCCTGCCGGTGCGTGCGTACGTGCCTGCTCCATTCCGTGGATCGCACAGCCTTTCCGCAGCTCTTCTACCAAATCAGAGCGGCATTTCCTCCTTCCTCCCCACCTTGAAATGCTTGATGCCTGCAAGCCTGCAATCATGTCCAATCTCGGTAGACGCCACCGCCTGCCGCGCCTCTTCTTCATCGTGTCCTTCGCCGTGCTTCTCTTCTCGGTAGGCGGCAACGGCGAGGAGAGGGGAGATCAGGCTGATGGTGGTGGTGGCGCTGGCAGCTTTCGATTGCTGCTTGGCATCGGTGCTCTGGGCTCGAGGCCATTGCGGAGGCAGCATCACGGCCATGCCGTCGCTCCCGCTCCCGCTCCGGCTCCGGCTCTCGCACCGGCACCGGCACCGGCCAAGGGTCGTGCCCACTTGCCGCTGCTCCATAAGAACGCGCGCCTCCCGGACCCCGTCCCCGGGAAAGTCGCCCACAGGAGAAACGGCACGGCGCACAGCCCGCGCGACGGGGGAGGTGGGCACGACCACGATGGCAAGAAAAGCATGCAGCTCGTCATTGTGGCCGCCGCCGCGGCGCTCTCCGGCGCGCTGGTGGTGCTCCTTGTCGTCCTTGTGGTGTTCCTCACGTGCAGGAAGTTCCAGAGGAGGCGCGACGGGGCTGAGCAGAGCGGCGCCACTAACAAGGTGAGCTTCGACCCTGGTCCCAGCCTGCTCTACCTGGACGCCGTCAAGCCGTACATCGAGGCCACGCACGACGACGCCGAGGCGCCGGGGACGGTCGTGGCCGGACCGAAAGATGACGTACCGAAGCGTGAAGAAGAAATTGATGCCGGAGCTTGCTCCGAAGACGACGGCGCCGGGTCGGTCCATTCGTCGTGCTGCTTCAACTCCTCGCACTTCTCCTACTCCGAGCTCCGGGACACAAAGTCCGGTCAGGCCGACGGCGTGTCGCCGTCACCTTCCGCGCGGTCAAGACGGCGGAGCTCTGCCCCTACGACGCCCGCGGATAAAATGAAGGCCGCGAGTCCTTATTCGCCGCAATGCCCGCGCACGCCCGGGAACGAGGAGCGAGTGTGCCGCGCCCACTCCCCGAGCTCGTCGGACTCAGCAGCGCGGCTGTTCTTGGATCATGAGCTCCGGCGAACCCGCGGTTCATTAAGCTTTCCAGGAGTGCAGAGCAGCAGCACGCGCCAACCAAAGGAGACAAAAGGAGAGGCAGGAAGCGTGCGCTCGGACGCTGCAAGTGGCATGACGGTGCCGCCACCACCTCCTCCTCCACCACCGCCGCCGCTGGTGCCGGCTTGTGGTCCGGGTGTTGTACCACCACCGCCGCCGCCACCCCCACCGCTGCTAATACTGAAGGAGCAGAATTTTCGGAGAAGTGGTGGCCCGGGTCTACCGCCGCCGCCCGCGCCGCCGGGCATGCTGAGGCAGAGCGCGCCGCTGGGGAAGAATGGCGCAACGCTGCCTAAGCTGAAGCCTCTGCACTGGGACAAGGTGCGCCAGGCGCCCAACCGCCGGATGGTGTGGGACAGAATCCGATCGAGCTCATTCGAGTAAGCCTGGATCAGTTTGACTTCCCGTTTATCTGTCACGCACGCACTCATCTTTTTGAATCTGAACTGAAGCAGTACAACTTTTGAGTTCTGACAAGTGCTACTCCTTTGGTTTGCAGATTGGACGAGCAGATGATCGAGTCGCTGTTCCTGTACAACTCGAGGCTCTCGGCGAAGCACGAGGAGGCTCAGAGCCGGAGCCCCTCCCTCGGCAACCATGTCTTGGACCCCAAGCGGCTGCAGAACATCACCATCCTCATGAAGGCGGTGAACGCCACCGCCGAGCAAATCTACGCCGCGCTGCTGCACGGTAACTCAACGGCTGCACGCCGCACGTATCTATCAACACGCTCGTATCATATGGTGGCGATCCTTGATTGACTTGGAGCTTCTTGGTTTGGTTGCTGGATTTTTGGTACAGGGAACGGCCTGTCGGTGCAACAACTGGAAGCGCTCATCAAGATGGCGCCGACCAAGGAGGAGGTGGAAAAGCTCTCCGGCTACGACGGCGACGTCGAGAGCCTGGTCCCGGCGGAGAGGCTCCTCAAGGCGGTGCTCACAATACCCTGCGCCTTCGCACGAGTCGAGGCGATGCTGTACCGCGAGACCTTCGCCGACGAGGTTGGCCACATCAGGAAGTCCTTCGCCATGCTCGAGGTGAGCGCTGAGCAGAGCTCGACATGCCAATCCTGTACTGTTGCAGCCGCGATAGTTCATTGACATTTTGTTTCTTTTGCGTGTGAAAGGACGCGTGCAGGGAGCTGATGTCGAGCAAGCTGTTCATGAAGTTGCTGGAGGCCGTGCTCAAGACAGGGAACCGGATGAACGTCGGGACGGCGCGGGGCGGCGCCATGGCGTTCAAGCTCGACACGCTGCTCAAGCTCGCCGACGTCAAGGGCGCCGACGGGAAGACCACGCTGCTGCATTTCGTGGTACAGGAAATGACGCGGTCGCAGAAGTCGCCGACGCGCGCGGCCGAGGGGACAGACATCGGCACCGGCCTGGCCGCCGAGCTCACCAACGTCAAGAAGACGGCGACCGTGGACCTGGACGTGCTCACCACGTCGGTCTCCAGCCTGTCGCAGGGCATCTCCCGGATCAAGGAGCTGGTGGGGAGCGGCCTCTCCGGCGACGAGAGGAACGGCCGCTTCGTCGCCTTCATGGCGCCGTTCGTCAGCCACGCCGAGGAGGTGATCCGGGAGCTGGAGGACGGCGAGCGCCGGGTGCTGGGCCACGTCAGGGACATCACCGAGTACTACCACGGCGACGTCGGCAAGGACGAGGCGAGCCCGCTCAGGATCTTCGTCATCGTCAGGGACTTCCTGGGGATGCTGGAGAGGGTGTGCAAGGAGGTCAGGGGGGTCAAGAATTTCCATGCTTGGAATCCTGTTCCGAATAATGTATGATGATTGGTTTTGAGTGGTTCTTGGCTAGATTAGAACAGAATCCATTATACATAGTCCACTGATGATTTTGGTTTGGTAGACTAGAAGATTGTTGAAGATTGAGATGTATAGTTGATGAGTTGATCACTCACTGGGACGAGACAAGATGATGTTTGAACTGGCACTGTTTGAAACAAACAAGTTGGCGTGTGTTTGTCCCCTTGTTTATTCCCCTTTTGTCTCCTTGCCCATATCTCTTTCTGCAGAATTTGAAATTTTGAATCGGTTAGTGTCACCTGCAGAGTTTCAGAGTCCCACGTGCAGAACCATGTGTTAGTTTCTCTGCCACGATGACTGCCTCGTGCTCTTTCAGAACCCCAAGGGTAGTCCTTTATATATACGGCGGTTAGTCTGCTGTAGTAATAAATGGACATAAGATAATTACACTGATAAGCGTAGTAGTAAGATCAACCTTTTTTTAAATAACATGTAATTTTATTCAAACTCTAACAATTATTACATGTATAATGTCTTGGATCATACTAGATAAAAGAAGTTACATAATACTAGCTCCTTTGCCTAAGATTTTTTTTTTAGAATATAGACTCCGGCTTTATAAATTAATAAAGCCCCGAACATAGGGCAGCAACATAACAAACGAAGGCCCCAAAGGCCGCACCAAACAAGTTGAGAGCCAAGCTAAAGGTTCCATTACAAGATCAGAGGCCTGATACGAGCACGCGGGCTCAGATGCAAACTAAGAATTATATTGAAATCTCTTGAATAAAGACAATGCAATCAAACCGGAGTAGAGGCACCCGCTAAACCTAAACGAGCTATACCGCGTCAACTGTCTTCAAAAGCCTCAAAAGTCACCCATCTAAAAAGACGGAAAGTCATGAGCGTCGAATGTGCTTGGGCCGGGTATGATCTCCTAGAAGTACAGATTCTCATACAACAAAATCTTCACTAAAATAGTAAAGAAGCCGGTATAAGCCCCAAGAAATCAGACCAAGAAAAGCACCATACACTAACACGACCTTGGCAGATCCATATGAATGCTTCACAGTGACAAAAACGTAAATTCCACAAGATCGAGCATGTGAAGACAAGACATCTCTGGCTCAGTGACACTACCTCGTAAGTCACTGTCACGATGAAGAAGAATTAGAGTAACTTTATTCTCATCGGCATTGCAGCCTCCTCCAACACGCCACCGACAAAGACCATAAAATGAGACTTGAAGACTTTTAAACATGCTTGGAAGGACCCGAGGTTCCCCCACCTCGCTGCATGCGGCTGGAGGCGAGGAATCGGCAAGATTGCAGTCGTTCATCAAACCCTAGTTGACACCACCTCTTCTTCTTGTAACTCTTGATTTTCATCTTAGTTAGACAAGAGTCAATAACTCCATTCAGGGTTATATACAACATACTAGCTATATATATATACGGTCTTTCCTCGGAAGCTCCAGAAATTGGTTTGTTGGCATCCTCACAAATGTAGCCATTGGCCAAGAAGGTTTTCTCCTCGCATGGATGTAACTCCTAGCTTACATATATTACATATATGCCCTACTTGCCTTAGGCTAGTTTTTTCCTTGGAGAAACTCCCCATCTTCTAGTATGATGTTTATTTTGCCGATATCCAGTATGATGTGTTTTGTTTCTTTCATGCCATGTGTTTTGTATCACATCATCTTGATCATTGACTCGGCCTCTTCTTCTCGTAACTCTCGATTTTCCTCTTAGTTAGACAAGAGACAATAAATCAATTGAAGGCCATATACAACATAGTAGCTCTGTATATGGTCTTTGCTCCGAAGCTCCATAAGTTTATTTGTTGGCATGCTCACAAATGGAGCCATTGTCCAAAAAGGTTTTCTCCCCGCGTGGATGAAACTCATAGCTTACATATATTACATATATACCCTACCCGCCTTAGGCTTGTTTTTTCCCTTCGAGAAACTCTCCATCTTCCAGTATGATGTGCTTTTCTTCGTGAATATCTAGTATGGTGTGTTTTGTTTCTGTCAAGCCATGTATTTTTTATCTCATCATCTTTATTAACAAAGACAAAAATTGGGACCTAATCATGTCATCTAGTCAAGCCCAAAAAGATTCTGATTACATTTTATTTTGATCAAAAAGCAAATAAACCCTTTTATTTTCAAAAAACCTAAGTGAGGCTTCAACTAACAATATTTACTTTTCCAAAACAACAATTCATTAAAAATCATTTCTAAGGTATATTATATATATGACCACTATTACCATAAAATATTATCTTAGATATATTTAAGTATTTTCTATTATTCATTTTCGAAAAGGCTTGAGATGTTGAAAATATTGCCAAAAACATTAATGTTTTTCTTAGAAAAATCCCTAAAATTCACCTACGTTGTATTTGATCAATTTACACTCCCCACGTCAATTTCACCACATGGTTTTGTTCAAAAGTTCTTGGCACGGGCAAGAAAATCATTTATCCCCATATCAAGCAAGCACGATGGCGGGGTACTCAGTGAGGGAGGATGCATTCTTGTGCGGTGCATGGTATGCCACAAGTGTGGGGTTTGTAGGCATGAAGCAAAAGGGCACGATATTTTGGCAACATGTGCATTCTTCGTTTCATGAGCGCACGCACTACACGCCCTATAATTTGGATGTGATCCATGATTGCAATACAAAGTCGTTACTCCATCGGTGATACGCCATTTCAAATGCCATCATAAAGAATTGCGGTGCGATTTCGCAAGTGGAAAGAATGTGACCAACAGGAGTGTCAATCGAGATTGTAAGTTTTGCTTTTTGTTGCTCTACGTGTTGGTCAATTCTTTGACTCACTCAGTGTTGCAACTTTATGGTCACATCATTGTATAATCTGGACGAGCTACCCTGATGTACCAAAGGACGGAGGGCAAGCCCTTCACATTGACACATTGTTTGATGAAGCTCAAGTAGAACCCATTTGGGTGAACAACATGCGTCGACGAAGAAAATTAAGCTCTAGTGGAGCAAGCTTGACATGAAGGCCACTTTCGAGGAGTATGGTAGAATCTAGGATTGATGAACATTAAAAACTTGTTGAACGTCCTACACTTTTATTAGAATTTAAATGTATGGTTGAATTGCTATCGATCGATAATTCCAAAGTGAGGCTGCATGGTGGACATTTTGTTTAGTTTTCTTCTTTTCTAGAAAAGGGTCGGGCATTTGGTGCATCAGGTGGAATGGCGGGCTCCGCTACTTACAGACGTTTAGGGTGTTTGTTTTGATGCATGCCGTTGGAGATGTCCTAACCTCCTGCCTGGGACATTCATCGTGCGGGAGCTATGTCTCGTCCATTGCGAGATGTAACTTGGTCTTGCCTCTAGGGAGCACGCTACTGGGCTGGCCCATTAGCGTAATTGTGGCGTGAGTTTTTTTGGGTTTTCTTATCGATTTTCACTCTTTTTAGCATTTTCTTTGGGTTTCTCCGGTTTTCCTCACTTTTTTCTTCTGTTTTCTTTCTTTCTTGGTTTTCTGCCATTTTTGGGGGTTTCTTTTTCTTTCCTTTTATTTTTGAACACATGTTTACATTTTTTGTATACATTATGAACATTTTCTTAATACATGTTTAACACTTTTGTATACCACTTTTTTGAATACATGATTAACACTTTTCTCAAATATATGTTTTGTTGTCTATTTCTCTCATACACATTGCACATTTTTGGTGTACATATAAAAAAATTGTGCATGTTTGACATTTTTTTAATACATGAACATTTTCTCAAATAAATGTATTGATCTCTATTTTTTCATACACACCATACATTTTTTGTATACATATAAAATATTTTTTGTACACGTTTACCATTTGCCAAATACATGATTACATTTTTTCAAACACATTTTTTGAATACATGTAAAACAGTTTTTAAATAAACATTAAACATTTGTTTTGAATGATACTTTTTTTTCAAACTATACGATCATCTTTTACATTATATAAACATTTTTAGAAACTTTGAACAATTTTGGAATGGTCCTAAACATTGTTTTGGGAATGTGGTGTTTATTAGTTTGAAATGCATGTTTTTTTTTGGAAATTACACAAACGTTTTAAGGATATCAATATGTTTGAAAACAGCACTAACTAAAACTTTACATGGTGTTAACATTTTTCAGATTCACGATGAACATTTGTGAAAATCTTAAGTACATTAAGTTTTTTGAACTATATGTATTTATGATTTTTTAAATACCAACAAAAATAAAAGAACAAAAAAGGAAACAAAGGAAAAAATGAACGAAATTGTACATGTACCTGCGTGTTTATGGGCCGGCGCATTTAGGTATCCTTGAGGCGAGGCGAGCATGTATCTCGCTGCAGGCGAGACACAGCCGCACCCCATTCATTGTACCCTTGCTCAAGGTATAATTCGGCGCATTGGGGATGGAATGACCACAAATATATGGCAACATAACTGGATCCCTCCACCCTCCAACATGCGGCCAATTATCAAACGAGATAATGAACCACCCCCCCCCCCCCCCCCCCCCCCCCCCCCCCCCCCCCCACACACACACACACACACACAATGGGTGGGTGATCTGATTACGGCCAATGGAGAGTGGAACAACACAGTCCTAGCCGAAGTTTTTTGGCCCACGGACGCAGATGCAATCCGCGTGACCCACTGTGCACGAAACAGATGGAGGACTTCTGGTCTTGGGTACATGAACAAAATGGCGTTTTTATTGTCCGGTTGGCGTATCGTATGCTGGACTCCACAAAACTAAGACATGAGGCATGGTTAGAGGGGCACTCGGATACTTCAGACTCATCTAGTGGACATAAACTGTGGTGTAAGATGTGAAAAGTGCACGTCCATCAAAAATCAAAACATTTCTGTGGAGGCCAGCGCAACAATCACTTCCGACTGCTGATCTTCTACATCACAGAAACATGTCCACGGGTACTAGTTGCAGTCTTTGCGGCTACAGAAGACTCTTGGCAGCATTCTAAATGGGTTGGCCCGCTATGGACGCGAGCGGGCGAGCTGGCGACAAAATGGGTCAGCCCATTTAGAAGCGTAATCTAGGATTTCGTGGAATGGGGTTTTCACCGGTTCTAGGAACCTTCTAGAAGGTACCAGAATCGTTTTTTTTGTTGGGATTTTGTTGGGCTTTTCTTGTTTCTTTTTTTATTTCCAATTTTTTCCGTTTCTTCTTTTTTCAAAAAATGATTTAAATCTTAAAAAATCACATTTTTCAACAAATGTTTGAAGTTTTGTTAAAAAGTCATATTTTTAAAATGAAGTTTTTAAAAATGTTGACTTTTCGGTAAGTTGTTCAAGATCTTCAAGATTATTTCAGTTTTTATAACTCTCGAAAATTGTTTGCGCTTTTCTTTTTATTGTTGAAATTTCAAATTTGTTGTGGTTTTGAAAAAAGACCCGATAGTTCAAAAAAAAATTCATGCTTTTGCGAAAAAGTTTGTAATTTAAAAAATGTTGTTTGAAAAATGATTGAAATGTTTAGAATGTTCGCATTTTAAAAAAATGTTCATGCTTTTAGAAAAGTATGTAATTTTTTAAAAATTGAGTTTTTTAAAAATAACCGGATTTTTCAACCATTATTTTCCCTTTAATAAATTGTTCACAATTTTCTTGAAATGTTCGAAAATTTTCAGAAAGTGTTCAGATCCGCCGCTGTTTTTAGTTCTTAAACTTCTACACTACCAATTGCTAACTCATTACCTCCACTGGCTGGCAACACATCTTAAACAGCGAGAGATCTCAAATTCGATGCCATGTGAGTTGTGATTTTTTATATCCGTCGCACGCAAATGCGCTGGCTGAGTTGAGACTCCGTGTGTGCACGTTATTGGCCTATTTGACGCAAAACATATCAACTAGGAGCTTCTCAAGAGAGAGTTAGGGTCTCAAGGGAATCTCATCTGCAAAAACAAAGGGAATCTTTCCCATAGATGGTGTTGTAAGAGCATCTTCAACACATGATGAAAAACCGTCACACTGTTGAAAGATCGTCGTTGTGAGACACTTTGGACAAAGAACCAGATTCAATAGATGATGTATCTCCATCCTATAATTTTTTTAGGAAGCCACCCAAGTTTTGTTCCGAAGTACTGCAAATTTGCAACATCTCTAATGGCTGCCCAAAAACCAAAACGCTTCAACGGGAACCAAACTACCATGTTGAAAATCCCCGGACGTCCGGCCATCATCGACACTCCGGCGAACACCCCCACCCCAGCCCCACCGCCACCCCGCTTCTCGTTCCTTCCGGCCGAGACAACTGACGTGACCCCACCTACGCCATGGAAGCTCAGTCATCGATTTCGAACGTTCCGCCACCCCTCCGCTCTTGCACGAAGCTCTCAGCGCTTGGGCAACACGCCGCCGCTGGGGTAGGCTGCACCCCGCCTCCTAGTCCCTGTTAACTCCTGTCCAAGACGCCCGACGACCGTCTCGGCCCCGATGACCACTGCCGCCTAAATCGAGCTCGGCTCACAATACCCATCAGATCCGCCTCCTGCCTAGCCCCCATTAGACCTCATGTGTTCAATTTCTTTCTAATTTTTTTAAAGCATCGATTTTTCATCATGGATTGGAGCAACAGCAGACATGCCCCAAAATCCTCCATCTCTATTCCATAATCATTTTACATCAACAAAATTTACATCGCGAGTTGGAGATGCTCTAAACAGTAGGAGAGAGAGGACACAGCGGTTCTTTCACTTATCGTGCATTGTATATCACCAACATGCATGCATCAGAAATGCCGAGTCACGAAACCAGCCAGCTGGCCGCTCTTGTCGCCTCCCATTGCATCGTGGCCCGGTGACGCTGAGCTTTCTGTCACAAAATATAAAAACTTTTTGACACTAGTGTAGTGTAAAAAACGTTTTTATATTTTGAGACGGAGGGAATATTTCTCTAATGAAATGTGGAGCCGGGGGGAGGCCCCTGATTTTCGAAAAAAAAATCTACTCCTCGGACCATATATTCCCATTTTTTGCATGGCCTCTCTTGTTCATCTTGCGGTTGCGGGCTCTGCGTTTGTACGTGCGCATGCATGCTATGGCAGACTAGCCGTCGTGCCGTGTGTTGTACCGATCCAGCCCGTCGGATAAAACAGCGACCGGTCGTACGCACGTACTACTACACTATCGCAGTACCTCAGCCCCTCATGATGGATCTTTTTTTTAGGGGCACTCATGCTGGATCTGAAGTAATACCGTATGTACGGGTTTTTACGGTCCGTGGTTTTGTAGAAATTCAGCGAAACAGATGCATAAAGACATTCCGACCGATAGTGGAGTGTTGGCGCCTCGTTTTTAGTGGCAGGAGTGACGTTCTCAAAATTTTGATTATTTTATACTTTTATAATAGATTTGATTCTTTCTGTAATAAAAAATGTTCAATATCACCTGGTTAATTAACTGTGAATTTATTTCAGGATCTTCAGCGATGCGCGTTCAGTGGGAGGAGACATTCCCGTCGACTACAAGGCCTCTATGATGACTTCGTAAAATCTTAAGATGATATGTCAGCTCAGTCTCTTGAAGGTGCACATAAAGGCAAAGTGTGTACGTGTGTGCGTTCATAAAGATGAGTGTATGTGCGTATATATAAGCGCTTGTGTCTGTACTATATTGAAAATTGAATTTAACAGCGAATTCGTGCCACCCAGTTGGAACTTGATGTTCATATTTTCAGATGTCCGTCGGACTCTTATCACCGTAGTGGAGAAAGCTAGGTGCACCGCCGGCCGGACGCCAATAATACACACGTATATAGACAGCTAATAACAACGAAGGCTTTATTACGTAACCCTTTTTAAGGAGGATGTACCCGACCTCTGCATCTAAACAATACATGCAGTCATTTTATTAATTATTTACAAAGACCTTACAAGATAATACATTAGTACGCTTGAAGCCATCATTCAGGCAACACCTGTTGCTACTCCTATCCTCTTGATGAAGGATGCTGAATTTCCGAGCCTAATACCAAACAGACATCGCACCAAAGCCTAACATCTAACGTCGGATGCCCCAGCCTAGCCACATACCGAGACTGGGTCACACACCGGTCCGGCACACTCACGCGAGCATCACATGTGCACCCTGCAAGGCCCGGCCCGGCACCACCGTCTTCCATCGATCCATCTTTAAAGCAGAAACTGACGCATCGACCGTGTCAGGCCTCTCTGCCATTGATGCCATCACGACGGCAGACAGCGTCGTCCTCCTGGGCGAGTTCATCCCCGCACATCGGACGCCGAATCTGCACTGCGCCACGCTGTCAAGATCCGTCACCATTAATGTGTAGGATGAAGCACCGCTCCACCAAAGTCGCAGTCCACTGGTCCCTCGAGTCCATGCACACCTCCAAGAATGACGCCCCGAGGGGGGAAACAACACAAGAGCGCCGCCGTCTTTCGATCTACTGATCTAGGGTTTGCCCCCAGAGGTAGCAGATGTTGGCCTAGAACTTCTCCATGGCGATGCCTCCAAGAAGGGAACGACACCGAAGAGCGCCACCATCGCCGGCCTTGGCATCTAGCCGAGAGCAGGTTTTCACCCAGATCTGTTCGAAGAACTCCATCCAGCCTTTTGTGCACAGATCGCCACCTTCTATGCCGGGGACCGGACCAAAAGGAACCAGTCGCCGCCGCCTGATCAGCCAAGGCACCGCCACGATGCCGAAGCAGCCGGTTACGTCAGGCCCACCGCGCCAGCCTGCCGTCGCTCACCAAATCCGCCGGCCCGCCTAAGCCCAACTAGGCCCTGCGAGATCCGAGATTCCGGCCACCGCCACAGGGGCGCCTCCGCCGCGAGAGGCCGCGCCGCCGCTGTCGCCGCCGCCGCCGCCACATCCTCTGCCGGGATACCACCGCACCGCGCCGCCGAATCACCGGAGTGGCCATGCCGCCGCCGCCAAAGGAAGACGCCACTGCGCGCGAGGGGGAAGACCCCGCCACCGCCATCACAGGCCACAGCCCGGGCTTCGCCGGCGTGAACTCGGGCGGCGGCGGGAGGGAGAGATCGGGGAGAGAAGGCCTAGGGCGCGGCTGCGCGATCTCCCCCGTGTCGCCAAAACCTCATGCTAATTACTCCTGACTTCTATCGCGCACCAGTTGGCTTGGCTATGGATGAGATCGATCGGCGAGGACATCACACGGTGCCGCAGGCCCGACACTGCCAAGTTATTGGACGACGGCTATCTGACTGTATACCACATGCACAGAGCTCGGCCTCTCACACGCAAAGGCACGGCGCGCGCTACTTGATCCATCGAGTTGATTTGGACGAGTCGGCCGGGCGTGCAAGGACCCTCTTCTTTTGCGTAACTTTATATCTTTGTATATATGTGTTACGTACATTGAGTGTTGGAGTCGCATGCTCTCACTCGTCGACAAATGTACTTCCTTCGTAAATTAATATAAAAACGTTTAAAATACTAAAGTACTGATCTAAATGCTCTTATATAGTTTGCAGAGGAGTAGCTCTGAATTACTGGTCCGAGTAACTTGGATAAAGTCAGTCCCAACTCACATGCAAACATGCAATGACGCAGACACCACGGTGCAGCACCCACAACCTAGGACACTGGCGCTGCGAACGGACATTGTCGCAAGGCGCGTGAAAAACGGGCCGAAAGAACCCGACTCCGTTGTTAAATACGCGCCCCACGGCGCACACACGGCAGCTCTCTCACACACACACAAGTCCGGCGAGCTTCCTTCTGATAGTCCTCCCCTACAACCCCAAGTCTCACAGCGCCGGCGGCAAGGCAGCCCGCGACATCCCCATGGCCAGCCTGAACAACGGCTCCTGGTCGACTGGCCTCTGCGGCTGCTGCGACGACGTTGGCAGCTGTAAGCTAATTCCCTAGAAAATACTTTTGGTTCGCGCTGGCAAGCATAAGCATGCATGCTTTGGAAGCCCTGATACTGCTGGCCTCGGTGACGGGGGGATGGGGCTGCCTCTACTCCTGCTGCTACCGCTCCAGGCTGCGAGAGCAGTACGGGCTCAAGGAGAAGCCCTGCGCCGACTGCTGCGTCCACTGGTCCTGCGAGCTCTGCGCCCTGTGTCAGGAGTACCGCGAGCTCAAGAACCGCGGCTTTGACATGCGCCTCGGTACGTACGCACAATCCTTCGATCGTGAGCTTTGCTCGTTGCGTGCGTCGACAGTGTAACCACACCGTGCCGGTCACCGGTCACAAATCCCAACTGGATCAGCTCGTCCGTTTGCCTCTTTCGTAGCTGCGGTGGTTTAGCAATGTGCTAGCACTAGCAGCTTCTAGGATGGCCGTGCGCGGCGGTGTCTTGGTCAGCTTTCTTCTTGTCTGTTGGTGCAGGGTGGCACGCCAACATGGAGAAGATGGGGAAGAGCGCTGCCACCGTCGCGCCTCAGGCTTACTCGGGGATGACTCGCTAGTGTGCCCGCATCGCTCGAATCCCATCCATGCAGTCACCATCGATGTATCCATGGATAATGCCGGCTACCAGCTTCTAGTACTTCTGTCTTGTCGCCAGTTAGTTAATTTGTGTTTGTGATGATGGTTCCTGCGTGTGCCTTCTGTTGCAAGTCGTTTTCCATCCGTCCAACCCCACCATCAGTGATGTTTTTGTAGCCAATTGTGTTTGAATAATATCTATCGGATCTCTGTGTGCAAAATACACAGGACCATGTTATATACTTTTTATTTTTTTTGAAAAGGAGGACCATGTTATATATGCAGTATAATGTTTTGATTTATGTATGTACACTATGTTTTTGGGAATAATTTATGTTTACTATTTTTTTCTAAAAGATCCGGCAGCTGGCTGGCTTATATTGATGATTTAGCAGAGAGGGAATATTTGCAGTGCAGGCAATCTTAGCCGTGAAGGTGCATGCATCTCTCTCGTGCCAGATCACTCATAGGATGATCAGAATTAGAGACCTGGCCCCTTTTCTGAATTCCGGCCTTGCCTCCTCGATCATGCTGGAGACGATGTTAGAGTAGTTGATCGTGTTTTTGAATTCCAAACCACGGGGCTGAAGGAGTTGCATCCTATCCATCGAGCCGCCACCGACCAGACAATGACAGAGATTGTGCACTGCCATAACAGGTGGCAAGACTTTTCGCAAAAAAAGAGAAACAGGTGGCAAGACAATTCCAGGTTCCAGAAGCAAAACTGGCAGAAATATTCGTTCGTCCATCCTCTTCTTTGCAGTGGATCGTTGCACCATAGCCTGTTTTTGTGTAGTTGCCAGGCAAAGATCTTCAGTCAGCCCGGTGGGCAAGCTCCCCAGAACAGCTTCCTGCAGCAAGTCTTCATCAATCCTTGGGACTGGATCGCATAGGCCGAGCTTGTGGAGTAGGTGCCATTGGCTTCATGCCTCCACTGGATTGAATCGTGGCCCTCCTCATCAAGGTGGGTACCCATCGCCGCACGGCAAGGATGTTAAGAGCCTGCTATGATCTCTCTCAATCACTCACTTCACAAGATGAATTGTAGCAGTAGCGTAGTTATTACAGAGGAACAGTTACAGGGAAGATGAAGAACATGGGAGGAACTAGAGGTAGGGGAAAGAGAGGAGCCGCCATCTTCGTGTCGTGATCCTACGGGGATGGTCTGCTCGTTGCTTCCTCCCATGTATAAGTAGCTGCAGCACTTGAGGATTCCCAGTCGGGCCAGGCCCAAGAGATATCCAGAGGTAAGCCCATATACACGTATGGGCTAGGGTAGGGCCCTGACATTCCCCTCCTTGAAATTCGGCTTGACCCCAAGCCGACACCACCGAGAACCGCTCGGATCCCATTGCACTCGATGGTCCTCACTAGCTTGAAATTGCGGTGGTAGCCGAAGTCAAAGTTGGCTGGAATAACATGGGAGTAGTAGTCATGGACGATGGTGCCCGAGTCGTAGGAGATGCTAAGGAAGTAGTTGTTGAAGCCGGTGATGACCCACAAGTATAGGGGATCAATCGTAGTCCTTTCGATAAGTAAGAGTGTCGAACCCAACGAGGAGCAGAAAAAAAGGACAAGTGGTTTTCAGCAAGGTATTTTCTGCAAGCACTGTAATTATCGGTAACAGATACTTTGGTAGTAAGATAATTCGTAATGGGTAACAAGCAATAAGTGTAACAAAGGCACAGCAAGGTGGCCCAATCCTTTTTATAGAAAATGACAAGCATGGACAGAGTTTTATATAAAGCAAAGCGCTCCCGAGGACACATGAGAATTATCATCAAGTTTAGTTTTCATCATGCTCATATGATTCACGTTCGTTACTTTGATAATTTGACATGTGGGTGGACTGGTGATTGGGTGCTGTCCTTACTTGGACAAGCCTCCCACTTATGATTAACCCCTCTCGCAAGCATCCGCAACTATGAAAGAAGAATTAAGATAAATCTAATCATAGCATTAAACATGTGGATCCAAATCAGCCCCTTACGAAGCAACGCATAAACTAGGATTTAAGCTTCTGTCACTCTAGCAACCCATCATCTACTTGCTACTTCACAATGCCTTCCCCTAGGCCCAAATCATGGTGAAGTGTCATGTAGTCGACGTTCACATAACACCACTAGAGAAAGACAATATACATCTCATCAAAATATCGAACGAATACCAAATTCATATGATTACTTATAACAAGACTTCTCCCATGTCCTCGAGAACAAAAGTAACTATTCACAAAGCATGTTCATGTTCAAGATCAGAGAGGTATTAAATATCATTAAGGATCTGAAAATATGATCTTCCACCAAATAAATCAACTAGTATCAACTACAAGGAGTAATCAACACTACTAGCAACCCACATCAATCGGAGGTTTTGAGATAAAGATTGAATACAAGAGATGAACTAGGGTTTGGGATGAGATGATGTTTGTGAAGATGTTGATGAAGATTGGTCCTACCACGATGAGAGGATCGTTGGTGATGACAATGGCTTCGATTTCCCCCTCCGAGAGGGAAGTTTCCCCGGCGGAATCGCTCTGCCGGAGCTGTAGATTGCTTCTGCCTCGAGATGGCGGCGCTTCGTCCCGAAAGCCTTCTCCTTATTTTCTTTTTTCTAGGTCAAAACCCTTCATATAACAGAAGATGGGCACCAGAGGCTGGCCAGGGGCCCACAAGCTCAGGGGGTGCGCCTTGGGGGTAGGGCGCCCCCAAGGCAAGGCCACCTGGTGGGTCCCCTCCTGGTATTTCTTCATCCAATATTTTTTATTTATTCCAAAATAATTCTCCGTAAAGTTTTAGGACATTTGGAGTTGTGCAGAATAGGGATCTCAGATTTGCTCCTTTCCGGTCTAGAATTCCAGCTGCTGGCATTCTCCCTCTTCATATAATTCTTGCAAAACAAGAGAGAGAAGGCATAAGAATTGTATCATAAAGTGTAATAACAGTCCATAATGCAATAAATATCAACATAAAAACATGATGTAAAATGGACGTATCAACTCCCCCAAGCTTAGACCTCGCTTGTCCTCAAGCGAAGCCGAAGTCGATAATCATGACCGCATGTTTAGAGATAGAGGTGTCGATAAAACAAAATACGGACATGAAGGCATCATGATCATCTGGAACAACAATATATTGTGATATAACTTCTTGTGCTAAACTGATAATTTGTTCGCAGGGTAGAGTATGAACCATAAACTTCATTGAAAACTAACAAACTATAATCTCAGTCATTGATGCAATTGCAATTTGTCATAATGTAAAAAAGAGTCAATGTAAGAGCTTTTATTTAGCAAGTTCACATACTCAATCATCATTTAATCTTTCACAATTGCTAACACTCATGCGAAACTTATGAGATCAAAGCGTCAGTCAGACACATAGAAAGATAGGGGCTTATAATTTCGCCTCCCGACCATTTACCTCAAGGGTAATGTCAACAATAATAACCCATGATCACCAACATCCGAGTGGATATACATATGTCTAGATCTTTCCCCAACACATAGTGCTTGCCAAAAAGAGAAAAATAAAAGGAAGGGTGAAGATCACCATGACTCTTGCATAAAGGTAGGTATTAAAAATAAAAGATAGGCCCTTTGCAGAGGGAAGCAGAGGTTGTCATGTGCTTTTATTTGGACGCACAAGATCTTAATATTTCCACTTGTGATAGAGAACTTTATTATGCAGTCCGTCGCTTATATTTCTTCCCCATCACAAGTTCATACAAATCTTATTTTCCTCGCATTAAAAGACCATACATATTTAGAGAGCAATTTTTTATTGCTTGCACCAATGACAACTTACTTGAAGGATCTTACTCAAGCCATAGGTAGATATAGTGGACTCTCATGACATGAAACTGGGATAATGGTTTTTGGATGCACAAGTAGTATCTCTACTTAGTGTGGAAGTTTGGCTAGTGTGGGATAGAAAGCAAGCTCAACATGTTGGAGGATCCATGACAATATAACTTCTATTCAGATATAAGGAAGCATAACCCATCACGTTGTCTTCCTTGTCTAACATAAACTTATTAGCATATAATATTTTAATGAGTGCTCACAGTCATAAAAGATGTCCAGTATAGTATATTTATATGCGAAGCCTCTCTTTCTTTATTACTTCTCATTAATTGCAACAATGAACAATACTAAGTTTGTTAACCTTCAACAAATTTCATGCATTATACTTCTTATATGTGAAGTCATCACTCTCCATAAGATTATATATAATCATTTACTTCTTTTTATTCTTTTCCATCTCTAAGATGAAAACAAGAAAGCAAACACTCAACTCAAACTAATCTTTATTATATAACTCTCATACTCGATTACATAGATAGATCAAGAAGCAAAAACTTTTAAGACTAAATCATACTAAAAGCTTTCATTCTACTAAATCACGATTTAACCAAAAGGATCGAACTAAGATAAATGATAATGATAAAGATGTGTTGCTGATACGATACCGGGGCACCTCCCCCAAGCTTGGAACAATCCAAGGGGAGTGCCCATACCTGTGTACTCAAGTCTCCTTCGGAGGTGGTGGTGCCATATTCTTGGCAATGATGCCTCTTAGAAAGCGATTCTCCTCTTCGAGCTTATTAATTTGCTGCCTGAGATCCATAATTTCCTTGCGGAGCTTCCCTGTGACGGTTAAAGCACCGTCCACCCATGGATGCATCCTGGATGCATAGGAAGAAGCAACACTCTTTTTCAAGTTATTGTAAGAGATAAATTTGGCATTGGGGGGTTTGACCGAATACGGCAGGCTTGATTTCTTGAATTCCACATGCAAGTCACAGGGTTGAGGAAGAGAAGTAACTTCTTGATCCTTCTCCATGGCACCCACTCTTTTCAGGTCGGCTTCTATTTCTTCCTCCGTCGACCACCATAGGAGTCAACTTCATCGTACGCCCTTGGACCCGCCGAGAGGTGGGAGACACGACTCTCCCCGACTGATTCTTGCGAAGACATGTTGCTCTAAATCTACAACAGAAATAGCTTAAAATAAGAACAGAGGGTATTGTCGTGATACGGTGGTCAAAACCTTCGGGAGTTTATATAATGAATTTTTACCGTGCAAAACAAGTAACCTGGGATAAAACGGAGTCCAAAGGGCACAAGAGGTCTCCACAAGCTCGGGAGGTGCACCCCCAAGCTTGTCGCTTGCTCGTGCGCTTTCCGGACTACTTATTATTTTCCTAATCTTTTAAATATTCCCAAACGGAGTAAAATTGCTTTTATGGAACTTTTGGAGTCGGTTTACTTACCGTATCACATACCTATTTCTTTTCAGGGTTCTGGAGCGTTCTGGAAATTTTCCTTTATGTACTCCTCCGGTGTTATGGACTGAATAATGTTGGTTTCAATTTTATAGGCGTACCTGAGATATAATGCTTGATTCTTTGCCCATTCACCACCTTCGGGTTGGTGCCCTCGGCGTTGTTGATCTTGATAGCACCTGAACGATAAACTTCTTCGATAACGTATGGTCCTTCCCATTTAGAGAGGAATTTTCCTGCAAAAAATCTTAAACAAGAATTGTATAGCAAGACATGGTCACCTACATTAAATTGCCGCTTTTGCATTCTTTTGTCATGCCATCTTTTAACTTTTCTTTAAAGAGTTTAGCATTTTCATAGGCTTGGGTTCTCCATTCATCAAGTGAGCTAATGTCAAATAACCTCTTTTCACCGGCAAATTTAAAATCATAGTTGAGCTCTTTAATTGCCCAATAAGCTTTATGGTCTAATTCAAGAGGTAAGTGACATGCTTTTCCATAAACCATATTATATGGAGACATACCCATAGGATTTTTATAAGCAGTTCTATAAGCCCATAATGCATCATCAAGTTTCTTAGACCAATTCTTTCGAGACCTATTGACAGTCTTTTGCAAGATCAGTTTTATTTCCCTATTACTTAATTCTATTTGACCACTAGACTGAGGATGATAAGGAGATGCAATTATATGGTTAACATCATATTTAGCAAGCAATTTAAGGAAAGCACCATGAATAAAATGTGAACCACCATCAGTCATTAAATATCTAGGGACTCCAAACCTTGGGAAAATAACTTCTTTAAGCATTTTAATAGAGGTGTTGTGATCAACACTACTAGTTGGAATAGCTTCTACCCACTTAGTAACATAATCAACAACAACTAAAATATCAGTATACCCATTGGAGGAAGGAAAAGGTCCCATATAATCAAATCCCCAAACATCAAATGGTTTAATAACAAGTGAATAATTCATAGGCACTTCCTGACATCTACTAATGGTACCAATTATTTGACATTCATCACAAGATAGAACAAACTTGCGTGCATCTTTAAAAAGAGTAGGCCAATAAAAATCAGATTGTAATACCTTGTGCAGTTCTGTCTCCCGCATGGTGTCCTCCGTAAGCTTCAGAGTGACACTTCCATAAGATTTGTTCCTGTTCATGCTCAGGTATACATCGTCTAATAATACCATCTACTCCTTCTTTATAAAGGTGTGGGCCATCCCAGAAGTAATGTCTTAAATCATAGAAAACCTTTTTCTTTTGTTGGTATGTGAAACTTGGTGGTATAAATTTAGCAACAATATAATTAGCATAGTTAGCATACCAAGGAGTACTACGAGAAGCATTTATGACAGCTAGTTGATCATCGGGAAAGTTATCGTCAATAGATAATGGGTCATCAAGAATATTTTCTAACCTAGACAAGTTGTCAGCTACTGGATTCTCAGCTCTTTTCCTATCAGTGATATGTAGATCAAATTCTTGTAGCAAAATAACCAACCTAATAAGTCTAGGTTTAGCATCTTTCTTTTCCATAAGGTATTTAATAGGGACATGATCAGTGTGAACAATTACTTTAGAATCAACTATGTAAGACCCGAATTTATCACAAGCAAACATAACTGCTAAGAATTCTTTTTTAGTGGTAGCATAATTTCTTTGAGCGTTTCCAGAGTTTTGCTAGCATAATGGATAACATTTAGTTTCTTATCAACTCTTTATCCTAGAACAACACCAATAGCATCACTAGCATCACACATAATTTCAAAGGGTAGGTTCCAATCAGATGGCTGAATAATAGGTGTAGAGATTAAGGCTTTCTTAAGTATTTCAAAGGCTTCTACACAATCATCATCAAAAACAAATGGAACATCTTTTTGCAAGAGATTAGTAAGAGGCCTAGAAATTTTAGAGAAGTCTTTAATAAATCTTCTATAGAAACCATGACCAAGGAAACTTCTTATACCTTTGATATCTTTAGGACATGGCACTTTCTCAATTACATCAACTTCTTCAATACCTCTTTCGGGAATTTTATGCCCCAAGACAATGAGTTCGTTCAGCATAAAGTGGCACTTCTCCCAATTCAATACAAGATTAGTTTCCTCACAACTCTGCAAAACTCGATCAAGGTTGCTTAAGCAATCATCAAAAGAAGTTCCGTAAACGGAAAAATCGTCCATGAAAACCTCAACAATCTTTTCACAAAAGTCAGAGAATAGCAGTCATACATCTTTGAAAGGTAGCAGGTGCATTGCATAAACCAAAAGGCATACGTCTATAAGCAAAAGTACCAAAAGGGCATGTAAAAGTAGTTTTTGTTGATCCTCTTATGACACAGTTATTTGGGAAAAACCAGAGTATCCTCTAGAAAATAGAAATGTGTATGTTTTGATAATCTTTCTAGAATTTTGATCAATAAAAGGTAGAGCATAATGATCTTTCCCAGTAGCTTTGTTTACTTTTCTAAATCAATTACCATCCGATAACCTATTATAATTCTTTGTGGGATAAGTTCATTTTTATCATTAGGGACAATGGTAATACCTCCCTTCTTAGGAGCATAATGAACATGACTTACTCATTTACTATCAGCTATAGGATTGATTATACCTGCTTCTAGAAGCTTTAATATTTCATTTCTTACCACTTCCTTCATCTTAGGATTTAATCATCGCTGGTGATCAACAACAGGCTTAGCATCTGGCTCCATATTAATCTTGTGCTGTCATAGAGTGGGACTAATGCCCTTAAGATCATCAAGAGTATACCCAATAGCGGCACGGTGCTTCTTTAGAGTTTTCAATAATCTCTTTTCTTCATGCTCTGAAAGGTTAGCACTAATAATAATAGGATATATCATCTTTTCATCAAGGTAAGCATATTTCAATGTTCAGGCAATTGCTTAAGCTCAAACACGGGATCACTCTTGGGATGAATAGGCTCTCCAACAGTCTCAACAGGCAAGTTGTGTTTCAAAATAGGCATTTTTAAGTAATATCTCATCTATTTTTTTTCTTTCATTCATATGCATGTTATTTTCATGGTCTAGCAAATATTATTCTAACGGATCACTAGGAGGCACATCAATAGAAGCAAGACCAATAATTTCATCTTTACTAGGCAATTCTCTGTCACGAGGTTGTCTACGGAATTTAGAGAAATTAAACTCATGAGACACATCACCAAAATCAACACTAACAGTTTCCTTAGTGCAATGAATCTTAGTATTAATTGTATTCAGGAAAGGTCTGCCAAAAATGATGGGACAAAAATCATCTTGTGGGGAACCAAGAACTAGAAAATCAGTAGGGTATTTTATTTTCCCACGCAAGACTTCAACATCTCTAACAATCCCAAGTGGTGTGATAGTATCTCTATTAGCAAGCTTAATAGTAACATCAATGTCTTCTATCTCAGCAGGTGCAATATCATTCATAATTTCTTGATATAGGGTAAACAGGATAGCACTCACACTAGCACCCAAATCACATAAGCCATGATAACAATGATCTCCTATTTTTACAGAGACAACAGGCATGCCAACAAACAGTCTATTCTTATCTTTATCATCGGGTTTAGCAATTCTAGTGGCTTCATCACAGAAATAAATAACATGCCCATCAATATTAGCAACCAAGAGATCTTTAACCATAGCAACATTAGGTTCAACTATAATTTGTTCAGAGGGTGTAGGTGTTCTTATATAACTCTTGCGGACCAAAGTTGAAACCTTAGCA
Source organism: Triticum aestivum (assembly GCF_018294505.1). Classification (NCBI taxonomy): domain Eukaryota; kingdom Viridiplantae; phylum Streptophyta; class Magnoliopsida; order Poales; family Poaceae; genus Triticum; species Triticum aestivum. The sequence continues at coordinate 420,979,639 of NC_057799.1, read as the reverse complement.
TGTTCTTTTCTCCTTATGGGAAAAGGAGGTTTCTCAATATAAGCAGTAGGAATAACTGGGTTAACACTATAAGTAATAATTTCCTCTTCAGCTTTAGTAGGTTCTAGTTCTACTTCAATAGGTGGATGATATTTAAACCACTTCTCCTTGGGGATATCAACATGAGTAGCAAATGATTCATAGAAAGAATCTACTACCTTAGAGTCAAGTCCGTACTTAGTGATAAAATTATGAAAAGCATCGGTATCCATAAAAGATTTAACACAATCAAACTCAAGATTTATACCTGACTCCTTACCTTCGTCGAGTTCCCAATCTTCAGAGTTGCATTTAATTCTTTCCAAAAGATCCCACTTGAATTCAATAGTCTTCTTTATAAAAGAACCACTACAAGAAGTATCGGGCATGGATTGATCATCACGAGAGAGCCGAGCATAAAAATTCTGTATAATAATATCTCTTGAGAGCTCATGGTTAGGGCATGAATATTAGATTGACTTAAGCCTCCCCCAAGCTTGAGCGATACTTTCTCCTTCATGAGGCTAAAAATTATATATATAATTCCGATCACGATGAACCAGATTGATACGTCTCCAACGTATCTATAATTTATGAAGTACTCATGCCATGTTTACAATAATTTTATATGGTTTTGGTATGATTTGCATGGAACTAACCCGGACTGACGTTGTTTTCAGCAGAACTACCGTGGTGTTGTTTTTTGTGCAGAAATAAAAGTTCCCGGAATTGGACAAAACTTTTTGACGATTTTTTTGGAACAAAAGAGACCCCCGAAGCTTTGTGGGAGGGCCAGAAGAGCCACGAGGAGGGCACAAACCACCAGGGCGCACCTGGTCGGTCGTCCGTGCCCCAGTGGGTTGTGCTCACCTCGAGGCCCATCTTAGCGTGAAACCAACGCCAAAAAATCCTATAAATAGAGAAACCATCAGGGGTGAACCTAGATCAGAAGTTCCGCCGCCGCAAGGCTCTGTAGCCACCGAAAACCAATCTAGACCCTTTCCAGCACCTTGTCGGAGGGGGGAATCATCACTGGTGGCCATCTTTATCATCCCGGCGGCCACCACGATGAGGAGGGAGTAGTCCACCCTCGGAGCTGAGGGTTTGTACCAGTAGCTATGTGTTTAATCTCTCTCTCTCTCTCTCTCTCTCTCTCTCTCTCTCTCTCTCTCTCGTGTTCTTGAGATGTCACGATCTTGATGTATCGCGAGCTTTGTTAATATAGTCGGATCATATGGTGTTTTCCCCTCTCTATCTTGTTGTGATGAATTGAGTTTTCCCTTTGAGATTTCGTTGTTATCGGATTGAATACTTTTATGGATTTGAGAACACTTGATATATGTCTTGCAACTGAATACTCATGGTGACAATGGGGTATCATATTGATTCATTTGATATATGTTTTGGCACTCAACTCGCGGATTCCCGAGGTGACATTGGGGTAATCTATGCATAGGGGTTGATGCACGTTCTTGTCTTTGTTTCTCCGGTAGAAATCTTGGGGCACTCTTTGAGGTTCTTTGTGTTGGATTGAGTATTATGAATATGAATTTGCTTTGGTGTTATTTTAGTACGAACTCTAGAATAGATCGAACGGAAAGAATAGCTTTGTGTTATTTTAGTACGGACTCTTGAATAGATCGAATGGAAAGAATAGCTTTGAGGTGGTTTCGTACCCTACAAACAATTTATTCTTATGTTCTCCGATAGATAGGAACTTTGGACTGATTCTTCATCGCACTTTGAGGGGTGGTTATATAATCCAATTATATTAGCATTGTTGAGAGATTGCACTAGCGAAAGTACGTACTCTAGGCCTCATTTTCAAGCATTGCAGTACCGTTTTTGTGCCCGTTTACTATTTGCTACCTTGCTGTTTTTATTTATTCAGATTATAAAAATATATTTCTACCATCAATATTACACTTTTATCACCATCTCTTCGCCGAACTAGTGCACCTATACAATTTGCCATTGTATTGGGTGTGTTGGGGACACAAGAGATTTCTTGTATTTGGTTGCGGGGTTGTTTGAGAGAGACTATCTTCATCCTACGCCTCCCACGGATTGATAAACCTTAGGTCATCCACTTGAGGGAAAATTGCTACTATCCTACAAAACTCTGCGCTTGGAGGCCCAACACGTGTCTACAAGAATAAAGTTGCGTAGTAGACATCAAGCTCTTTTCTGGCGCCGTTGCCGGGGAGGTGAGTGCATGAAGGTATATCTTTAGATTTTGCAATTAAATCTTTTAATTTCTTGTTTTATCACTAGTTTGGTTAAAAAAAACTACAAAAAAATGGAATTGAGGTTGCATCATATTATTGATCATCTTTATAATATCTTTCTTGAAAATGATGGTTCGGAAAATTGTGCTCAATTGTTAGAAGAAGAAGTCAATAAAATGTTTGGCACAAAATATTTAAATGATGAGCATGATTGCAATGTTGTTAGTATGAATTCTTTGAATATCCATGATGCTAATGATATGCAAAGCTACAAGCTTTGGGATTCTATGTTTGATGAAGATGATATTTTTAGTCCCCAAGTTTTGATGAGAAAATTTATTATGATGATTGCCTACCTCCTATTTATGATTATTATATTGATGAGAGTGGATTTGGGGAGGTCATGACTTTATTTAATTATGAATCCACTATTTTGGAGGAGATTGCAATTGATTATGACAAAAAAGTTCCTATATATGATGATTATGGTGATGACATGTATGCTATATTGAATAATTATAAACATGAAACTTGTCATCATGATTTTAATTTCCAATCACATGAGAGTTATTTTGTTGAGTTTGCTCCCACAATTATTGACGAGAATAAATTTGCTTATGTGGAGAGTAATAAAATTTCTATGCTTGTGAATCATAAAAATAATGCTTTATGTGATAGCTATATTGTTGAATTATCATGATGCTACTGAAAATTATTATGATAGAGGAACATATGCTTGTAGGTATTGCAATAATATCAAGTTTCCTCTCTATGTGTTGAAAATCTTGAAATTTTGCTTGTTTTGCCTTCCTATGCTAGTTGATTCTTGTTCCCATAAATTGTTTGCTCACAAAATCCCTATGCATAGGAAGTGAGTTAGCCTTAAATGTGCTTGCCATGTGATTCATGATGCTCTCTTTATGTTTCAATTCTTATCTTTTATGCGAGCATCATTGAAATCATCATGCCTAGCTAAAAAGGCATTAAAGAAAAGTGCTTGTTGGGAGACAACCCAAACTTTTACCTACTGTTTTTGTGTGTTCACATGATTAGTCTACTGTAGTAATCATGTTTTATTGCTTTTGTTTCAATAAAGTGCCAAGTAAAGCCTTTGGGATCATGTTGGGTGATAGTTGATTTGATCTTGCTGAAAAACAGAAACTTTTGCGCTCACGAAAATAAGTCTCATTTTTAACAAAGAGTGCTTTTGAGTTGATTCTTTTTGCAGAAGTTTAATATACAAATTTCTCACGCGGTCCTAATTTTTTCATAATTTTTCGAGTAGCTGAAGTATGGTTTGAGTACAGATTACTACAGACTGTTCTGTTTTTGACAGATTATGTTTTCAATGCATAGTTTGCTTGTTTACTAGTTTCTATGGCTTATATTGCTCAATACAAATTGTGGAAATGATATTCTACACTAGGCATTGTGTGGAAGAAATTATGAATCTTGTCTTTGACTGTACCAAAGTGAAATGGCTTGCTCTTTATCATACTAACCTATCTCACGAAGTTCCGTTAAGTTTTGTGTGATTGAAGTTTTCAAGTTTTGGGTGAGATGTCGATATGAGGAGAATAAGGATTGACAATTCCCTAAGCTTGGGGATTCCCAAGGCACCCCAAGGTAATATCCAAGGAAGATCCAAGCGACTAAGCTTGGGGATGCCCCGGAAGGCATCCCCTCTTTCGTCTTCAACATTATCGGTAACCTCACTTGGAGCTATGTTTTCGTTCATCACATGATATGAGTTTTGCTTGGAGCGTCATTTTATTTTGTTAAGATTTGATTTATGTTATTCAGAATAATTTTTTGCATCTTTTAATTCAATAAAAGTGGCAATGATAGCCTTTGCCATGCTTATTTTGCAAGTATACATGTTGCTGTTTGAAAACAGAAAGTTTACCGTTGTTGCAAAAATTCCCTAGAAAAGTCAGAATGTGATAAATGTCGAAACCTTTTGAAAATTAAGATCTGATAAATTTTCTACAGTGTGGTAGATTTTAATGATCTTTGGAGTTAGATAAGTATTGATACTCTTGCATTCTTTACAGACTGTACTGTTTTGGCAGATTGCTGTTATGTTTGCATTGTTTGCATATGTTTGCTTGTTTAATGATTCTATTTGAGAATAGGAGTATTAAATATGCAGAGGCATTTAGTATGCAATGTTGAATAATAATTTTAGTTATTTGCTACAGTAGAGAATGGTAAGGTTTTTGCATTGGTTTATACTAACTTATCTCACGAGTTCTTGTTGAGTTTTGTGTGGATGAAGCTTTTGAGATTTAGGAAAACCGTGATATGAGAAGAATTAAGGAGACACAAAAGCTCAATCTTGGGGATGCCCAAGGCATCCCAAGATAATATTTCAAGAAGTCTCAAGCATCTAAGCTTGGGGATGCCCCGGTAGGCATCCCACCTTTCTTCAACAACAATTATCGGTTAGTATCGGTTGAGCCTAAGTTTTTGCTTCTTCACATGAGTTGTGCTATCCTTGAAATGTCATTTTATTTTCATTTTGCTTGCTGTTTTAATAAATTACTTATATCTGAAAGTTTTTAAATAAAATAGAGTCCTCAAATAGTTGCCAGGGAGGCTAGGTAAGCGGCACACACATCCTGTCATGAAGCTCTTTTCTATGAAATTGCTCTAGTGCTTCACTTATATCTTTTTGAGCATGGTGTTCTTTAGTATTTTTGAAGAAATTCTCTCTTGCTTCACTTAAATTAATTTGATAGAAAGAAATATTATGCTCATGATCTTCACTTATATTTGTTTGAGCTTATCAAAAGCAATACATGAAAATTAGTTCCAAAGTGATAGATATCCAAGAAGGATATAATAAAAACTTTCATGAAGATCATTGGACAAAATAAACTTGATTCCTTGTAATAGTTTTAAGATATGATGATGCGATATGTGAGTCATGTTGATGAGTAATTATGCTTTAGTAAGAATATTGGTGTTAAGGTTTGTGATTCCCTATGCAAGCACGAAATTCAATAGTCATGCAATGAAATTACATCCTACTTGTGGTGCATTATTCGGTGTTAATTATGCTTAATGCTCGCTTATTAGATTGTTTGTTTCTTGGTTGGTCGCTTCTCAATCTTTTGCTGGCCTTCATTTTGCACTAAGTATGATCACTACTTGTGCATCCAAAATCCTTTAAACCAGTTTTGCCACATGAGTCCACTATATCTACCTATATGCGGTATTCTTTTGCCGTTCTAAGCAAATTTGTATGTGCCATCTCTAATTTTCAAAATAAAATTCTCTTTTGTGTGCTCGTACCACTCGCGAGGCGGTGAGGGGTGGCCAATATTTTCCATGCTAGATGTGTTATTCTCACGATGAGTGTTTATTCACTTGTCATTGCACGAGCGTAAGGCAAAGGTATTAGGGATGCCCAGTCCCGAAATGAAAAATGAATTTACTTTATGTTGTGAAATAATAAATTCCTTGGAAAGTGTTGGTATGAAGGGCACCCGTGGATACGGTTAGCCATGGAAAGTGAAAGTATGGTGGAAAAAGGAATAAACTTTACTTTCTGTTTGGGAACCGCCTGTGATATATCTAGCATGGAAAGTGCTGGGAACTCTAAGTCGTTTTTGTTAGTGGGAAAAGTATACCTCTCAAAATGTTTTTATCTCTAATTTTTTCGCTTTGAGCTCTGGCACCTCTACAAATCCCTACTTCCCTCCACGAAGGGCCTTTCTTTTACTTTATGCAATTTTTAATTTTAATTTGAGTCTCAATCTTCTCTTATAAAGCACCAACTAGGAGGCACTATGATCGTACTTGAGCATTGGGTGTAGCTAATATGCGAGTGTGTTTCATGAATGGATCAATGATTGAGCATGATGGGCTAGGGATAACTTATTTTAGCGTTGATATTTTCAAAGACATGATTGCTTGTTGATATGCTTGAGTATTTAAGTTATCATGTCAAAACTAGACTATTGCTTTGAACCATATAAAAGTCCAAATATCCATGCTACAAAAGAAAAGAATGTGATGAATATGATAGGTAGCTTAACACAACAAAAATTCCATTTTCAATTGCGACTTATCATAATAAGTTTCATGAGAAAGAGTTGTTGTTATGATGCTAGGAAAAGTGATTGAAATTATCATTGATCAAACTTATGCACTTTGCTAGCATTCACACTTCATAAATCATTTCTTTTATCATTTACCTACTCGAGGAGGAGTAGGAATTAAGCTTGGGGATGCTGATACATCTCCAACGTATCTATAATTTATGAAGTATTAATGCCATGTTTATAATAATTTTATATGGTTTTGGTATGATTTGCATGGAACTAACCCGGACTGACGTTGTTTTCAGCAGAACTACCATGGTGTTGTTTTTTGTGCGGAAATAAAAGTTCTCAGAATTGGACGAAATTTTTGACGATTTTTTCTGGAACAAAAGAGACCCCCGAAGCTTTGTGGGAGGGCTAGAAGAGCCACGAGGAGGGCACAACCCACCAGGGCGCGCCTGGTGGGCCGTCCGTGCCCCGGTGGGTTGTGCTCTCCTCGAGGCCCATCTTAGCGTGAAACCAACGCCAAAAATCCTATAAATAGAGAAACAATCAGGGGTGAACCTAGATCGGAAGTTCTGCCGCCGCAAGGCTCTGTAGCCATCACAAACCAATCTAGACCCTTTCCGGCACCCTGCCGGAGGGGGGAATCATCACTGGTGGCCATCTTCATCATCCCGGCGGCCACCACAATGAGGAGGGAGTAGTCCACCCTCGGGGCTAAGGGTTTGTACCAGTCTCTCTCGGGTTCTTGAGATTACACGATCTTGATGTATCGTGGCTTTGTTAATATAGTCGGATCATATGGTGTTTTCCCATCTCTATCTTGATGTGATGAATTGAGTTTTCCCTTTGAGATTTCGTTGTTATCGGATTGAATAGTTTTATGGATTTGAGAACAGTTGATATATGTCTTGTAATTGAATACTCGTGGTGACAATGGGGTATCGTATTGATTCACTTGATATATGTTTTGGCTCTCAACTCGCGGATTCCTGAGGTGACATTGGGGTAATCTATGCATAGGGGTTGATGCACGTTCTTGTCTTTGTTTCTCCGGTAGAAATCTTGGGGCACTCTTTGAAGTTCTTCGTGTTGGATTGAGTATTATGAATATGAATTTGCTTTGGTGTTATTTTAGTATGAACTCTAGGATAGATCGAACGGAAAGAATAGCTTTGTGTTATTTTAGTACGGACTCTTGAATAGATCGAACAGAAAGAATAGCTTTGAGGTGGTTTCGTACCCTACAAACAATTAATTCTTATGTTCTCCGCTAGATAGGAACTTTGGAGTGATTCTTCATCGCACTTTGAGGGGTGGTTATATGATCCAATTATATTAGCATTGTTGAGAGATTGCACTAGCGAAAGTACGGATCCTAGGCCTCATTTTCAAGCATTGCAATACCGTTTTTGTGCCCGTTTACTATTTGCTACCTTGCTGTTTTTATTTATTCAGATTATAAAAATATATTTATACCATCAATATTACACTTTTATTACCATCCCTTCGCTAAACTAGTGCACCTATACAATTTGCCATTGCATTGGGTGTGTTGGGGACACAAGAGATTTCTTGTACTTGGTTGCAGGGTTGTTTGAGAGAGACTATCTTCGTCCTACGCCTCCCACGGATTGATAAACCTTAGGTCATCCACTTGAGGGAAAATTGCTACTGTCCTACAAAACTCTGCGCTTGGAGGCCCAACACGTGTCTACAAGAATAAAGTTGCGTAGTAGACATCACAGATGCATAGGATAAAACTTCTGATGAAATCCCAATTTCAATCGGTTCCAGTCCCATGTTCCAATATCATCACATAGCCTATACCATGTCAATGCTTTTACCCCCAAAGATAAAGGGAAAACCTTCTTATTAACTTCATCTTCGGGTAAACCTGCAAGCTTAAACAATCCACAAATCTCATCCACATATATTAAGTGCATATCAGGATGCAAGGTTTCATCTCCTACATAAGGATTAGTTAGCAGCTTCTCTATCATACCCGAAGGAATTTCATAATAAATATTTTCAGTAGGTCAATAGGTTGAGGGGCAACTCTTTGTGCTTCCGGTCGAGGTGAAGATACCCCGAACAAACCCCTCATAGGATCATTTTCCATAGTGACAAGTGACAGTAAATTTCAGCACGTAATATATATGTTTCCTTACCAAATTCCACTCACCAAAGGCCCTTCACTCCCTGGCAACGACGCCAGAAAAGAGTCTTGATCAACCACAAGTAAAGGGGATTGATGTCGCTTGAAGCTACATCGGTATTTCCCCAAAGAGGAAGGGATGATGCAGCACAGCGGCGGTAAGTATTTCCCTTAGATATGAAACCAAGGTTATCGAACCAGTAGGAGAACCAAGAAACACAACGTAAACAGCCCCTGCACACAAATAACAACACCTCACAACCCGACGTGTTAAAGGGGTTGTCAATCCCTTTTGGTGTACGGCGCCAGAAATTGCGTGTTGACGGGAGAAAGTTGCAATAGATTGAATAAATAGATCGCAAATAAAATAAAGTGCAGCAAACTATTTTTGTATTTTTGGTTTAATAGATCTGAATAAAAGTGCAACTAAAATAGATCGCAAGGCAAATATATGAGAAAGAAGACCCGGGGGCCGTAGGTTTCACTAGTGGCTTCTCTTGAGAAAGATAGCAAATGGTCGGTAAATAAATTACTGTTGGTCAATTGATAGAACCTCAACTAATTATGACGATATCCAGGCAATGATCATTACATAGGCATCACGTCCAAGATTAGTAGACCGACTCCTGCCTGCATCTACTACTATTACTCCACACATCGACCGCTATCCAGCATGCATCTAGTGTATTAAGTTCATGGAAAAACGGAGTAATGCAATAAGAACGATGACATGATGTAGACAAGATCTATCTATGTAGAGATAGACCCCATCGTTTTATCCTTAGTAGCAACCATACATACGTGTCGTTTCCCTTTGTCACTGGGATCAAGCACCGTAAGATCGAACCCACTACCTGGCACCTCTTCCCATTGCAAGATAAATAGATCAAGTTGGCCAAACAAAACCCAAATATCGGAGAAGAAATACGAGGCTATAAGAGATCATGCATATAAGAGATCAAAGAAACTCAAATAACTTTCATGGATATAAAAATATATGACTGATCATAAACTCAAAGTTCATCATATCCCAACAAACACACCGCAAAAAGAGTTACATCATATGGATCTCCAAGAGACCATTGTATTGAGAATTCAGCGAGAGAGAGAAAGCCATCTAGCTACTAACTACGGACCCGAAGGTCTACAAAGAACTACTCATGCATCATCGGAGAGGCACCAATGGAGGTGGTGAACCCCATCCGAGATGGTGTCTAGATTGGATCTGGTGGTTCTGGACTCTTCGGCGGCTGGATGAATATTTCGTCGACGCTTTTAGGGTTTCTAGAATATTGGGGTATTTATAGAGCAAATAGGCGGTCTGGGGGCACCCGAGGTGGGCACAACCCACCAGGGCGCGCCTGGGCCTCCTGGCGCGCCCTGGTGGGTTGTGCCTCCCTCGGGGCACCCCCAAGCGCAGCCAGGGCCCGTTGTGTTCCTTCTGGCCCATAAAAATTCTCCGTGGAGTTTTGTGGCATTTGGACTTCATCTGATATTGATTTTCTGCAATGTAAAAAACATGGAAAAAACAGCAACTGGCACTTGGCACTATGTCAATAGGTTAGTACCAAAAAATGATATAAAATGACTATAAAATGATTATAAAACATCCAAGATTGATAATATAACAACATGGAACAATTAAAAATTATAGATACGTTGGAGACGTATCAGCATCCCCAAGCTTAACTCCTACTCGTTCTCGAGTAGGTTAGTGATAAAAACAGAATTTTTGATGTGGAATGCTGCCTATAATGTCATATCATATTCTTTTCTTTAGTATGGACAATTGGACTTTTATGTGATTTAAAGCAATAGTCTAGTTTGGACATAATAGTTTAGATACTCAAGCATATCAACAAGCAACCATATCTTTCAAAATATCAATGCTAAAATAAGTTATCCCTAACCCATCATGCTCAGACATTGATCCATTCATGAAACACACTCGAATATTAGCTACACCCAATACTTAAGTACGAACATATTGCCTCCTAGTTGGTGCTTTTTATGAGAGAAGATCGAGACTCAAAATAAAAATAAAAATTACATAAAGTAAATGAAAGGCCCTTCGCAGAGGGAAGTAGGGATTTGTAGAGGTGCCAGAGCTCAAAGCAAAAAAATTAGAGATAAAAACATTTTGGGAGGTGCATCCATCCCACCAACGAAAACGACTTAGAGTTCTGAGCACTTTCCATGCTAGATATGCAATAGGCGGTTCCCAAACAGAAAATAAAGTTTATTCCTTTTTCCACCATACTTCCACTTTCCATGGCTAACCGTATCCACGGGTGCCCTCCATACCAACACTTTCCAAGGAATTTATTATTTGACAACATAAAGTAAATTCATTTTTGCATTTCGGGACTGGGCATCCCTAAGACCTTTCCCTTACTCTCGTGCAATGACAAGTGAATAAACACTCATCGCGAGAATAACACATCCAGCATGGAAAATATTAGCCACCCGTTACCATTCCGCGAGCGAAACAAACACACAAAAGAGAAGTTTATTTTGAAAATTAGAGATGGCACATGCAAATTTGCTTAGAACGGCAAAAGAATACCGCATATAGGTAGATATGGTGGACTCATGTGGCAAAACTGGTTTAAAGGATTTTGGATGCACAAGTAGAGATCATACTTGGTGCAAAATGAAGGCTAGCAAAAGATTGAGAAGCAACCAACCAAGAAACAGATAATCTCATAAGCAAGCATTGAGCATAATTAACATCGAATAATGCACCACAAGTAGGATATAATTTCATTGCATGACTATTGACTTTCGTGCTTGCATAGGGGATCACAAACCTTAACACCAATATTCTTACTAAAGCATAATTACTCATCAACATAACTCACATATCACATCATCATATCTCAAAACTATTACTAAGAATCAAGTTTATTTTGTCCAATGATCTTCAAATTTTTTTACTTATCCTTCTTGGATATCTATCACTTTGGGACTAATTTTCATGTGTTGCTTTTCATAAGCTCAAACAAATATAAGTGAAGATCATGAGAATAATTTTTCTTTTCTTTCTCTCAAAATAATTTAAGTGAAGCAAGAGAGAATTTCTTAATTTTTTTTACTAACTCTCAAATAAATCTAAGTGAAGCAAGAGAGCATTTCTTTAAAAATACTAAGTACACCGTGCTCAAAAAGATATAAGTGAAGCACTAGAGCAAGTCCTAGCTCATAAAAGATTTAAGTGAAGCACATAGAGCAATTCTAACAAATCATGAAATAATTTGGGCTCTGTCAAATAGGTGTGTCCAGCAAGGATTTATGACTTAAAACACAAAATAAAACAAGCAAAGACTCATATCATACAAGACGCTCCAAGCAAAACACATATCATGTGACGAATAAAAATATAGCTTCGAGTAAAATACCGATAGTTGTTAGAAGAAAGAGGGGATGCCGCTCGGGGGCATCCCCAAGCTTAGTTGGTTGCTTATTCTTGGATAATATCTTGGGATGCCGGGGCATCCCCAAGCTTAGGCTCTTCTATCCTTCTTTCATCCATCGTAAGATAACCCAAAACTTGAAAACTTCAATCACACAAAACTCAACAAAACCTTCGTGAGATCCGTTAGTATAAGAAAGCAAACCACTACTATAAGTGCTGTATCAAACCAATTAATATCTTGTTTTTGTATTATATCTATTGTATTCCAACTTTTCTATGGCAAAAACTCATCAAAGAAAATCATAGAGCCATCAAAATAAGCACACAACACAAAGAAAACAGAATCTGTCAAAACAGAACAGTCTGTAGCAATCTGACTTTTGCGAATACTTCTGGAACTCCAAAAATTCTACCAAATTAGGAAGACCAGAGTAATTTGTATATTAATCTTGTGCAAAAATAATCAGGGCAAAATCACTTTTCTGAGATTTATGAAAATTATTTTCGTGAGCGCAAAGTTTCTGTCTTTTTCAGCAAGATGAAACAACTATCACCCAAGAAGATCCTAAAGGATTTACTTGGCACAAACACTAATTAAAGCACAAAAAACACAATCATACCAGTAGCATAATTTTGCAAACACTCAAGAACAGAAAGCAAAAAGCAAAAATAAAATTTATTCATTGGGTTGCCTCCCAACAAGCGCTATAGTTTTACCCCCTTAGCTAGGCATAACGCAAGGATCTAAGTTTTGTCATCTTTGGTTTGAGATCCATAAGGTGCCCTCATGATTGATTCATAAGGTGGCCTAATTTTTGTTCTAGGAAAGTGTTCCATACCTTTCCTCAAAGGAAATTGGAACTTAATATTGCCTTCTTTCATATCAATCACGGCACCGATAGTGCGTAAAAACGGTCTACCAAGAATAATTGGACAAGACGGATTGCAATCAATATCAAGAACAATAAAATCTATGGGCACATAATTCCTATTTGCAAGAATAAGAACATCATTAGTTCTTCCCATAGGCTTTTTTAATAGTTGAATCCGCCAAGTGCAAATTCAAAGAACATTCTTCAAGATTGGTAAGACCTAGCACATCAGATAAACATTTCAGAATTGTAGAAACACTAGCACCCAAGTCACACAAGAAAAACACTCATAATTTTTAATCTTGACTTTGATAGTAGGCTCCCATTCATCATGCAATTTTCTAGGAATTGATACTTCTAATTCCAACTTTTCTTCCAAAGCTTTCATCATAGCATCAACAATATGTTTAGTAAAAGCTTTATTTTGTTCATAAGCATGGGGGGAATTTAGCATGGATTGCAACAAAGAAATACAATCAATCAAAGAGCAACTATCATAATTAAAGTCTTTGTAATCCAAAAGAGTGGGCGCATCACTAGCTAAAGTTTTGACCTCTCCAAACCACTTTCATCATTTTTCTCAACAAGATTTTCACCCTCCGAAATATTGGGACGCCTTCTACCTAAAGTTGACTCTTCTCCAGTCCCTTTTTCATCAATCTTAACTTTACTAAACAGGGAATCAATAGAAGAAACACCAATCTTCTTAAGATCTTCATCATTATTATCTTCTAACAAGATTGGTTTAGCAGCCATTTGATTTACTAAGGTAGCTTGTGAATCGGATATTTTTCCTAGCAAACTTTCAGCAAAAGCATACTTAGATTGGAGATTGCAAACTTCTCTACTAATATCATCAAGTTGTTTTGTGATAGCATCTAGCACAACGGAGTGCTCCTTAAGTTCTTCAGTAAAATACTTATTATGCTCAAATTGCGTAGTCATATATTCCTTAGTACTCTTCTCAATTTCAAGAAAAATATTTGGGTAAGGAACATCATAATATTTTCTTTGAGGCATCATGACTATGCAAACAAGAAAGCACACAAAAACAGATCCGGCAAGAAAATGGCGAACAGAAAAAGAGAGACGAATAAAAAGGCAATTTTTTGTGAAGTGGGGGAAAGGAAAACAAGAGGCAAATGGCAAATAATTTAAATTGCGAGGAGATGAGATTTGTGATTAGGAACCTAGTATATGTTGAAGATCCTCCCCGACAACGGCGCCAGAAATTCCTTTTGATGTCGCTTGTAGCTACGTCGGTATTTCACCAAAGAGGAAGGGATGATGCAGCACAGCGGCGGTAGGTATTCCCCTTAGATATGAAACCAAGGTTATCGAGCCAGTAGGAAAACCAAGAAACACAATGTAAACATCCCCTGCACACAAATAACAACACCTCGCAACCCAACGTGTTAAAGGGGTTGTCAATCCCTTTCGGGGTACAGCGCCAGAAATTGCGTGTTGATGGGAGAAAGTTGTAATAGATTCAATAAATAGATCGCAAATAAAATAAAGTGCAGCAAAGTATTTTTGTATTTTTTGATAGATCTGAATAAAAAGTGCAAATAAAATAGACCGCAAAGCAAACATATGACAAATAAGACCCGGGGGCCGTAGGATAGTGGCTTCTCTCGAGAAAGATAGCAAACGGTGGGTAAACAAATTACTGTTGGGCAATTGATAGAACCTCAAATAATTATGACGGTATCCAAGCAATGATCATTACATAGGCATCACGTCCAAGATTAGTAGACCGACTCCTGCCTGCATCTACTGTCATTACTCCACACATCGACTGCTATCCAGCATGCATCTAGTGTATTAAGTTCATGGAAAAACGGAGTAATGCAATAAGAACGATGACATGATGTAGACAAGATCTATCTATGTAGAGATAGACCCCATCATTTTATCCTTAGTAGCAACGATACATACGTGTCGTTTCCCTTTCTGTCACTGGGATCAAGCACCGTAAGATCGAACCCACTACCGGGCACCTGTTCCAATTGCAAGATAAATAGATCAAGTTGGCCAAAAAAACCCAAATATTGGAGAAGAAATACGAGGCTATAAGAGATCATGCATATAGGAGATCAAAGAAACTCAAATAACTTTCATGGATATAAAAAGATATGACTGATCATAAACTCAAAGTTCATCATATCCCAGCAAACACACCGCAAAAAGAGTTACATCATATGGATCTCCAAGAGATCATTGTATTGAGAATTCAACGAGAGAGAGAGAAAGCCATCTGGCTACTAACTACGGACCCAAAGGTCTACAAAGAACTACTCACGCATCATCGGAGAGGCACCAATGGAGGTGGTGAACCCCATCCGAGATGGTGTCTAGATTGGATCTGGTGGTTCTGGACTCTGCGGCGGCTGGATGAATATTTCGTCGACGCTTTTAGGGTTTCTAGAATATTGGGGTATTTATAGAGCAAAAGGCAGTCTAGGGGGGCACCCGAGGTGGGCACAACCCACCAGGGCGCGCCTGGGCCTCCTGGCGCGCCTGATGGGTTGTGCCTCCCTCGGGGCACCCCCGAGGCGCAGCCAGGGCCCGTTTTGTTCCTTCTGGCCAATGAAAATTCTCCGTGGAGTTTCGTGGCATTTGGACTTCGTCTGGTATTGATTTTCTGCGATTTAAAAAACATGGAAAAAACAGCAACTCGCACTTGGCACTATGTCAATTGGTTAGTACCAAAAAATGATATAAAATGACTCTAAAACATCAAAGATTGATAATATAACAGCATGGAACAATCAAAAAATTATAGATACGTTGGAGACGTATCAGGGATCAATCATAGTCCTTTCGATAAGTAAGAGTGTCGAACCCAATGAGGAGCAGAAGAAAATGACAAGAGGTTTTCAGCAAGGTTTTTTCTGCAAGCACTAAAATTATCGGTAACAGATAGTTTGGTAGCAAGATAATTCATAAAGGGTAACAAGTGTAACAAAGGTGCAGCAAGGTGGCCCAACCCTTTTTATAGCAAAGTACAAGCCTGGACGAACTCTTATATAAAGCAAAGCACTCCCGAGGACACATGGGAATTATCATCAAGTTAGTTTTCATCATGCTCATATGATTCGTGTTCGTTACTTTGATAATTTGACATGTGGGTGGACCGGTGCTTGTGTGCTGTCCTTACTTGGACAAGCCTCCCACTTATGATTAACCCCTCTCGCAAGCATCCACAACTATGAAAAAAGAATTAAGATAAATCTAACCATAGCATTAAACACGTGGATCCAAATCAGCCCCTTACGAAGCAACGCATAAACTAGGGTTTAAGCTTCTGTCACTCTAGCAACCCATCATCTACTTGCTACTTCCCAATGCCTTCCCCTAGTCCCAAATCATGGTGAAGTTTCATGTAGTCGACGTTCACATAACACCACTAGAGGAAAGACAACATACAATCTCATCAAAATATCGAACGAATGTCAAATTCACATGATTACTTATAACAAGACTTCTCCCATGTCCTCGGGAATGAAAGTAACTACTCACAAAGCATGTTCATGTTAAAGATTAGAGGGGTATTAAATATCATTAAGGATCTGAAAATATGATCTTCCACCAAATAAACCAACTAGCATCAACTACAAGAAGTAATCAACACTACTAGCAACCCATAGGTACCAATATGAGGTTTTGAGACAAAGATTGAATACAAGAGATGAACTAGGGTTTGAGATGAGATGGTGTTGGTGAAGATGTTGATGAAGATTGGTCCTCCCACGATGATATGATCATTGGTGATGACGATGGCATTGATTTCCCCTCAGGGAGGGAAGTTTCCCCGGTGGAGTCGCTCCGCCGGAGCTGTAGATTGCTTTTGCCAAGATTCTGCCTCGAGACGGCGGTGCTTCATCCCGAAAGCCTTCTCCTAACTTTTTTCTAGGTCAAAACCCTTTATATAGCAGAAGATGGGCACCGGAGGCTGGCCAGGGGGCCCACAAGCTCAGGGGCGCTTACTGGGGGGTAGGGCGCACCCCCAGGCTTGCGGCCACCTGGTGGGTCCCCTCCTGCTATTTCTTCGCCCAATATTTTTTATATATTCCAAAATAATTCTCCGTAAAGTTTCAGGACATTTGGAGTTGTGCAGAATAGGGATATCAGATTTGCTCCTTTCCGATCCAAAATTCCAGCTGTCTGCATTCTCCCTCTTTATATAATTCTTGCAAAATAAGAGAGAAAATGCATAAGAATTGTATCATAAAGTGTTATAATAGTCCATAATGCAATAAATATCAACATAAAAACATGATGCAAAATGGACGTATCAGCCGGCAGCGACAACGATGACACACACCCCTCCTGGAACATGCTCTTGACCGAAGAGGGTATGTGACGCCATTCCACCCACGGCTCGGGCTTCCTTGCTGATGACCATCACCACTGTAACCTTTGACGGATGAAGATGAGAAGTGTGCATGTTGACGCTCGCAGGATCCCATGACTTATGCACATCACTGGTAGAGTATTTGATCAAAAAACAACTGAAGCATTGGGAAAATCACATGAGGAATACCATTGTGGACACCCCTCGATTGCAACTTGTATGTCTTCACGCCTGCAGGCATCCACATCAGGTTCAGGGAATGACAAGTGTTGCTCACCAACTGAGAAATGGAGTTTTCCAGCTTGTGGTAAACATGAGTGAGCGCAGAATAACAAGCTTGCTGCAGTATGTGCACCAATAGCTCGAATGCACTCTCAATCCCATAACTATTCTATAGTTGTTGAAAAAGTGGGCATGGAAGTGCACCTGCTGGTGTACTTAAAGCCACCCGAGACGGGTCAGTAACATTATCATCAAACACTTCATTTTTAGTTCTAGGAGTCCATAGCCTCTCAAACTGAATAAAGAAATGCCAATGAGTACAATTCCCAGAGGCATTGACTGCACATGAATTCAGATATGCTACAAGATTTTCAATAAGAAACTCTTGAATGGAGTTAATGACCACTCAAACAGCAACATCATCAAAGCCATGCCTATGCTCATGCATAAAGGATGCATTCCCGGTTTTATTCCGGAAGAATTTTTATGAGTGCACTTCTCCAACTCAAGCAGAATCAACTAACTCCCCCCCCCCAGTTGGATCCCAAAGCATTGAAAATTGTTGCTCTTAAATTCCTGGCACTCCACTGTATTAGGTTGCACTACCCTCTTGTGAACACTATGAATAAACTCTCCAATAGAATGTGCAAATAATTGAATCACCAACACGTACTTGTTGTTAGGAAATCAAGCATATAAACTGTAGCTTGTCGATGAGCTCACCGAGATGATCACATAAACTATACCATGGACAAAATATTCAACACCTTCTAGTAGTTGCACCAAACAGCAGGAATACAACAACACACCCTTGTAATTGATTTCATCTCTATGTATATCTTTGGATCCCCTCTTTGCGTGTTGAGCATCCGGTGGACACCAGACAAACAACTGAAAGGCCTCATCCCCATATCAGTCGATAAGCACTCAGCCTCACGTTCCAGGGGTGGGTAGACAAAGCATTCACAATGGTACTGATCTAGGTTGCTGACAATCTGAGCTCCCTTGGCGACAGACTGATGATATGACAATGTTGATGCAGAGTAGTCAGGGTGTCACTGAAAACATCAATAGTGTGAGCATAATACATTGGTGAAATTTGGTCATGCAAAACAGCAGCAGAGGTTGCACTAGTGCTCTCCAGATAGATAGTCTGGTCACTACATCCTGAGGAAAGCAGAGGACCGTGAGAAGGGAATATGGTACCTCTTGCTAGGAACAAGTTACTTCGGAGAGTAATTGGAAATGGCATATTCAGGCCCCCCATAAGACACTCTCTCTGGAAGTATTCCGTAGATGTTTGCCAAATAACCTTGTTGTTTTTGTTGCTCTTAACTTGAGAAGTTCTAAGTACAAACATGAGAATAGTAGTAGCACAAACATCATCCATTTTCCAATATGGATTTGCTAGTTGTACATACGGAATACCCAATGATGGCAACAATTTATGAGAGGTAGCAACCCAAAACTGAGTCAACTCCAAAATAACAACAGTGGTGTGCAGGGATTCAGCATTAGTTCTCAAGTTGCTTGTGACTTCTGTAGCAAAATTGGTTAGAGCAAGAGCTGACCTTGGGGGCTTGAGTTGCAACAATGACAAATGCTTCATGGGTATTTCCACCACTAGAGCAAGCCTCTCCCAATAGAATTCACCTTCTAGTGGTGACTCCAAACACCATGTAGGAAACTGCATGCCCTTGTAGTTTGCCTGCTCCTAGTGTATTGCTTCTTTTTGAGGTAACCAGGTGATAGTGTCCTGGACTAGGGGGTACTCACCACGTCGTCTCCCGACTAGGTGGATTGGGCCGAGGACCCCCCATGGCTGTTTACTCGTAGGCCAGTTCAGACAGCCGATGCATACACGAGGAAGATTCAGCAAAACTTGGTGATCACGACAAGGACTCCTCTCCACCAACGTATTCGACTAGGACTCTTGTTATCCTAGGCCCTTGGTACATTATATAAGCCGGGGCTAGGCTAGTCGATAGAGGATTATGATATTATTCATCATACCCTTAGGTTTTAGACCACAACATATGATCACGAGGTAGATCAACTCTTGTAATCTCTATATTCATCAAGATCAATCAAGCAGGAAGTAGGGTATTACTTCCATTAAGAGGGCCCGAACCTGGGTAAACATCATGTCCCCTATCTCCTGTTACCCATTGATCCATGATGCACATCTTGGGACCCCTACCCGAGATCTGCCAGTTTTGACACCGACAATGGTGCTTTCATTGAGAGTTCCGCTGTGCGGTCAATGAAGGATCGATGGCTCGTCTACAGATTAACTGCGACGTCGACATCTTCGTCACCGGCTCGACTGGTCACCTTGGCTCGACCGAGGACTGCACTCCGCGTCAGATCGTCATGTTCGGACGATGAGCTTTATCAACATCAACTCCGATCTCTCTCAAGATCATGGAGGAATCATTCATGGAGCCCGGGGGCTCAACGTCAACATTACCCTTGTGCGACCGTGCTTTTTTTCTGGACAACGAATTTGTATCCGCCGCTACCGCCTCCTCGAGTGTCGTTTTAACGATTGCTTTGGTGGGATTGTGCGGAAATAAGTGTACAACAATCATGCAAAATTTCGTCGAGTTCCGATGGAGGAATCTCCGGCAATCTACGATATACTGGAGCCCTGTCAAATCTGGACGGGAATCTGGACGAGTTTAGGGCATGGCCTTCAGAGCCCAGCTCAGAGGTCCTTTGGAAGATCCAACTGTTCATCTGTTGCAGAATTCCCGTATCTACCACCCCTCAAAATTTCAGCTCAATCCGACGGTTCAAACTCCGTGAACCTTCCGATGAGTGGACCAATTTTCTGATCTATTTTCTACGCGAATACGGATCCGACCCGAATTCATGTTTCTTTATGAACGTGATATTAGACAACCTTTTTAAAGGAATTTTCTTCTCGGGTATTGTGCGTTGTTCTTAACACGTGCCAATAAAATATTAAGCCTTCTCTGAGGTACTCTTCACCATCACGCTGGTGTCAAACCAGTCCGGTAACATTGCTCCACGGCTGCCGACCTGCGCTAGACACGTCGTCACTTTGTTTAGCCAAGCTCAACTTCTTCGGATCATCATCTCGGCGAGCCGAACAAGAGTTCGGCATCGCGAAGGATAAATCATCACCAACATCGCCGCCCCACGGATTACACAGAGCGGGCACACCAGCATCACCGCACGGTCACTTCATCAAGCCGGCATTGACAACGTCACGAGTTACGACCTGCATCGGCATGGCCGCACTGTTGCTTCTTCAAGCCGATGTCCATCACGCCGACCTACTTCAACTCATCGGCTGACATGGAGGCTTCTACACCTCGGCTGGACCGGGGCTCTGCTATTTCTTCATCAACGTGCTCCGGTGACTTCGGCGTCACCGACCGACCAGCTTCGACACATCAGCTGGCATCGTGGCTGCAACATCACCTTACCGACCTGCTCCGTCACCTTGGCATTCAGGCCATATTTCTTTAATTATTTACTTCACTTAAATTAGTTAAGTAGAAGAAATTTTTAAACCATATTATTGTTATTATTTCTGGCTTGCCCTATTTTATGTGTGCATGCGATTGGTTCAGACCGGGCCACGCTGTCACCTCGGCGTACCCACGAACCACGACACCTCGGCTAGACCGGGGGCTTCGTCATCACTTCATTAACCCACACTGGGGACTTCGGCGTCATACTGCCAGCCTGCTCCGTCGCCTCGGTCGGCCTGGGGGTTCCACCTCGCCACATTGGCCGTGCTATGTCGGCACTTTGGAGTGCCGAGCTCTTCTCTCCGCCACCTCGGGACCGGCTTGGGGGCTGGGACCTCGTCCCGCCGTAAGCTCGGGCCACACATCGATACCGAGCACATTAACCAGCTAAGTCGCTTTCATGCTCAAAGTTTTAAATTTTTAATTTGTGTTCGGTTCGACCGTCCTCACATACGTTGTTTGTTAAAAGAAACTCCCTTTGCCCATGTTAACTGGGGGCTCTTAAAATTTATATGAGATGTTCTATAATAATTGTTTTCTTCCTAGTCGTGGCAAAGTCTTTTTCGATCACTCCTTTTTCGACGCGAGTGTGTGGTTAATAGCCGGGGAGCCTAGTTTCTCTCTCAAAGCCGCACGAGTTTAGTTTGCTAAATTGGCCTAATGAGCAGTACTCCGCCTTCAGGATAGGAGGTTGCAGCCGTAGGCTGACCCGGTTGAAGTCTTGAGATCGGATGAGTCATATTAATGCACGACAGAAGCACAAAAAAATTTTAAGACCAATTTTCGGATTGGCACCAAAAAAACTTGATTTAGTTCGGACGTAAAGTTTCCGCATAAGTTTTTTGGTTTTTTAAGCTTATGGACTTTTGATCTATTTGTGTGTTTTTCTTTTATGAGGTGGGACATCCTCTTGACAGAGGTACCCTGCGTAATAATCCAGCTTGGGAAATCTTTTTCGACCCATAGTTCGGCATTTTTCCTGCCGACCAGCACCTCGGTGTTGGGTCCGAGCATAAATCCCGCAGTACACTGCGGACACTTTTTAAGCATCGACAATATCAACGGGGGGCTGCGACTTGAGCCTAAACCACCAAAAGCCAAGGTACTCCGAGGAGTCCTCGGCAAAATGTTCTCGGATATTGCTTTATATGCATCAGTTTTGAATTGTGTCTTCGGTCAATAGTTGGGTTGCCCGGCTCCTGTGCTTGCCTCCTACGTTATGCTTTGTTCAGCTAGGTTGGCAAAGGGAGAACCACTGCCATTGTGCTTCCAGCTAGCATGGTTAAGCGCCTCAGCGGAGAAAGCCGAAAACTAACTGTCACAAAAAGCGTAAACTGGTCAGTGATCCGATGACTGTATTAAACTATAAGATCGATAGAGGTCACCCTGTGTTAAATGACGGTCCGTTCATAACATTGGCCGAAGTGTTTACAGCTTGACCTTAACTGTCACCGAACACTAACCGGGGGCTAGTAACTAACCTCCCAACTTTAAGCTCCTATGACTAAGTGAAAGTTATAAAGCCCGCATATCTGATTGCCTCATTTCCGCTAACACAACCGCCTTCGGGCACCCAGACGTCGGCTAAGGGCCGTTTTGTTATTGTGGAAACACCCTGCGTAGCATCTACAAAGGGGTGGAAGCCGACGATGGCCACTTTCAACTGATAAACGGTCGCAACGGAGTCAAAATAAACATATCATCGGCGTTTGTGTTTAATATATGAGGGCTGCCTTCCGTAATCATCGTTATAAAGCCATAAATATGCATCAATTTGACTTAAGATTTTGGCCAAGCTGGGTTGCCTGGCTCCTGTGCTTACCCCTACGTTCCCGATTGTTCGGCTAGGCGGTAAAGGGAGCACCTGTGTGATTGTTACTACCGGGTCATCCGAGTTAGTACCTCAGACCGGGTAAAGCCGAAAGCTAGCGATCTTAAAGGATATAATTGGTCGGCAATGACGGAAGTGAAAATTTAGGTTCGGTAAAGACCACATAGTTCGGGAACTTTCCCCAAACTGAATCCTCAATATTTTCCTCCCACATTGATCGGAGGTGAGGTTTCATGATCATGATCAGCATGGTAACCAAAGAAAGGAACCGATAGCGGGACTATTTTCTTTAGAAGATGTTTTTTACATTTAATAGAAATATAGCATATCTCTCTGCATACCTTTGTTTATAAAACCACATGGCCGGATTGCCTTGTTTGTCGTACAACTTTGCCCTTGTAAAGGCTTTATAAAGTAGGACAAACACTCCCCAGCTACTAGCCGAGGAGGTTGAAGCCGATGGTCGGTCAACAAAGTTTTGTACAATGCGGATCTGAGCATTAATGATGTAAAGTACTTGGGTACATAGAATCATTACACATAAATTGTGAGCAAAAATCAATTTTTCCGCAGCCAATCTTTTAAAGAATCAATGGCACAGTCTCTTTGAGACAACTGAGCAGCTGACATACCGCTCTCATAGTTCCCTATTGGCATTGATTTCCTATCTGTTAAGCCCCTTAAGGCCGAACTTGGCGAGCTCAGCTTTCGTTAGCTCTAACTCCTTTATGAGATATTTAATCTCTTTCTGAGAAGTTTGTGTTAAACACAACAAAATTTTCTGTCAAACAGATATCGATCCATAATTCGGCCACCCGTGCCCACATTAAGGCTCGGGGGGCTACTGGGCTTCGCGCTCATTATTTATAAATATTAAAGGGGCACATCGATCCCCTGATCTAGTGTTGCCACCCGACCAGTGGCTCGGGGGCTACTGCATTGCCTATTCAATGCAGAAAATTCAAAGTGCTTAGTGTTTGGGATGACCGAACTATGGACAAGCACGTCTTCGGACAACAATAGGTACTATCTGGACCTATCCGGCATCAAGCTAATATATTACGGCAACTTCTCAAAGACCCTCTCTCAAGGGCCCATTCGTCGATCACTATTTCCTCTAATATATTACACCGCGTTTCTATTCCTAAGTATGCTGCCGAGCTGGGAATTGATCCTCAGGCTGATTTCACTAATCGAGCTGAGTCTCAGGGGCTACTAGGATCAGCTGTTTCATGTTTTCCTTCATGTGCATATCGGGTTTTAGACCGACACACACCTTGAGGGCTACTGGTTATACATATCGGCAGTGAAAAAATTGCACTGATCGGAAACAATTCCATAAAAAAATCAGTTCATGACCAAGGTGGTAAACCACCTCGGATATAGTTCGGCATAAAGCTTGGACACAAGTGGCTGGCTCCATAGAGGGCATTTCCGACATTAAGCTCGGCAAAACTCCTTCAACTTTTTTGAACCAAGGTGATCTATGACACCTCGGATATAGTCCGGCGTTGGAGCTCGGATACAGTCCGGTGTTGGAGCTTGGACATAGTCTGGCGTTGGAGCTCGGATACAACCGGCGCTGGAGCTCGGATGAAGTCCAGCATTGGAGCTCGGCTGTAACAAGACTCTTCGGATATAGTCCGGGTTGGAGCTCGGATACATTTTGGCATTGGAGCTCGGGAGCAGTCCGGCATTGGAGCTCGGATGAAAGAGGACATTGTCACACGACAAACACTTCAAACCCGAGGTGTGGCATAAAAATAACAAGGCATTGATAAATGCTGAAGACTTAAAGGGCTCCTCAGATACCCGACGTGTGAGATCTTCAGATTTAGCTCGTCAATCCTCAAGATAGAAGATGGGAAGATTTGTTGAACCAGTTTTCAAGACCAACGACCAAAGACGAAGAACAGTTCGGAAGAACCGAGGAGCATCCCCAACTTGAAGACCAGTTCAGGGGGCTACTGACGGTGTCCTGGACTAGGGGGTACTCACCACGTCGTCTCCCGGCTAGGTGGATTGGGCCGAGGACCCCCCATGGCCGTTTACTCATAGGCCAGTTCGGAAAGCCGATGCATACACGAGGAAGATTCCGCAAAACTTGGTGATCACGACAAGGACTCCTCTCCACCAACGTATTCGACTAGGACTCTTGTTATCCTAGGCCCCTGGTACATTATATAAGCCGGGGCCAGGCTAGTCGATAGAGGATTATGATATTATTCGTTGTCAGATCTCGGGTTCCGGCAAAACCCTTAAGGTTCGAACTCTGGGGTGCGCGCGAAGATCTCTCCCTCGCGGATCATGCCCTCACACGCTTCGCGATCTCTAGGCTAGCTCGACGAACTCGCAACACAAGGGACACAAGGATTATACTGGTTCGGGCCACCATTGTGATGTAATACCCTACTCCAGTGTGGTGGTGGTGGATTGCCTCTTGGGCTGAGGATGAACAGTACAAGGGGAAGAACAGCCTCCCGAGGAGGGGTGGTCTTGTGCTTTTGTGAACTCGAGGGTGTGTGGGGATTGCTCAAGATGGGATCCCTCCTACTGTGGTGGCTAGTCCTAATAATAGAGGCCCCGGTCCTCTTCCCAAATATTGAGCGGGAAGGGATCCCACAACGGCCAATTTGAAAGGGGACAGCTAGTACAGCTTATCTTGACAAAAGTAGTCTTCTCCTGCCAAAGGCTCTGGTGGTGACGCCGTCTTGGGCTCCATGGTGACCTCCGTCTTGCCGTCCTGCTGGTCTTGGTCTCGTTGCACCGATAGGGAAACCTTTGCTTGACGCCTCGGTACTCCTCGCCTGCGCTTGCCCCCTTAGAACCAAAGGGGAAACAAGGACACTGTGCGCGCTGGCGCCCGCCTGGCCTTGGTCGTCATGGCTCACGTCACGAGAACCTCGCGAGGTTTGTCTTGCCTTGATCTCTCAGCCCCTCGCGAGCAAGCCTGGTGAGGCCGCTCCCGAGGAGGTCTTGTGTCGTCCACCTGGCAAGGCTTGGCTCCTCGCGAGGGTCTTGAAAGCTTGTTGGTGAAGATGGGTCGTATGGGCCCGCTCACAGAGCCACGCCGTGGGCCGCAGGCAGGCAAGTCTGGGGACCCCCGTTCCCAGAACGCCGACAGTAGCCCCCGGTCCCAAGGCGCGCTCGGGCTTGGCTTCAAGGCGAAGCCAAAGGGCAAGTGCAGAGCGCTGCGGGCCCCAATAGCCTGCGGCCTTGGTCGACGCGTGGCGATTGATTGGACGTGGGCGTCTCAGCTTCCCCACGTTGCCTCGGCAACTGCCCGACTTGACAAGTCCCTGCGACATGCAAGGAAAAATCATCATTACCTTTGATCATGGGGGCGCAGGTTGGCCTTCTCCTGCTATAAATGGGGAGGGGGGCGGAGCCCCCATTGCCCCTCTCTTCCCATTCCGCCCGCTTCTCCTTCTTCGCTCCATTGCTAGCAGCGACACCAATGGCGCCGCCGAAGAGGTTCTCCGCCGCAGAGAAGGGGAAGGCCCCTCGCGAAGGGCCCGGTCCTCTGATGCCCAAGCGTGGACGTGGCCGTCTCTGCAAGCACACCGCAACCCCCGCCTCGGCCCCCCGCGGCCGCGGCGGTGTTGCTTCGCGCGACAGGGGTCACTCCGGTCGCGGCAGCCCTGTTGATGAAGGGAGATGCGCCGTGGTCGCGCGGCCTCCCCGGCCGCGCTTCCACTCGGTGGAGGTGCTGACGGAATTCGTCGTCTGGTCGGAGGACCCGGCCGGTAACTGGCTTCAGCTCCCGCGCTTCTTCGTCGACGAGCTGCCAGCTGCAGGTCCAGGCGGGCTTTGGCTGCAGGCGGACGGCTGCTGCAGCAGAGCTTCCTGGGTCGTGGTTGAGGTCTCTGTCGCGGGCAACATTAGCCCTGGCTCGCGGCTGGTAGACGCTTGCCCACGCACGCGGCCTGGGCAGGCGGTGCACCCTTCATTTCAAGTACGACGGCGATGCGACCCTCTACGTGAGGGTGTTTGTGGAAGATGGTCGCCGCTCCGGATGCTGCCCCGAGGTCAACGACGGCGACGAGGTTCTCGGCCTTGGCGATGATCGTGACGAGGATGAGGGCGAATCCGCCTTTGGCGCCGACCGCGTCTCCTCCGGCTACGATGGCTCTTCTCGCGGTGATAGCTCCAGCAGCGGTGGTTACGACCAGCCGCCGCGCCCGCTTCGATGGTGGCAGTGGGTCGTCTCATCATCGCGCCCCTGTGAAGCGCGAGGAGGGGTCTGGCTGAGCTCGAGGCAGCCAAGAGCCCGCCTTCGCGGTCTACCACAGGGGCACGCGCCCCTTTTATCCTGTTCTTCCTTTCCTTCCTGTATTAAGAAAGAAACTCGTATGGGGCCCCGGAGGGGCATGCAACGAACTATGATTTCCCAGTTATTATGCTATGTTCATCGTCCCTATGCTGTGTTGCAACATCGTTGTTTTATGTAGGGATAACTTAGCTTGACGTGTTTGGAGCAGTCTCCTCTCCACGAGGTGCTCGCTTCCTGGTGCCTGTCGAGGCCCCCTTGGCCTGGTAGGTGCTTAGAAACTGCAGAAAAAAACTCGTTAGGAGGCTTAACGTTTTCCCGAGCCTTGGTCGCAGGCACCGCTGGCCTTGACCCTGCGCTTTGTATCGTGGTACCCGTGGGGCACGGATTAGAAGAAGTGCACCAGCTTGTGGGCTCGAACGAGGGTGCCTCGCGAAAAGCAGACGAAGGGCAGAACAAGAAAAGAAATGCTCACGAGGGAAGGAAAACGTTCACGAGGGCACCCGTCGAGCCCCCTCGCGAGGAACGCGCGAGAGAGTACATGCCAAGCCGAAGACGGAAACAGAGGCAGAAGGCAACGGAACCAAATCAACCGAGAACACCTGAAGCAAACTTCAATTAAAGAGGGGCGAGCTAACTACGGAAAGCAAATGAAAAGCCGCGTCCGACACCTAGTCTAGTCTTCAAGTCTTCTCACCAGCGCGGAGCTAAGTGCTACCACTAAGACGTGGGAGGGAGCCCCCGATGCCCGAGGGCGGCACTCTTGACACTCCGGGGCGTGTACAACCCCACTCATTATTACGTGAGAGTGTCACGAGCGGAGACCTTCACAGGCACTGGGCCTTCTTCACAGGCGCTGGACCTTTCTTCATGGGTAGAACTTCCAGAGGTGTTGGATGTTCCAGGCGTTCTGGATGGGTACCCCGTCCTGTGTCTCCAGGCGTGCGGCACCAGGCCTGGAGACATGGACGACCTTGAACGGGCCCTCCCACATGGGTGAGAGCTTATGCAGCCCTTCCCTGGAGAGGACCCGCCTCAGGACGAGGTCACCCACCTCGAGC
Source organism: Triticum aestivum (assembly GCF_018294505.1). Classification (NCBI taxonomy): domain Eukaryota; kingdom Viridiplantae; phylum Streptophyta; class Magnoliopsida; order Poales; family Poaceae; genus Triticum; species Triticum aestivum. The sequence continues at coordinate 420,951,652 of NC_057799.1, read as the reverse complement.
GTCCTGGGGTGGATGTTGCGGCAGTGGTACCGTCGCAGCGCCTGCTGATACCTTGCCGCCCGCAGTGCAGCTTCGCGGCGGCGTTCCTCCCCCAGCACGAGGTCCATCCCCCGCATGGCGTCCTGCTGCGTTTCATCAAACACTAGGACCCGCGCGGAGCGATGCTTGACCTCGTGAGGGAGGACCGCTTCTGCTCCATAGACGAGGAAGAACGGGGTCTCGCCCGTTGGCTTGGTGGCGGTGGTGCGGATGGACCACGGCACGGACTGGAGCTCGTCATACCAGACCCTGACGCAGGCCTCGAGCTTCTTCTTGAAGGTTCTGGTCTTGAGGCCCCTCAGGACCTCTGCGTTGGCGCGTTCGGCCTGTCCATTGCTCCGGGGGTGCGCCACCGAAGTGTAGCAGATCTGCGTTCCAAGGTTAGCACAATATGTCCTGAAGAGATTACTAGTGAACTGCGAGCCGTTATCAGTGATGATGCGGTTGGGGACCCTGAAACGGCTCATGAGACCCTTGATGAACTTGACCGCGGAGCCAGCTGGGATGGTGCGGACGGCTTCTACCTCCGCCCACTTGGTGAACTTGTCGATGGCGACGTAAAGGTAGCGGTAGCCCCCGGGCGCTCGGGGGAACGGGCCCAAGATATCCAGCCCCCAGATCGCGAACGGCCATGTGAGTGGGATGGTCTGGAGGCCCTGAGCCGGCTGATGAATCTGCTTGGCGTGGAACTGGCAGGCCTCGCAGGACTTCACCAGTTCAGTCACGTCGTTGAGTGTCGTTGGCCAGTAGAATCCACTGCGGAACGCCTTGCCGACGAGGGTTCGCGACGACGAGTGGTGCCCGCAGTCCCCACCGTGTATGTCGGCCAGCAGCTCTCTTCCTTGCTCCCTGGAGATGCAACGCAGGGAAACGTCATTCGTCCGCTTCCTGTATAACTCACCGTCCTGAATGCAATATGACGTGGCTTGTCGGGCCACATGCTCCATGTCTTGCTCCTCTTCCGGCAGCGTCCCTTGCGTTAGGTATTCCTTGAATTCCTTGATCCAGCATCCCTCCTGAGGTTCGAGCGCCAAGAGCAAGCACGCTCTCGAGGTCGGACCGCAGGCCGGGGCTCCTGAGGCAGGTGGTTGAGGGAGCTCCTCGCGAGGCAGCGCTATTCTCGAGAGCGGTGGCGTTGCTGATGGCTTGAAGAGCCGCTCCTCAAAGACGCCAGGCTCTTAGGGTAGCCGCTTGGATGCTCTTCTAGCAATGTCGTCAGCTTCCTTGTTGGTGCCACAGGGCACATGCTGTAACTCCAGACCCGAGAACTGCTTCTCTATCTTGCGCACCTCCGTGAGGTATGCCTCCATGTGCTCGTCCTTTGGCTCATAAACCTTGTTGGAGAAGTTGACAAGGAGCTGCGAGTCGCCCTTGATGGTGAGACGCCTCACCCCCAGGGCCACCGCAGCCCTGAGGCCAGCTATGAGGCCCTCGTACTCTGCTATGTTGTTGGAGACCTTCTCACCCTGCTGGAAGCAGAGCTGCACGGCGTACTAGAGCTTGTCCTGGGTGGGTGAGATGAGCACCGCTCCAGCCCCCGCGCCCCGGCGTGAGAATGCGCCGTCGAAGTACATGACCCAGCCGTCCGGCGCTTCACTTCCTGGAGATAGGGATAAGTCCTTGCCTGCCTCGAGCTCTGGGGCGTCGGTCCATTCAGCCACGAAGTCTGCGAGCGCGGCCCCCTTGATGACCCTGGTTGTGCTGAACTCCAAGTCAAATACTTGCAGCTCGATGTTCCATTCAGCGACTCGCCCGGCAGCATTGGGGCTCCTGAGCACCCTTTCCAGTGGGTAAGCCGAGACGACCTTGATGGGGTGACCCTGGAAATAGTGGCGCAGCTTGCGCGAGGCCACCAGGAGCGCGAGCAGGATCTTCTGAGGCATGGGGTACCGTGCCGTCGCATCCCGCATCACTGTGCTGATGAAGTACACCGGGTGCTCGATGAGGGCGGGGGAGCTGGCGAAGCCTTCGGCTTCCGGGAGCTGAGGTGTCTTGATAACCCACAAGTATAGGGGATCGCAACAGTTTTCGAGGGTAGAGTATTCAACCCAAATTTATTGATTCGACACAAGGGGAGCCAAAAAAATTCTCAACTATTAGCAGTTGAGTTGTCAATTCAACCACACCTGGATAACTTAGTATCTGCAGCAAAGTATTTCGTAGCAAAGTAATATGGAAGTAACGGCAACGGTAGCAAAAGTAATATTTGGGTTTTGTAGTGATTGTAACAGTAGCAGCGGAAAAGTAAATATGCGAAGAACAATATGTGAAAAGCTAGTAGGCATTGGATCGGTGATGGAGAATTATGCCGGATGCGGTTCATCATGTAACAATCATAACATAGGGTGACACAGAACTAGCTCCAATTCATCAATGTAATGTAGGCATGTATTCCGAATATAGTCATACGTGCTTATGGAAAAGAACTTGCATGACATCTTTTGTCCTACCCTCCCATGGCAGCGGGGTCCTAATGGAAACTAAGGGATATCAAGGCCTCCTTTTAATAGAGTACCGGACCAAAGCATTAACACATAGTGAATACATGAACTCCTCAAACTATGGTCATCACCGGGAGTGGTCCCGATTATTGTAACTTCGGGGTTGCCGGATCATAACACATAGTAGGTGACTATAGACTTGCAAGATAGGATCAAGAACTCACATATATTCATGAAAACATAATAGGTTCAGATCTGAAATCATGGCACTCAGGCCCTAGTGACAAGCATTAAGCATAGCAAAGTCATAGCAACATCAATCTCAGAACATAGTGGATACTAGGGATCATACCCTAACAAAACTAACTCGATTACATGATAAATCTCATCCAACCCATCACCGTACAGGAAGCCTACGATGGAATTACTCACGCACGGCGGTGAGCATCATGAAATTGGTGATGGAGGATGGTTGATGATGACGATGGCGACGGATTCCCCTCTCCGGAGCCCCGAACGGACTCCAGATCAGCCCTCCCGAGAGAGTTTAGGGCTTGGCGGCGGCTCCGTATCGTAAAACGCGATGAATCCTTCTCTCTGATTTTTTTTCTCCCCGAACACGAATATATGGAGTTGGAGTTGAGGTCGGTGGAGCTCCAGGGGGCCCACGAGGCAGGGGGCGCGCCCAGGGGGGCAGGCATGCCCCCCACCCTCGTGGAAAGGGTGTGGGCCCCCTGGCCTTGATTCTTTCGCCAATATTTTTTATTATTTCCAAAAATAGTCTCCGTGGAGTTTCAGGTCATTCCGAGAACTTTTTTTCTGCACATAAATAACACTATGGCAATTCTGCTGAAAACAACGTCAGTCCGGGTTAGTTCCATTCAAATCATGCAAGTTAGAGTCCAAAACAAGGGCAAAAGTGTTTGGAAAAGTAGATACGACGGAGACGTATCAACTCCCCCAAGCTTAAACCTTTGCTTGTCCTCAAGCAATTCAGTTGATAAACTGAAAGTGATAAAGAAAAACTTTTACAAACTCTGTTTGCTCTTGTTGTTGTAAATTTGTAAAGCCAACATTCAAGTTTTCAGCAAACATTATGACTAACCATATTCACAATAACACTTAGGTCTCATGTTTACTCATATCAATGGCATAATCAACTAGCGAGCCATAATAATAAATCTTGGATGACAACACTTGCTCAAAACAATCATAATATGATATAACAAGATGGTATCTCGCTAGCCCTTTCTGAGACCGCAAAACATAAATGCAGAGCACCTTTAAAGATCAAGAACTGACTAAACATTGCAATTCATGGTAACAGAGATCCAATCATAGTCATACCCAATATAAATTAATAGTAATGGATGCAAATGACAGCAGTGCTCTCCAGCTGGTGCTTTTTAATAAGAGGGTGATGACTCAACATAAAAGTAAATAGATAAGCCCTTCACAGAGGGAAGCAGGGATTTGTAGAGGTGCCAGAGCTCGGTTTTAAAGCAGAGATAAATAATATTTTGAGCAGCATACTTTCATTGTCAACATAGCAACCAAGAGATGGCGATATCTTCCATGCTACACACATTATAGGCGGTTCCCAAACAGAATGGTAAAGTTTATACTCCCCCTCCACCAACAAGCATCAATCCATGGCTTGCTCGAAACAATGAGTGCCTCCAACTAACAACAGTCCCGGGGGGGTTTTGTTTGCAATTATTTTGATTTGGTTTGCATAAAGCATGGGACTGGGCATCCCGGTGACCAGCCATTTTCTTGTGGGTGAGGAGCAGAGTCCACTCCTCTTGACAATAACCCGCCTAGCATGGAAGATACGGACAGCCCTAGTTGATACATGAGCTATTCGAGCATACAAAACATAATTTCATTTAAAGGTTTAGGGTTTGGCACATACAAATTTACTTGGAATGGCAGGTAGATACCGCATATAGGAAGGTATGGTGGACTCATATGGAATAACTTTGGGGTTTAAGGGATTGGATGCACAAGCAGTATTCCCGCTTAGTACAAGTGAAGGCTAGCAAAAGACTGGGAAGCGACCAACTAGAGAGCGACAACAGTCATGAACATGCATTAAAATTAATAAACATTGGGTGCAAGCATGAGTAGGATATAATCCACCATGAACATAAATATCGTGAAGGCTATGTTGATTTGTTTCAACTACATGCGTGAACATGTGCCAAGTCAAGTCACTTGAATCATTCAAAGGAGGATACCACCCTATCATACCACATCACAACCATTTTAATAGCATGTTGGCATGCAAGGTAAACCATTATAAACTCCTAGCTAATTAAGCATGGCATAAGCAACTATAATCTCTAATTGTCATTGCAAACATGTTTATTCATAATAGGCTGAATCAGGAATGATGAACTAATCATATTTACAAAAACAAGAGAGGTCGAGTTCATACCAGCTTCTCTCATCTCAGGCAGTCCATCATATATCGTCATTATTGCCTTTCACTTGCACGACCGAACGATGTGGATAATAATAATAGTGCACGTGCATTGGACTAAGCTGGAATCTGCGAGCATTCAATAAACAGGAGAAGACAAGGTAATATGGGCTCTTGGTTAAATCAACACTAATGCATAATAGAGCCACTTCAACAATTTCATTATGGTCTTCTCCTATCGACCCCCAAAGAAAAGAAAAGAAATAAAACTATTTACACGGAAAGCTCCCAACAAGCAAAAGAAGAACAGGAAATATTTTTGGGTTTTCTTTTAATTACTACTACTACAGCAAGAAAATAAACTAGCTAAAAGCTATTACTAATTTTTTTGGTTTCTTAAGGTTTACCAGACACACGAGAAGAAAGCATAAAAAGGAAAATAAACTAGCATGGATATTACAATGAAAGAGTATGAGCACCGACATCTAGCAATGAGTGTGTAAACATAAATGTAATGTCGGTGAGAAATACGTACTCCCCCAAGCTTAGGCTTTTGGCCTAAGTTGGTCTATTGCCATGGCTGGCCTGGCGGATATCCAAAGTTATAGTTGGGGTCGTACTGAGATGCAGCAGTTATTGCATCATGGGCCGCAACTTGGAGGCGAGCTATCTCAGCCCTCCTCTTATACTCTTCCACCTCCTCTCTGGTTATAAAATATCTCCCTTTTTCCTGAAAGTCAAAGAAAGTAGAAGCAGGGAGAGCGACGTGATAGGTGCGTTGTCCGTCAAAGATTAGTCGGTACTGGAGGAACTGATCATTCCTCTCAACAAAATTATGACGAACCACAGCTTCATAATCCAAATAAGCAGGAGGCAACTCAATATCATCCTCACGTATGGTTACACCAAGAAAATTAGCTAAACGGATTGCATAAAGTCCACCAAAGAAATCTCCATTAAATCTATTATTATGCAACCTACGTGCAACAATGGCTCCCAAATTATAATGTTTATCTCCTAACACAGCACTCCTGAGAACACTGAGATCAGGGACACATATGTGACATGCTTCATCCTTACCATTTATGCACCTACCTATGAAGAGAGCAAAATAATGTATAGCAGGAAAGTGAATGCTCCCTATGGTAGCTTGTGCTATGTCTCTAGATTCACCCACAATTATACTAGCAAGAAAATCTCTAAATTCATATTTGCGAGGTTCACTAGTACTACCCCATTGTGGAAGTTTGCAAGCAGTGGTAAAATCCTCTAAATCCATAGTATAAGAATTTTCATAAAGATCAAACAGGACAGTTTGAGAATTGCGTGAAGATGAAAATTCAAACCTCCTCACAAAGGAACTAGTGAGATAGTGGTACTGGCGGCACTTATCTGCCTCGAAGCTCACAAGATCAGCGTTACGCAAATATGTGTTAAATTCTTCCTTGATTCCTGCTTGATCCATGAAGTCCTCTGAAGGCCATTCACAAGCCCGCACTGGAGCGTCCCTTGGTGGTTCATCATCAGCATCACGCATTGCAAGCCTGGGTCCTTGCTTCCTTGAAGAACCACCTTGGTACATTTTCCTAAACATATTTCTTCCTCTGAAAAATTTCTGAAATTTTTTAGTAACTTCAAATAAAAGTGAACCAAGCTCAACAAAATTGATAGCAACTACTGCTACAAGTGTCTAGAGCCTATATCATGCATTAGAACTACTTGGAACAATATAAATTTGACATGCAAGCTCAAGAACAGGGTCACCTAGGCAGCACAAATTTGCAATGAATAAAGCACTAGAGCAAAAACTAATTGGACCATTGGAGGAGTCACATACCAAGGAACAATCCCCCAAAGCAGTTTTGCGAGAGGTGCTTTGAGCAAGGAAATCAAAAATCGCAGCAAAATGAGCTAGAACTCGTGCTTGAGCTGGTTGGTGATTTTTTGGGAGGAAGAAGGAGTGTGTGGGTGCAGGAATATGTGGAGGGGAGCCACCATGGGCCCACGAGGCAGGGGGCGCGCCCAGGGGGGTGGGCGCGCCCTGGACCCTCGTGCCCAGGTGCTTGCTCCCCCTGCCATGTTCTCAGTGCCAGATATTCTCAAATATTCCAGAAAAAATCATATCTCAATTTCAGGGCATTTGGAGAACTTTTATTTTCGGGGTATTTTTATATTGCACAGATAATTCAGAAAGCAGACAGAAAAATACTATTTTTACTTTATTTCAACTAAATAACAGAAAGTAGAGAGAGGGTACAGAAGGTTGTGCTTTCTAACTTCATCCATCTCATGCTCATCAAAAGGAATCCACTAACAAGGTTGATCAGGTCTTGTTAATAAACTCATTCTGAATAACATGGAACCGGAGAAATTTTGAATAACACTATGTTACCCCAACGGGGATATGCACGTCCCCAATAATAAGAATATCATATTTCTTCTTGACAGTAGGAAGAGGAAATTCAAAACCTCCAAAAATAATCGATGGAATTTTTCCAATAGAATTGATACTGTGGACTTGAGGTTGTTTCCTTGGAAAGTGTACCGTATGCTCATTACCATTAACATGGAAAGTGACATTGCCTTTGTTGCAATCAATAATAGCCCCTGTAGTATTCAAAAAAGGTCTTCCAAGAATAATAGACATACTATCGTCCTCGGGAATATCAAGAACAACAAAGTCCGTTAAAATAGTAACATTTGCAACCACAACAGGCACATCCTCACAAATACCGACAGGTATAGCAGTTGATTTATCGGCCATTTGCAAAGATATTTCAGTAGGTGTCAACTTATTCAAATCAAGTCTACGATACAAAGAGAGAGGCATAACACTAACACCGGCTCCAAGATCACATAAAGCAGTTTTAACATAGTTTCTTTTAATGGAGCATGGTATAGTTGGTACTCCTGGATCTCCTAGTTTCTTAGGTATTCCACCCTTGAAAGTGTAATTAGAAAGCATGGTGGAAATTTCAGCTTCCGGTGTCTTTCTTTTATTTGTAACAATTTCTTTCATATACTTAGCATAAGGATTCATTTTGAGCATCAGTTAAACGCATACGCAAAAAGATAGGTCTAATCATTTCAGCAAAGCGCTCAAAATCCTCATCATCCTTTTTCTTGGATGGTTTGGGAGGAAAAGGCATGGGTTTCTGAACCCATGGTTCTCTTTCTTTACCGTGCTTCCTAGCAACAAAGTCTCTCTTATCGTAACGTTGATTCTTTGATTGTGGGTTATCAAGATCAATAGCAGGTTCAATTTCTACATCATTATCATTACTAGGTTGAGCATGAACATGAACATCATCATTAATATTATCACTAGGTTCATGTTCATTACCAGATTGTGTTTCAGCATCAGAAATAGAAATATCATTTGGATTCTCAGGTGTTTCAGCAATAGGTTGACTAGAAGCATGCAAAGTCCTATCATTTTTCTTTTTCTTCTTTTTAGAAGGACTAGGTGCATCTAAATTACTTCTTTGAGAATCCTGCTCAATTCTCTTAGGATGGCCTTCAGGATACAAAGGTTCCTGAGTCATTTTACCAGTTCTAGTAGCCACTCTAACAGCATAATCATTATTCTTATTATTCAATTCATTGAGCAAATCATTCTGAGCCTTAAGTACTTGTTCTACTTGAGTGGTAACCATAGAAGCATGTTTACTAATGAGTTTAAGTTCACCTTTAACTCTAGACATATAATCACCCAAGTGTTCAATCATATAAGCATTTTTTTAATTTTCTACCAAAATAAGCATCAAAATCTTCTTGCTTAACGATAAAATTATCAAACTCATCCAAGCATTGGCTAGCAAACTTGGTAGGAGGGATTCAGCTTTATCATATCTATAGAGAGAATTTACCTTTACTACCTGTGTCGGGTTATCAAGATCATGTGTTTCTTCAATAGGTGATGAATTAAAATCATATATTTCTTCAACAGGCGGTAAATTAAGACCATGTATTTCTTCAATAGGAGGTAAATTCTTAACATCTTTAGCTTTAATACCTTTTTCCTTCATAGATTTCTTTGCCTCCTGCATATCTTCAGGACTGAGAAATAGAACACCCCTCTTCTTCGGAGTTGGCTCAGGAGTTTGTTCAGGAAGTGTCCAATTATTTTCATTTGTCAACATATTATTCAATAGAATTTCAGCTTCATCTGGTGTTCTTTACCTGAAAACAGAACCAACACAACTATCTGTTGGGAAACGTAGTAATTTCAAAAAATTTCCTACGCACACGCAAGATCATGGTGATGCATAGCAACAAGAGGGGAGAGTGTTGTCCACGTACCCTCGTAGACCGACAGTGGAAGCGTTATCACAACGCGGTTGATGTAGTCGAACGTCTTCACGATCCGACCGATCAAGTACCGAACGTACGGCACCTCCGAAGTTCTACACACGTTCAGCTCGATGACGTCCCTCGAACTCCGATCCAGCCGAGTGTTGAGGGAGAGTTTCGTCAGCACGACGGCGTGGTGACGATGATGATGTTCCACCGACGCAGGGCTTCGCCTAAGCTTCACGACGGTATTATCGAGGTGTAATCTGGTGGAGGGGGGCACCGCACACGGCTAAAATATCGTATATCCAGTGTGTTCTTAGGTGCCCCTCTGCCCCCGTATATAAAGGAGCAAGGGGAGGCCGGCTGCCTATGGGGCGCGCCAAGGAGAGGGGGGGAGTCCTCCTCCTAGTAGGAGTAGGACTCCCCTTTCCTAGTCCTACTAGGAAAAGAAGGGGGGAAGGAAAGAGAGGGAGAGGGAGAGGAAAAGGGGGTTGCGCCCCCCTCTCCTAGTCCAACTAGGACTCCTCTGGGAGGGGCGCACCACCTCATGGCTGCTGCCCTCTTTCTCCCCTCAAGGCCCACTAAGGCCCAATACTTCCCCGGGGGTTCCGGTAACCCTCTGGCACTTCGGTTTAATCCGAAACTTCTCCGGAACACTTCCGGTGTCCGAATATAGTCGTCCAATATATCAATCTTTACGTCTCGACCATTTCGAGACTCCTCGTCATGTCCGTGATCACATCCGGGACTCCGAACAACCTTCGGTACATCAAATCACATAAACTCATAATATAACTGTCATCGTAACTTTAAGCGTGCGGACCCTTTGGGTTCGAGAACAATGTAGACATGACCGAGACACCTCTCCGGTCAATAACCAATAGCGGGACCTGGATGCCCATATTGGCTCCCACATATTCTACGAAGATCTTTATCGGTCAGACCGCATAACAACATACGTTGTTCCCTTTGTCATCGGTATGTTACTTGCCCGAGATTCGATCGTCGGTATCTCGATACCTAGTTCAATCTCGTTACCGGCAAGTCTCTTTACTCGTTCCGTAATACATCATCCCGTAACTAACTCATTAGTCACAATGCTTGCAAGGCTTATAGTGATGTGCATTACCGAGTGGGCCCAGAGATACCTCTCCGACAATCGGAGTGACAAATCCTAATCTCGAAATACGCCAACCCAACAAGTACCTTTGGAGACACCTGTAGAGCACCTTTATAATCACCCAGTTACGTTGTGACGTTTGGTAGCACACAAAGTGTTCCTCCGGTAAACGGGAGTTGCATAATCTCATAGTCATAGGAACATGTATAAGTCATGAAGAAAGCAATAGCAACATACTAAACGATCGGGTGCTAAGCTAACGTAATGGGTCATGTCAATCACGTCATTCTCCTAATGAGGTGATCCCGTTAATCAAATGACAACTCATGTCTATGGCTAGGAAACATAACCATCTTTGATTAACGAGCTAGTCAAGTAGAGGCATACTAGTGACACTCTGTTTGTCTATGTATTCACACATGTATTATTTTCCGGTTAATACAATTCTAGCATGAATAATAAACATTTATCATGATATAAGGAAATATATAATACTTTATTATTGCCTCTAGGGCATATTTCCTTCAGTCTCCCACTTGCACTAGAGTCAATAATCTAGTTCACATCGCCATGTGATTTAACATCAATAATTCACATCACCATGTGATTAACACCCATAGTTCACATCTCTATGTGACCAACACTCAAAGGGTTTACTAGAGTCAATAATCTAGTTCACATCGCTATGTGATTAACACCCAAAGAGTACTAAGGTGTGATCATGTTTTGATTGTGAGATAATTTTAGTCAACGGGTCTGTCACATCCAGATCCGTAAGTATTTTGCAAATTTCTATGTCTACAATGCTCTGCACGGAGCTACTCTAGCTAATTGCTCCCACTTTCAATATGTATCTAGACCGAGACTCAGAGTCATCTAGATTTAGTGTCAAAACTTGCATCGACGTAACCCTTTACGATGAACCTTTTGTCACTTCCATAATCGAGAAACATATCCTTATTCCACTAAGGATAATTTTGACCGCTGTCCAGTGATCTACTCCTAGATCACTATTGTACTCCCTTGCCAAAATCAGTGTAGGGTATACAATAGATCTGGTACACAGCATGGCATACTTTATAGAACCTATGGCCAAGGCATAGGGAATGACTTTCATTCTCTTTCTATCTTCTGCCGTGGTCGGGCTTTGAGTCTTACTCAATTTCACACCTTGTAACACAGGCAAGAACTCTTTCTTTGACTGTTCTATTTTGAACTACTTCAAAATCTTGTTAAGGTATGTACTCATTGAAAAAACTTATCAAGCGTTTTGATCTATCTCTATAGATCTTGATGCTCAATATGTAAGCAGCTTCACCGAGGTCTATCTTTGAAAAACTTCTTTCAAACACTCCTTTATGCTTTGCAGAATAATTCTACATTATTTCTGATCAACAATATGTCCTTCACATATACTTATCAGAAATGCTGTAGTGCTCCCACTCACTTTCTTGTAAATACAGGCTTCACCGCAAGTCTGTATAACACTATATTCTTTGATAAACTTATCAAAGTATATATTCCAACTCCGAGATGCTTGCACCAGTCCATAGATGGATCGGTGGAGCTTGCATATTTTGTTAGCACCTTTAGGATTGACAAAACCTCCTGGTTGCATCATATACAACTCTTCTTTAATAAATCCATTAAGGAATGCAGTTTTGTTTATCCCTTTGCCATATTTCATAAAATGCGGCAATTGCTAACATGATTCGGACAGACTTAAGCATAGATACGAGTGAGAAACTCTCATCGTAGTCAACATCTTGAACTTGTCGAAAACCTTTTGCGACAATTCTAGCTTTGTAGATAGTTACCCTACTATCAGCGTCCGTCTTCCTCTTGAAGATCCATTTAATCTCAATGGCTCGCCGATCATTGGGCAAGTCAATCAAAGTCCATACTTTGTTCTCATATATGGATCTTATCTCAGATTTCATGGCCTCAAGCCATTTTGCGGAATCTGGGCTCACCATCGCTTCTTCATAGTTCGTAGGTTCGCCATGGTCTAGTAACATGACCTCCAGAAGAGGATTACTGTACCACTCTGGTGCGGATCTTACTCTGCTTTACCTACGAGGTTTGGTAGTAACTTGATCTGAAGTTACATGATCATCATCATTAACTTCCTCACTAATTGGTGTAGGAGTCACAGGAACAGATTTCTGTGATGAACTACTTTCCAATAAGGGAGCAGGTACAGTTACCTCATCAAGTTCTACTTTCCTCCCACTCACATCTTTCGAGAGAAACTCCTTCTCTAGAAAGGATCCATACTAAGCAACGAATGTCTTGCCTTCGGATCTGTGATAGAAGGTGTACCCAACTGTCTCCTTTGGGTATCCTATGAAGATACATTTCTCCGATTTGGGTTTGAGCTTATCAGGATGAAACTTTTTCACATAAGCATCACAACCCCAAACTTTAAGAAACGACAACTTTGGTTTCTTGCCAAACCACAGTTCATAGGGCGTCGTCTCAACGGATTTTGATGGTGCCCTATTTAACGTGAATGTAGCTGTCTCTAATGCATAACCCCAAAACGATAGTGGTAAATTGGTAAGAGACATCATAGATTGCACTATATCCAATAAAGTACGGTTATGACGTTCGGACACACCATTATGCTGTGGTGTTCTAGGTGGCGTGAGTAGTGAAACTATTTCACTTTGTTTTGACTGAAGGCCAAACTCGTAACTAAAATACTCTTCTACACGATCAAATCGTAGAAACTTTATTTTCTTGTTACGATGATTTTCGCTTCACTCTGAAATTATATGAACTTTTCAAATGTTTCAGACTTCTGTTTCATTAAGTAGATATACCCATATCTGCTCAAATCATCTGTGAAGATCAGAAAATAATGATACCTGCTACGAGCCTCAATATTCATCGGACCACATACATCTGTATGTATGATTTCCAACAAATCTGTTGCTCTCTCCATAGTTCCGGAGAACGGCGTTTTAGTCATCTTGCCCATGAGGCACGATTCGCAAGCATCAAGTGATTCATAATCAAGTGATTCCAAAATCCCATTAGTATGGAGTTTCTTCATGCGCTTTACACCAATATGACCTAAACGGCAGTGCCACAAATAAGTTGCACTATCATTATTAACTTTGCATCTTTTGGCTTCAATATTATGAATATGTGTATCACTACGATCGAGATCCAACAAACCATTTTCGTTGGTGTGTATGACCATAGAAGGTTTTTATTCATGTAAACAGAACAACAATTGTTCTCTAACTTAAATGAATAACCGTATTGCAATAAACATGATCAAATCATATTCATGCTCAACGCAAACACCAAATAACACTTATTTAGTTTCAACACTAATCCCGAAAGTATAGGGAGTGTGGGATGATGATCATATCAATCTTGGAACTACTTCCAACACACATCGTCACCTCGCCTTTTACTAGTCTCTGTTTATTCTGCAACTCCGTTTTCGAGTTACTACTCTTTAGCAACTGAACCAGTATCAAATACTGAGGGGTTGCTATAAACACTAGTAAGTACACATCAATAACATGTATATCCAATATACCTTTGTTCACTTTGCCATCCTTCTTATCCACCAAATACTTGGGGCAGTTCCGCCTCCAGTGACCAGTTCCTTTGCAGTAGAAGCACTTAGTCTCAGGCTTAGGACCAGACTTAGGCTTCTTCACTTGAGCAGCAACTTGCTTGCCGTTCTACTTGAAGTTCCCCTTCTATCCCTTTGCCCTTTTCTTGAAACTAGTGGTCTTGTTAACCATCAACACTTGATGTTTTTCTTGATTTCTACCTTCGTCGATTTCTGCATCACGAAGAGCTCGGGAATTACTTTCGTCATCCCTTGCATATTATAGTTCATCACGAAGTTCTACTAACTTGGTGATGGTGACTAGAGAATTCTGTCAATCACTATTTTATCTGGAAGATTAACTCCCACTTGATTCAAGCGATTGTAGTACCCAGACAATCTGAGCACATGCTCACTAGTTGAGCGATTCTCCTCCATCTTTTAGCTATAGAACTTGTTGGAGACTTCATATCTCTCAACTCGGGTATTTGCTTGAAATATTAACTTCAACTACTGGAACATCTCATATGGTCCATGACGTTCAAAACGTCTTTGAAGTCCCGATTCTAAGCCATTAAGCATGGTGCACTAAACTATCAAGTAGTCATCATATTGAGCTAGCCAAACGTTCATAACGTCTGCATTTGCTCCTGCAATAGGTCTGTCACCTAGCGGTGCATCAAGGACATAATTTTTCTGTGCAGCAATGAAGATAATCCTCAGATCACGGATCCAATCCGCATCTTTGCTACTAACATCTTTCAACATAATTTTCTCTAGGAACATATCAAAAATAAAACAGGGAAGCAACAACGCGAGCTATTGATCTACAACATAATTTGTAAAATACTATCAGGACTAAGTTCATGATAAATTTAAGTTCAATTAATCATATTTCTTAAGAACTCCCACTTAGATAGACATCTCTCTAATCATCTAAGTGATTACGTGATCCAAAGCAACTAAACCATGACCGATTAACACGTGAGATGGAGTAGTTTCAATGGTGAACATCACTATGTTGATCATATCTACTATATGATTCACGCTCGACCTTTCGGTCTCTGTGTTCCGAGGCCATATCTGTATATGCTAGGCTCGTCAAGTTTAACCCGAGTATTCCGCGTGTGCAACTGTTTTGCACCCGTTGTATTTGAACGTAGAGCCTATCACACCCGATTAACACGTGGTGTCTCAGCACGAAGAACTTTTGCAACGGTGCATACTCAGGGAGAACACTTTGATCTTGAAATTTTAGTGAGAGATCATCTTATAATGCTACCGTCAATCAAAGCAAGATAAGATGCATAAAGGATTAACATCACATGCAATCAATATAAGTGATATGATATGGCCATCATCATCTTGTGCTTGTGATCTCCATCTCCGAAGCACCATTATGATCACCATCGTCACCGGCTGGACACCTTGATCTCCATCGTAGTATCGTTGTCGTCTCACCAACTTATTGCTTTTACGACTATCGCTACCTCTTAGTGATAAAGCAAAACTATTACATGGCGATTGCATCTCATACAATAAAGTGACAACCATATGGCTCCTGCCAGTTGCCGATAACTCGATTACAAAACATGATCATCTCATACAACACATTATATCACATCATGTCTTGACCATATCACATCACAGCATGCCCTGCAAAAACAAGTTAGACGTCCTCTACTTTGTTGTTGCAAGTTTTACGTGGCTGCTACGGGCTTAGCAAGAACCGTTCTTACCTACGCATCAAAACCACAACGATAGTTTGTCAAGTTGGTGCTGTTTTAACCTTCGCAAGGACCGGGCGTAGCCACACTTGGTTCAACTAAAGTGAGAGAGACAGACACCCGCCAGTCACCTTTAAGCAACGAGTGCTCCGAACGGTGAAACCAGTCTCGCGTAAGCGTACGCGTAATGTCGGTCCGGGCCGCTTCATCTCACAATACCGCTGAACCAAAGTATGACATGCTGGTAAGCAGTATGACTTATATTGCCCACAACTCACTTGTGTTCTACTCGTGCAAAGCATCAACGCATAAAACCAGGCTCTGATACCACTGTTGGGAAACGTAGTAATTTCAAAAAAATTCCTACGCACACGCAAGGTCATGGTGATGCATAGCAACGAGAGGGGAGAGTGTTGTCCACGTACCCTCGTAGACCGACAGCGGAAGCGTTATCACAATGCGGTTGATGTAGTCGAACGTCTTCACGATCCGACCGATCAAGTACCGAATGTACGGCACCTCCGAAGTTCTACACACGTTCAGCTCGATGACGTCCCTCGAACTCCGATCCAGCCGAGTGTTGAGGGAGAGTTTCGTCAGCACGACGGCGTGGTGACGATGATGATGTTCCACCGACGCAGGGCTTCGCCTAAGCTTCGCGACGGTATTATCGAGGTGTAATCTGGTGGAGGGGGGCACCGCACACGGCTAAAATATCGTATATCCAGTGTGTTCTTAGGTGCCCCTCTGCCCCCGTATATAAAGGAGCAAGGGGAGGCCGGCTGCCTATGGGGCGCGCCAAGGAGAGGGGGGAGTCCTCCTCCTAGTAGGAGTAGGACTCCCCTTTCCTAGTCCTACTAGGAAAAGAAGGGGGGAAGGAAAGAGAGGGAGAGGGAGAGGAAAAGGGGGTTGCGCCTCCCTCTCCTAGTCCAACTAGGACTCCTCTGGGAGGGGCGCACCACCTCATGGCTGCTGCCCTCTTTCTCCCCTCAAGGCCCACTAAGGCCCAATACTTCCCCGGGGGGTTCCGGTAACCCTCCGGCACTCCGGTTTAATCCGAAACTTCTCCGGAACACTTCCGGTGTCCGAATATAGTCGTCCAATATATCAATCTTTACGTCTCGACCATTTCGAGACTCCTCGTCATGTCCGTGATCACATCCGGGACTCTGAACAACCTTCGGTACATCAAATCACATAAACTCATAATATAACTGTTATCGTAACTTTAAGCGTGCGGACCCTTTGGGTTCGAGAACAATGTAGACATGACCGAGACACCTCTCCGGTCAATAACCAATAGCGGGACCTGGATGCCCATATTGGCTCCCACATATTCTACGAAGATCTTTATTGGTCAGACCGCATAACAACATACGTTGTTCCCTTTGTCATCGGTATGTTACTTGCCCGAGATTCGATCGTCGGTATCTCGATACCTAGTTCAATCTCGTTACCGGCAAGTCTCTTTACTCGTTCCGTAATACATCATCCCGTAACTAACTCATTAGTCACAATGCTTGCAAGGCTTATAGTGATGTGCATTACCGAGTGGGCCCAGAGATACCTCTCCGACAATCGGAGTGACAAATCCTAATCTCGAAATACGCCAACCCAACAAGTACCTTTGGAGACACCTGTAGAGCACCTTTATAATCACCCAGTTACGTTGTGACGTTTGGTAGCACACAAAGTGTTCCTCCGGTAAACGGGAGTTGCATAATCTCATAGTCATAGGAACATGTATAAGTCATGAAGAAAGCAATAGCAACATACTAAACGATCGGGTGCTAAGCTAACGTAATGGGTCATGTCAATCACGTCATTCTCCTAATGAGGTGATCCCGTTAATCAAATGACAACTCATGTCTATGGCTAGGAAACATAACCATCTTTGATTAACGAGCTAGTCAAGTAGAGGCATACTAGTGACACTCTGTTTGTCTATGTATTCACACATGTATTATTTTTCCGGTTAATACAATTCTAGCATGAATAATAAACATTTATCATGATATAAGGAAATATATAATACTTTATTATTGCCTCTAGGGCATATTTCCTTCACTATCCAGGCGGTCTCTGGAAGCATCGGTTAGTCCATTATAAAAGATATCAAGTATTTCATTTTTCTTGAGAGGATGATCATGCAAAGCATTAAGTAATTGGAGAAGCCTCCCCCAAGCTTGTGGGAGACTCTCTTCTTCAATTTGCACAAAATTATATATTTCCCTTAAAGCAGCTTGTTTCTTATGAGCAGGGAAATATTTAGCAGAGAAGTAATAAATCATATCCTGGGGACTACGCACACAACCAGGATCAAGGGAATTAAACCATATCTTAACATCACCCTTTAATGAGAACGGAAATATTTTAAGGATATAAAAGTAGCGAGTTCTCTCATCATTAGTGAATAGGGTGGCTATATCATTTAATTTAGTAAGATGTGCCACAACAGTTTTAGATTCATAGCCATAAAAAGGACCAGATTCGACTAAAGTGATTATATCAGGATCAATAGAGAATTCATAATCCTTATCAGTAACAAAGATAGGTGAAGTAGCATAAGAAGGATCATATTTCATTCTAGCATTCAGAGTTTTTTGTTTCAGCTTAGCTAATAATTTCTTAAGATCACTTCTATCATTGCAAGCAAGAAAGTCTCTAGCAGTTTCTTCATCCATAACATAGCCCTCAGGCACAACAGGTAATTCATATTTATTGGGAGAGTCTTCATCATCACTTTCATCAATATTATCAGTTTCAATAATTTCATTCTCTCTAGCCCTAGCAAGTTGTTCATCAAGAAATTCACCAAGTGGCACAGTAGTATTAAGCATAGAAGTAGTTTCATCATAAGTATCATGCATAGCAGAAGTGGCATCATCAATAACATGCGACATATCAGAATTAATAGCAGAAGCAGGTTTAGGTGTCGCAAGCTTACTCAAAACAGAAGGTGAATCAAGTGCAGAGCTAGATGGCAGTTCCTTACCTCCCCTCGTAGTTGAGGGATAAATCTTTGTTTTCTCGTCTTTCAAGTTCCTCATAGTGACCAGCAGATATAAATCCCAAGTGACTCAAAGAATAGAGCTATGCTCCTCGGCAACGGCGCCAGAAAATAGTCTTGATAAGCCACAAGTATAGGGGATCACAATAGTTTTCGAGGGTAGAGTATTCAACCCAAATTTATTGATTCGACACAATGGGAGCCAAAGAATATTCTCAAGTATTAGCAGTTGAGTTGTCAATTCAACCACACCTGGATAACTTAGTATCTGCAACAAAGTATTTAGTAGCAAAGTAATATGGAAGTAACGGTAACGGTAGCAAAAGTAATATTTTTGGGTTTTGTAGTGATTGTAACAGTAGCAACGGAAAACTAAATATGCGAAGAACAATATGTGAAAAGCTAGTAGGCATTGGATCGGTGATGGAGAATTATGCCGGATGCGGTTCATCATGTAACAATCATAACATAGGGTGACACAGAACTAGCTCCAATTCATCAATGTAATGTAGGCATGTATTCCGAATATAGTCATACATGCTTATGGAAAAGAACTTGCATGACATCTTTTGTCCTACCCTCCCGTGGCAGCGGGGCCCTAATGGAAACTAAGGGATATTAAGGCCTCCTTTTAATAGAGTACCGGACCAAAGCATTAACACATAGTGAATACATGAACTCCTCAAACTATGGTCATCACCGGGAGTGGTCCCGATTATTGTCACTTCGGGGTTGCCGGATCATAACACATAGTAGGTGACTATAGACTTGCAAGATAGGATCAAGAACTCACATATATTCATGAAAACATAATAGGTTCAGATCTGAAATCATGGCACTCGGGCCCTAGTGACAAGCATTAAGCATATCAAAGTCATAGCAACATCAATATCAGAACATAGTGGATACTAGGGATCAAACCCTAACAAAACTAACTCGATTACATGATAAATCTCATCCAACCCATCACCGTCCAGCAAGCCTACGATGGAATTACTCACGCACGGCAGTGAGCATCATGAAATTTGTGATGGAGGATGGTTGATGATGACGATGGCGACGGATTCCCCTCTCTGGAGCCCCGAACGGACTCCAGATCAGCCCTCCCGAGAGAGTTTACGGCTTGGCGGCGGCTCCGTATCGTAAAACGCGATGAATCCTTCTCTCTGTTTTTTTCTCCGCAAACACGAATATATGGAGTTGGAGTTGAGGTCGGTGGAGCTCCAGGGGGCCCACGAGGCAGGGGGCGCACCCAGGGGGCAGGCGCGCCCCCCACCCTTGTGGAAAGGGTGTGGGCCCCCTGGCCTTGATTCTTTCGCTAGTATTTTTATTATTTCCAAAAATAATCTCCGTGGAGTTTCAGGTCATTCCGAGAACTTTTGTTTCTGCACATAAATAACACCATGGCAATTCTGCTGAAAACAGCGTCAGTCCGGGTTAGTTCCATTCAAATCATGCAAGTTAGAGTCCAAAACAAGGGAAAAAGTATTTGGAAAAGTAGATACGATGGAGACGTATCATGTCTCGCGAGGGTGTCGGCGTTCTGGGAACGGGGGTCCCCAGACTTGCCTGCGGCCCACGGCGTGGCTATGCTAGCAGGCCGTACGACCCGTCTTCATCAACAAGGCATTCAAGACCCTCGCGAGGGGCCAAGCCTCGCGAGGCGGACGATGCAAGACCTCCTCAGGAGCGGCCTCACTAGGCTGCCTTGTGAGGAGCGGATATATCAAGGCGGGGCAAACCTCGCGAGGCTCTCGTGACGTGAGCCATGACGATCGACACCAGGCGAGCGCCAGCGCGCGCAGCATCCTTGTTTACTCTTTGGTGTTAAGGAGGCAGGCGCAGGCGCGGAGTACCGAGGCATCAGGCAAAGGTTTCCATATCGGTGCAACGAGACCAAGACCAGCAGGCCAGCAGGACGGAGGTCACCATGGAGCCCAAGACGGCGTCACCACCAGAGCCCTTTCGCAGGCGAAGACTGCTTTTGTCAGGATAACTTGTACTAGCTATCCCCTTTCAAATTTGCCCGCCGTTGTTGGCTCCCTTCCCGCTCAATATTTGGGGAGAGGACCAGGGCCTATATAAGTAGAGCTAGCCATCACAGTAGGGGCAACTCAACTTGATCTCACCCGATCGAGAGCCAACCCTTAGCGACACCGAACACAAGAACACCTCAACCTCACGAGGCTGTTCTTCCCCTTGTACTGTTCATCATCAGCTCAAGAGGCAATCCACCACCACCACCACACTGGAGTAGGGTTTTACACCACAACGGTGGCCCGAACCAGTATAAATCTCGTGTCTTTCTGTGTTGAGAGTTTGTCGAGTTCGTCTGCGAGATCTTAGCGAGCTAGGGCATAGATCGGTAGGAGGGAAGGAACTTCGTGCGCACCCTAGAGTTCGAACCTTAAGGGTTTTGCCGGAACCCCAGATCCGACATTTGGCGCGCCAGGTAGGGGTGCACCGTAGCTTCCCTTCCGTCGATCCGCGCTCCGTCGCTCCGTCATCTCCATGGCGGACGCTCGTCGCGCTCGAGCTGAGCGCCGGGCTGCCCTCACCGCCCGTGTTGCTCAGACGGCTCCCGTCGGTGGGCCACCTCGTCGTTCTCCGTCTCCGGCCGCCAACGCCGCCACCGGCCCGGCGGGGAACGGGCAGCAAGCGTCCTTGCTGCACCCGTCGGTGCGGCAGGACGGTCGCACCGCCACTCCATCGCTGACCCCGACCGGTTCCTCGTCCCACGCATGTCGCGCTCCCATGGACGCGCAGGCCGCGCTCCTCATGGCGAACGAGCTCCTGCGCTACCGCCCGGTCGATGACCTCTACGAGGACTGGCTCGACCGCATCGCCGAGCTCGTCCACGCCGCAGGGGGCTCCCCGGCACCGTCCCACTCTCTGCCACGCCCTCCGCCAGCCACGGGCGACGTGGCTCATGGAGCGCCTCCACCACCTCTGCCCCAAGACGGTGCCTTGGCACCAAGGCGTGCGGCCCCACGACGCGATCCACCACGCCCGGTGCCAGCGCGCGAAGAAAGAAGCTGCCAAGAAATTCCTCGGCCGCGAGAAGCTGCACCTGCGCTCCCCGCGCCGCCTCGCCAAGACCGCGCGCCGCATGCGGTGGCGGCACGCGGGCCTCATCAATACCAAGCTCCACCTCCGAGACGGGCCCCGGAAACCACGGCCGGCTGCCGCGCCTTCACCCCCGAGCTGCGTAGCGTCGCCTGGCCGGGCAAGTTCAAGCCGGATCTGCCTCTTCGCTACAACGGCACCGCCGACCCCACGGAGTTCCTGCAGCTCTACGGGCTGAGTATCGAAGCAGCCAATGGCGACGAGAAAGTCATGGCAAACTGGTTTCCCATGGCTCTCAAGGATGGTGCCCGCTCCTGGCTCCTGAACCTGCCGCAAGGCTCGATCTCCTCCTAGGATGAGATGCGCGACCGCTTCGTCGCCAACTTCCAGGGCACCCGCGACCGCCCACCGGCCGCGGGCGACCTGCGCCGCATCAAGCAACAACCAGGAGAGACCCTCCAGAAGTACATCCAGCGCTTCAACAACACTCGCCTCAAGATCCCCAAGGTCACGGACGAGGCCATCACCTCCGCGTTCTCTGACGGCGTCCATGACATCAAGATGAAGGAGGAGCTCGCTATCCACGAGGAGTTGTGCAAATCTCAGGAGTTGTTCAACCTGGCGACCAAGTGCACAAGAGCTAAGGAGGGGCGCCTCTCCCTCCTCGAGCTGCCAGCTGCGGGTGCAGAGGAGAAGAAGGCCAAGGCCAAGGACGTGAAGCGCAAGGAAGCGGCTGTGCTCGCAGCGGAGCCCGACACCAAGCGAGGCAGAGCCCGAGTCATCCAAGAACAGCCGGCCGTTCTGCGCCTTCCACAACCTGAACACCCACAACACCAGCGACTGTCAAGAGCTCAGAGCCATTCGCGAGGGACGTTTCGGTCGACGCCCCGAGCACAGCGACCGGGGCTACGGCCTAGGAGGAGGACGTGGAGGCGGACGCTGGGACGACCGTGGCCCGCGCCAGGAGTGGCGCGACAGGCCTCGTGAGGATCGCTGGCAGGATCATCCTCGCGAGGGCGCCTGGAGGGAGCAGCCTGGTGAGGATCGCCCTCAGGGCAACGCCGGTCTTCCCCCGCTGCCGCCACCACCAAGAAGGAATGACGACCACCATCAAGACGAGGGGCTGGGGGCTTCCAGGAGCCGCGTCCAATCGCCTGCATCTTGGGCGGCGCCCAGGCCCCAGCCTCGCAGCGTATCTTCAAACAGTTCGCTCGTGAGGTGAATGCAGTCCTCCCCAAGCTCGAGGCCACGCGCCTGCTCAGGTGGTCCCAGTGCGCCATCACCTTCAACTTGGCAGATCAGCTCAAGTGCGCAGCCACCGCTGGCACCCTCCCGATGATGTGCTCCCTAGTCATCAGCAATGTGCAGGTTACCAAGACCCTCATCGATGGCGGCGCAGGGCTCAACGTCGTATCCGTCGACACGTTCGACAACCTCCAAGTGCCGTATGCGCAGCTTTAGCCTACCAAGCCTTTCTCAGGAGTTACCGATGGTTCCACCACACCGATAGGGCAGGTCCGCCTCCCTGTCACCTACGGGGAACGCAAGAACTACCGCACCGAGCTCATCGACTTCGACGTCGTGCACATCCGTCTGCCGTACAACGCCATCCTCGGGTACCCAGCCCTGGCCAAGTTCATGGCGGTGACACACCACGGCGACAATGTCCTTAAGATGCCAGGAAGCGGCGGAATCATCACGGTCCCATGCGAAGAAAGAGATGCGGTGTGCTCCCTCGAGCGCGCCTTTCAAGCTGCCGCAATCGACGACCCCGACAGCAAGAGCGAGGATCCTCCCGAGGCAATCCCCAAGAAGAAGAAGAAGCAGATGCGCCGTGCCGGACCTCAGGAGGGTGGCGTCGCGGCTGGAACCTCGTCAGGATCAGCGCCCGCTCCAGGGGCGCCACCTTCCATCGCATAGGAAGGCGCGCCCAGCGCCCTCCTTGGGCAGGGCTCGGGGGATCTCTTCTGGAGGGCCTCAGACCTTGCCAGCATCTCGAGGGAGGCGCTCGGGCACCACTTGAAGGCGTGCTTCACGGCACGTTTCCCTCAGGAGAATACAGGGCAAGGAGTGCCCACCACTCAGGAGTTCATCACCAGGACCACTCAGGAACTGCAAGACGCAAGGGCCATGCGCGGCGACCGCCGCTCACGACGCGCAGCTCCCCATCCAGGCGAGGATGTCGGGCTGCGCGTCTGCATCGACGTCCCAGGGCTCAACAGGGCCGCTTCTTGATAATCCCCAAGTGCAAGGAATCGTCGTAGCAATTTCCAAAGGTGGAAGTGATAAGTATGGAGTGTCGAACCCACAAGGAGCTAAAGGTAAGATCAATATTCTCTCAAGCCCTATCTGCCACTGATACGACTCTACGTACACCGAACATTTGCTTCCAACTAGCAACGAGAAATAAAACTATGTTGTGGGTATGAAGAGGATAACTTTGTATGATAACGGAGAGCTAAAATATAAAAGTAGGTGTTGTTATCATAAAGTTAGAATATATTACTAAATATTATAAATAGCAAGTGTGGAATAATGATGGGCCGGTGTGCGGAATTATCCTAGGTAATCGTTAACAAGACCGGTAATCATCATTGCAATTTCATATGAGGGAGAGGCATAAGCTAACATACTTTCTCTACTTCGATCATATGCACTTATGATTGGAACTCTAGCAAGCATCCACAACTACTAAAGATCATTAAGGTAAAACCCAACCACAGCATTAACATATCAAGTCCCCTTTATCCCATACGCAACAACCCCCTTACTCGGGTTTATGCTTCTATCACTCAAGCAACCCACTGTAAGCGAATCATGAACGTATTGCAACACCCTACAGCGGGAATCCCTCACGCTTGCGCGACACGGAGGGCACGATAGGACAGCACCAAAATAAAACATACAACTCGTACCAATCTAGATCATCAATCAACCCAAAGACAAAAGATATCTACTCAAAACATCATAGGATGGCAACACATCATTGGATCATAATATGTGGCATAAAGCACCATGCTCAAGTAGGGATTACAGCGGGGTGCAGGAGAGTGAACCGCGTAAAATAGATGAGGATGGTGATGATGATGGTGATGTTGATGAAGACGATCACCGCGGCGATGATTCCCCTCCCAATGGCACTCCGGCGCCATCGAGAGAGAGGAGGAGAGGTTCTCCCCCTTGTGCTTCCTCCTCCATGGCCTCCCCCCTAGATGGGGAAAGGTTCTCCCTCTGGTCCTTGGCCTTCATAGCGATGATGGCCTCTCCGGGATACTCCTCCATGGCCACCGGTGATGATGGCCCCCTCCGGCAGGGTGCCAGAGAGGGCCTAGATTGATTTCTCGTGGCTACAGAGGCTTGCGGCGGCGGAACTTCTGATCTAGGTTTCTTTCTGGAAGTTTGGGTATATATAAGAGGTGTTGGCGTTGATTTCACGTCAGGGGGGTTTCCGGGCTGTCCACGAGGCAGGGGGGCGCGCCCCCACCCTCATGGGCAGCCCGAGACTCTTCTGGCCTACTTCCGGTACTCCGTGGGCTTCTTCTGGTTCAAAAATGATCTCCAGCCCGAGACTCTTCTGGCCTACTTCCGGTACTCCGTGGGCTTCTTCTGGTTCAAAAATGATCTCCGTCAAGTTGCACGTCAATTGGACTCCGTTTGGTTTTCCTTTTCAGCGATACTCTAAAACAAGGGGAAAACAGAAACTGGCACTGGGCTCTAGGTTAATATGTTAGTCCCAAAAATCATATAAAAGTGTATAATAAAGCCCATTAAACATCCAAGATAGATAATATAGCAGCATGAATACTTCATAAATTATAGATACGTTGAAGACGTATAAGCATCCCCAAGCTTAATTCCTGCTCGTCCTCGAGTAGGTAAATGATAAAAGAATAATTTATGAAGTGTGCATGCTAGCAAGTGCTTAAGTTTGATCAATGATAATTCTAATCACTTTTTCTAGCATCATTATATGTCATAACAATAGCTCATCTCATAAAACTTTTCATGATCAAGTAACAAGCAATTCACGTGTTAAGGTATAGATCATAAACTTTCTTGGAAACTAACAAACCGTGTTATCAGTCATCAAACAATTACAATTCATCTTATTTTCAGGAAGAGTCTATGTCAGAGCTTTGATTTAGCAAACTCCACATACTCAACTATCATTTAGTCTTTCACAATTGCTAACACTCACGCGATATTTATGGGTTCAAAGTTTTAATCAGACACAGAGAAAGATAGGGGCTTATAGATTCGCCTCCCAACCTTTTACCTCAAGGGTAATGTCAACAATAGTAGTTCATGATGCCTTACATCCAATTGGATATATATATATATATATATATATATCAGAATCTTTCCAACACAAGGTGCTTGCCAAAAGATAAAATGTAAAAAGGAAAGGTGAAAATCACCATGACTCTTGCATAAGGTTAAGAGATAAAAGTAAAAGATAGGCCCTTCGCAGAGGGAAGCAGAGGTTGCCATGCGCTTTCAGGGTTGGATGCACAAAATCTTAATGCGAAAGAACGTCACTTTATATTGCCACTTGTGATATGGACCTTTATTATGCAGTCCGTCACTTTTATTTCTTCCACATCACAAGATCGTATAAAGCTTATTTCCTCCATACTAGTCAATCATACATATTTAGAGGGCAACTTTTATTGCTTGCACCGATGACAACTTACTTGAAGGATCTTACTCAATCCATAGGTACGTATGGTGGACTCTCATGGCAAAACTTGGTTTAAGGATATTTGGAAGCACAAGTAGTATCTCTACTTGGTGCAAAGAATTTGGCTAGCATGAGGGGAAAGGCAAGCTCAACGTGTTGGGCGATCCATGACAATATACTTTATTTCAGATATAAGAAATCATAACCCATTACGTTGTCTTCCTTGTCCAACATCAACCTTTTAGCATGTCATATTTTAATGAGTGCTCACAATTACAAAAGATGTCCAAGATAGTATATTTATATGTGAAATCCCTCTCCCTTCAATATTCTTTCATGAATTGTTCAAGTGACCAATTCTACGTTTGCTAACTTTCAATAAGTTTACTACCTATACTTATTATGTGTGAAGTCATTACTCCCCATATTATAAGCATATGAAACATATATAGATTCAGATTTATGACATTCAATTTATTCAACCATTTACTCATAGGATATACGTGAAGCACATGAGTAAATGACAAACTACTCCAAAAGATATGAGTGAAGAACACTGAGTAGTCAAATAATTAACTAGCCATGGGAGGATTCTTTTTCATTCAATATTTCAGATCCAATGATTTTATTCCAACAGCAAGTAAAATTGAAAATACGCTCCAAGCAAAACACATATCATGTGACGAATAAAAATATAGCTCTGAGTAAGGTATACCGATAGTTTTGAGGACGAAAGAGGGGATGCCTTTCGGGGCATCCCCAAGCTTAGGCGCTTGAGTCTTCCTTGAATATTACCTTGGGGTGCCTTGGGCATCCCCAAGCTTAGGGTCTTTCCGCTCCTTATTCTCCTCATATCGATATCTCACCCAAAGCTTGAAAACTTCAATCACACAAAACTTAACGTAACTTCGTGAGATAGGTTAGTATGGTAAAGAGCAAACCATCCACTTTGGTACTGTCTAAGACAAGGTTCATAATTGTTCCCACACAATGTCTACTGTACCATATCATTTCTACAATTTATATTGAGAAATATAAGTCATAGAAATTAGAAAACAAGCAAACTATGCAATGAAAACAGAATCTGTCAGAAACAGAACAGTCTGTAATGATCTGAACATAAACCATACTTCTGCTACTCCAAAAATTATGAAATAAATTGGTGGACGTGAGGAATTTGTCTATTAATCTTCTGAAAAGAGAAGCAACTCAAAAGCACTCTTCCGTAAAAAAATGACAGCTAATCTCGTGAGCGCAAAGTTTCTGTTTTTTACAGCAAGATCACATTAACTTTCTCCCAAGTCTTCCCAAAGGTCTTACTTGGCACTTTATTGAAACAAAAGATATAAAACATGATTACTACAGTAGCCTAATCATGTAAACACACAAAAACAGTAAGGGTAAATACTGGGTTGTCTCCCAACAAGCGCTTTTCTTTAATGCCTTTTAGCTAGGCATGATGATTTCAATGATGCTCACATAAAAGATAGGAATCGAAGCACAAAGAGAGCATATTGAAGAATATGACTAGCACATTTAAATATAACCTACTTCCTATGCCTAGGGATTTTGTAGCACACAATTTATAAGAACAACAATCAACTAGCATAGGAAGGCAAAATAAGTATAACTTCAAAACTTTAAGCACATAGAGAGGAAACTTGATATTATTGCAACTCCTACAAGCATGTATTCCTCCCTCATAATAATTTTCAGTAGCATCATGGATAGCAACTTTGTTCTCATACTCAATTGGAACCTCTTCCAAAATAGTGGAATCATTACTAGCTAAAGTTGACACTCTTCCAAATCCACTTTCATAAATATCACACTAAGATTCAACACCCTCCAAAATAGTGGGATCACTAATTCCTAAAGTTGACACTCTTCCAAACCAATTTAAATGATAGTAGTATTCATACTCCAAAAGATATAAGTGAAGTTCATGGAGCATTCTACAATTAACATAGACTAACCAATATCCAAGCTCAAAATATATAAGTGAAGCACACGAAGCATTCTATAAAACCATACTCAAAAGATTTAAGTGAAGCACAAAGAGTAATTCTATAATATCGTACTTAAAAGATATAAGTGAAGCACATGAAGTATTCTATAAATTTATGAAGGGACATCTCATACTATCATGGTTCTTAAATAAAAAGAAAAACACAAAAGACACAAATCATGTGAACAAAACAAAAACCGAGGTATACCGATATTTGTTGAAGAAGAAAGATGGGATGCCAACCGGGGCATCCCCAAGCTTAGATGCTTGAGTATCCTTTGAAATATTTACTTGGGGTGCCTTGGGCATCCCCAAGCTTGAACTCTAGCCTCTCTTTATTCTTCTCACATCGGTAACTCCTCGTTCTTCGAACACTTCATCCATAAAAACTTAACAAAAACTTTGTGAGATCCGTTAGTATAACAAAGCAAATCACTACTATAAGTACTGTTGCAAACCAATTCATATTTTCTTTTTGAATTTTAGCTATTGTAATATAACTTTTCCATGGCTTAATCCACTGATAGAAATCAATAGTTTCATCAAAACAAGCAATCAATGCATCGAAAACAGAATCTATCTTAAACAGGACAGTCTGTAGTAATATGGACGTTTAGTATACTTATGTAACTCCTAAAATTATGAACTAAATTTAAAAATTTGAAAAATTTGTACAGAAGTAATGTGCAAAAATTTCTAGACCCATTTGACTTTCCAGTAAAAAATTTAAAATCATTCACTACAGCCAAAGTTTCTGTTTTTGTTCTGCACATAGTAAACAAGCAATCTAATCATCCTAAAACCAAAGCTTGGCACATTATTTTTATAATACAATGGATATATACAAGGGGATAATTATTTACAGAGAAACTTCCATGAAAAATTCTACATTGTTTCCGTGAGCATGAACACAAGTGCTCAAGGTCGACCCTCACTTCTTCAATGCATAACTTTCCAATCACTTCTCTTTTTGAAAAAAAAATTAGGCATGAGAGGCAAGTAATAATTTTTTTTCATTCTTTTAATTTTTTTTATGTTTCACCCACAACTAAACAGAAACAAAAAGGAAAAACAAAATCTACTTAGTGAAGAAAGCAAACAAGCACACACGAGAATATCAACCCCACGCTATTGCTCCCCGGCAACGGCGCCAAAAAAGAGCTTGATAATCCCCAAGTGCAAGGAGTCATCATAGAAATTTCCAAAGGTGGAAGTGATAAGTATGGAGTGTCGAACCCACAAGGAGCTGAAGGTAAGATCAATATTCTCTCAAGCCCTATCTGCCACTGATACGACTCTACGTACACCGAACGTTTGCTTCCAACTAGCAACGAGAAATAAAACTATGTTGTGGGTATGAAGAGGATAACTTTGTATGATAACGGAGAGCTAAAATATAAAAGTAGGTGTTGTTATCATAAAGTTAGAATATATTACTAAATATTATAAATAGCGAGTGTGGAATAATGATGGGTCGGTGTGCGGAATTATCCTAGGTAATCGTTAACAAGACCGGTAGTCATCATTGCAATTTCATATGAGGGAGAGGCATAAGCTAACATACTTTATCTACTTGGATCATATGCACTTATGATTGGAACTCTAGCAAGCGTCCGCAACTGCTAAAGATCATTAAGGTAAAACCCAACCATAGCATTAACATATCAAGTCCCCTTTATCCCATACGCAACAACCCCCTTACTCGGGTTTATGCTTCTGTCACTCAAGCAACCCACTGTAAGCGAATCATGAACGTATTGCAACACCCTACAGCGGGAATCCCTCACGCTTGCGCGACACGGAGGGCACAATAGGACAGCACCAAAATAAAACATACAACTCGTACCAATCTAGATCATCAATCAACCCAAAGACAAAAGATATCTACTCAAAACATCATAGGATGGCAACACATCATTGGATCATAATATGTGGCATAAAGCACCATGTTCAAGTAGGGATTACAGCGGGGTGCGGGAGAGTGAACCGCGTAAAATAGATGAGGATGGTGATGATGATGGTGATGTTGATGAAGACGATCACCGCGGCGATGATTCCCCTCCCAATGGCACTCCGGCGCCACCGAGAGAGAGGAGGAGAGGTTCTCCCCCTTGTGCTTCCTCCTCCATGGCCTCCCCCCTAGATGGGGAAAGGTTCTCCCTCTGGTCCTTGGCCTTCATAGCAATGATGGCCTCTCCGGGATACTCCTCCATGGCCACCGGTGATGATGGCCCCCTCCGGCAGGGTGCCAGAGAGGGCCTAGATTGATTTCTCGTGGCTACAGAGGCTTGCGGCGGCGGAACTTCTGATCTAGGTTTCTTTCTGGAAGGTTGGGTATATATGAGAGGTGTTGGCGTTGATTTCACGTAAGGGGGGTTTCTGGGCTGTCCACGAGGCAGGGGGCGCGCCCTAGGGGGGTGGGCACGCCCCCCACCCTCGTGGGCAGCCCGGGACTCTTCTGGCTTACTTCCGGTACTTCGTGGGCTTCTTGTGGTCCAAAAATGATATCCATCAAGTTGCACGTCAATTGGACTCTGTTTGGTTTTCCTTTTCTGCGATACTCTAAAACAAGGAGAAAACAGAAACTGGCACTGGGCTCTAGGTTAATAGGTTAGTCCCAAAAATCATATAAAAGTGTATAATAAAGCCCATTAAACATCCAAGATAGATAATATAACATCATGAATACTTCATAAATTATAGATACGTTGAAGACGTATCACTTCTCAGGAGCTCTCCTGGCCTTCGCGCGTGGGACGCTGCGAGGGTCCGCCGCACAGCTACGTTCACATGCCCTTTTGTCGGATATGGGGTTCCGGCAAAACCCTTAAGGTTCGAACTCTGGGGTGCGCGCGAAGTTCTTTCCCTCCTACCCATCCACGCCCTAGCTCGCTAAGATCTCGCGGATGAACTCGACGAACTTGCAACACAGAAAGACACGAGATTTATACTGGTTCGGGCCACCGTTGTGGTGTAATACCCTACTCCAGTGTGTGGTGGTGGATTGCCTCTTGGGCTGATGAAGAACAGTACAAGGGGAAGAACAGCCTCCTGAGGTTGAGGTGTTCTTCTGCTCTGCGGACTTGTGTGGGTGAGATGGCTCTGAATGAGTTCAACCTGCCTCTACTGTGGTGGCTAGCTCTACTTATATAGGCCCTGGTCCTCTCCCCAAATATTGAGCGGGAAGGGAGCCAACAACGACGGGCAAATTTGAAAGGGGACAGCTAGTACAAGCTATCCTGACAAAAGTGGTCTTCGCCTGCAAAAGGCTCTGGTGATGACGGCGTCTTGGGCTCCATGGTGACCTCCATCTTGCCGTCCTGCTGGTCTCGGCTCGTTGCACCGATATGGTAACCTTTGCCTGACACCTCGGTACTCCGCGCCTGCGCTTGCCTCCTTAGCACCAAAGAGGAAACAAGGACGCTGCGCGCGCTGGCGCCCGCCTGGTGTCGATCGTCTATCTCCGCTCCTCGCGAGGCAGCCTGGTGAGGCCGCTCCTGAGGAGGTCCTGCGTCATCCGCCTCGCGAGGCTTGGCCCCTCGCGAGGGTCTTGAATGCCTTGTTGATGAAGGTGGGCCGTACAGGCCTGCTAGCAAAGCCACGCCGTGGGCCGCAGGCAGGCAAGTCTGGGGACCCCCATTCCCAGAACGCCGACAGTAGCCCCCGGGCCCAAGGTGCGCTCGGGCTTGGCTTCGCGGCGAAGCCAAGGGTCAAGTACGGAGCGCCGCAGGCCCCAAAAGCCTGCAGCCTTGATTGACGCGTGGCGGTTGATTAGACGTGGGCGCCTCCGCTTCCCCACGCTGCCTCTGAATCCGCCTGGCTATGCAGCCCCTGCAACCTACGCAGTTATTCTCCCATCACCCGCGCCTTGTTTCTCCAGTTCCTCTGCTTCTTCGAGACTCTGCTCCTTCCTTCCAATCTGACCTGCGCTTCGCCTGCTTCATCGCCATGGCGCCGAAACAGGCTGACAAGGGGAAGAAACCTCTGTCTTTGCCAAGTGCGCCTCCGTCCTTCGAGCCTGCGCTCGGCCGTCCCCGGGTGCTCAACGACGAGGCCATGGACAAGGTGCGCCCCATGCTTGCTTCTAGTTTCAACGAGTGGGGAGAGACGGTGGCTTGGCCCGCGTCTCGTTCCCGTATTGCTCGGGCGGCCACTGAGGTCCCAATCTTCATAGATGACCTTTGGGCTGGCCTGATTCTCCCCTTCTCCGCCTTCTTCAACCCGGTGCTTGAGCATTATCAGATCCACATGTTGCATCTCGACCCTCAATCCGTGACTTTTCTTGCCGTATTCGCCTTTGTGTGCGAAGCCATGGCTGGCATCGCCCCTTCTGTGACCCTCCTTCGCCATTTCTTCTCATTGCATATGACTGACCCTTGGCAGAGCTCGGGGTGTGTGGGCTTCCAAGCCGTGGCCGCGACAGCGGGCGCGGGGATCGACTTTGAGCTTCCTCCATCCACGAGCGAGTTTCGGACACGATGGGTGTTTGTTGACGCCGGCGTGCTCAGCCCTCTGCTCCGTGCTCCACCAGGGCCTGCTGTTCCCAACTCCAATTGGGGCCACCAGAGGCTCGCAAGCCCCCGTCTCGCTCCTGTCTGGCTCAGGCTGAGGCGGCTGAAGGACTGCGGCGTGACTGTGCCTATGGTGGTGAAGAAGTTTGTCAAGCGCCGAGTTGCCCCGCTTCAGCGCCATTCCCACCCGATGTGGACCTTGCTCAGCAGCCAGGACCACATGAGGTTTCAGGAGGAAGGACTTCCTCTTACGATGCGGCAAATGGTGCTTGCAGTCCTGACGGGTGCCCCTCTGCCGGACGACATGCCCAAGAAGAGCTGTCTGCTGTACCGCTGTGAGAACAAGGCCGAATTTGCCGCGGGCACGCCCTCCTTTGATGTGTGGGGGCTGCGCCCGATCGGCCTGGTGGGGCCCCGCGAGAACCCCGTCGACGTGGTCCCCTTCCTCGCCGCTGGTGCCGAGCTCGCCCCAAGTGAGGGTGCAGGAGGGCAAGCTCCGACGGAGGTCGGTGGCCCAAGCGCTGAGGAGCACATGCCACGTGGTGATCTTGGGGCGTCGTCCTCGGGAGCTCACGATCCCTCCCCTGGGGCGTCGGTGACCGAGGCAACGCAGCATGCGGTTCCCGAGGTCAAGGCCCCGGAAGCCTGGGAGGTCGTGGCGAGACGACGCCCGACTGTTCACCGCAGCCGAGCACCCCTGAAGTTGTCCCTCCAAGCTCTTCTTTGGCTGCGCCTCGCGCTGGCCGCCATGTCCAGCACTTCGGTCGGCTTTGCATGGACTTCGAGGAGCTCCGCAAGAGGATAGGATCCCCGAGCGGCAACAGCATCTTCGGGCCGTTGAAGCGACGAAAGTACTTCGCTGTCGACGAGTAAGTACTGCACCTTGTGGTTTCTTGATTGTTGCTTCCCTTCCTGATGCTAGTTCCTCAGGACCCCTTCTGCCAGGACCGTTGAGTCCCTCGCGAAGCAATCCTCGCCTTCCTCAGCACCGCCGTTGGCCTTGTGCACCCCGAGCCTGCATGCTGCGCCCGGAGCCGGGCCGACTGAGGGGTGCACTCGCCTCCATGGAGCCTCGAATCTGCGACCTCGTTGCCCTTCCTGCACGGTCTGGCTTGGAGCCTGGCGGGCGTTCCCTGTTCTCCTCCTCTGGTTATGGACAACAGCTGGTTGGGCTCGGCCTTCAGCTCTTCCTCAAGCGGCGGGCCCCGACTGGCTAGGACCCCCCGCAAGGACTGGCTGGCGCCTGGGGCAGCACTAGCCCCCAGCCCCCTGCCGAGAGGTGGTGCGTCGCTTGATGTCCCGCCTGCAGCCCCCGGGGTGGAGGATGAAGTGAGCCGTGCGTTCGAGTCCGAGCGCGGGCGAAGCATCGTTCGTCACGAGCTCTTCCAGCAGGCGATGGACGTGATGAGTCGACTCGGTGAAGAACTCACAGGTGTTGACTCGCGCCTTGAGGCTGAAGGTCTTCGGCTGGTGGAGGAACGGCGTAAGCTGAAGGTGGCCATCAGCCTTGGCCACTATCAGCGTGATCTTGAGAATGCGAAGGCTGAGGCGTCCCTCAAGGTTTCCCGCGAAGCTTGCTCCCGAGCCTTGGAGGAGGCTCGAGAGGCTGACTGCCGTCACGAAGCTGCGGAGAAGCGCGCGTGGGAGCTCCAGGCCTGGAGTGCGTCTCTCGAGCAGCAGGTGGAGGAGCGCAGAGCCATCCTTGTGTCGCTGAGGGGGACGCCCGCAGAAGAAGAGGAGGTCCGGAGGCGTGAGGAGGCGCTGGCTCTGGAAGCCGTGGAGCGCAGCCTTGAGCTCGAACAACTGGAGACAAGGGAGCGTCAAGTTGCTCAGGCGGAAGATGCCGTCGGGGCTCGTGAGGCCAAGGTCCAGGAGGAAGTCGATCGTCAGGTGGCGCGGGTTCGCGCGGATCTTGAAGGTCGGTACGACCTGAAGCTGAAGCTTGCAGGAACTGAGGCGGCGGGCAGGACCGCCGCTCTCAGGCCCAAGTTAGACGAGGCGGAGAGACGTGGGAAGGCCGCGGCTGCCGCCTTGGTCACGGCAGGCGGACTTGGCCTCCGCCCACGCCGAGCTGCTTTCGCTTTAAAAACGGGTTGATGATGCTGAGGCCGTCACGCGGCAGAACAGGGAGGAAGTGCTTCAACGGCGGACGCTGGAGCGCGAGCATGCCCCCATGCTTCAGGACCTCCGAAATAGGGCTAACACCGCCCTGGGCTTCATCTATGACGAGAATGCACCGCCCCCCACTCGAATGACTACGCCAGCTACCTGACCTTCTTCACCAACATGGTGACACACCTGGAAGCCCAGTCTGACAGGGCTCGCCAGCTCGTGGAAGAGAGGAGTCGGGGCCTGCTCGGGCGCGCGTTCTGCCGCGTCTTCAACCATCTCCGGAACACCTACCCCGACATCGACTTCGATGCCGCCATTGCCCCCGTGCCACATGCCATCCGAGGCGACCTAGCGCGGTGGGTGGAGGACAATGTGGATGCGCTGGTCAGAGCCTTTGCCTCTGACGACGACGCGGTGGTGGTCGTCGCGGATGAAGGCGACGTGGTTGACGACGGCGACGGTGACGGTGACGGCGAAGACAACGACGACGCGAGCGACGCGTCTGAGGGCGATGTAGCGAGCGACATATCTGGCGGATCCCGCATTCTCTTGTGATTTTATCCTGTACTAAAAAACTCGGGCATGGCGCCTAAAGATTGTGAGAGCATTTTGAGAGGGGGAGCCCCTCATGTAAACAAATCATGATTTCTACTCCTTTATGTTGAACCGAGGGTGCGTTTTGGTCAATCACGAGCCTGACGGCAAGTTTTGCCGCTGCGGCTTACCTTAGCTGGGGCAGGCCCTAAATCGTACTGTAAGGTTGAGAGTCGCCGCGGGGCTCCTGAAGGGTCTGCTGACTCGCCCGAGTGGGCCTCACGAGGTTCTTGTGCCGATCGGCACGCGTGGCATGCGTGTTGTGCCTTGCCCCGCTTACGAGGGGCCTGCGAGGGGGAGGCGGTGAGTGTGAGCTCCAGAACAAGGCAAGAACCAGATGGCAAGAAATCGCTTGAACGAGAAAATTCACCCCCGCACGCAATGACAAAAACTCGACTCCAACTTAAATCCAAATCCAGAAAGCAAGACTACAGAAGAAGAGATCCAAAGCAAATGGCCGCGTCCGGCGCCTAGTCTAGTCTTCTGGTCTTCAAGTCTTCTCACCAGCGCGGAGCTAAGTGCTGCCACTAGGCATGGGAGGGAGCCCCAAGGCCTGAGGCCGGCACCCCTGAGACTCCGGGGCATGTACAGCCCCACTCATTATTACGTGAGAGTGTCACGGGCGGCGAGCTTCACAGGCACTGGGCCTTCTTCACAGGAACCGGCCTTTCTTCATATCGCCAGACGAGGGCCCCGCCTCGCGCCACCCTCGACCACCTTTGAGCCGACCGGCAACCTGGACGACGCTAAGGGGGTAAAGGGGACGCCAGCGGTGCCCCCGGCGACCATGGGTCCTCTGCCGGGGGAAGGCTCGCTGGCACCTCCCCGGCAGAGGGCCTACCTCCGGACGTTGCCTGGCTTCGCGCGACGTGGGGAGGGGCCTTGCTCCTGGCTCCCTCCGTGCGGCCCCCAGCGTGCTTCCCCCGGCGGAAGGGATGCTGCTGTGTCGGGGTCGTCGATCGATGTTGTGACCTGATTCACTTGCAGCCCATGGTTAGCGTAAGCCTGCCCCTGAGAGATTAGTGGTACCCTGAAGTTGTCGTTGCTGGCGCAATCGTCACGGTTCTCCGTTGGTTCCTGGAAGGCTTTAACTTCCAGCGTCCCCTCTTCCCAATCCTCTCCGAGGAACGAACCAGGGTCGTCCTCCAGTGCGTACTCCTGATCCATCATGCGGGGCACATAGGCTTCCGGGGCCGTCACCCCGAACACCTCGCCGTAGTGCCCCACACTCCATGTTGCCCGGCCCAGCGTGGCATCCTGAGGATGGTAACGCGGCATCCCACTGGGACCATGGGAGGCGACGCCTGTACCCATGCTTGTCGCGGGCGGTGGAGCCCCCGGCGCCGCTGGCCGTGTTGGTGTTGACGAAGCCCCCAGGCGCACCCGATGGCGCGTGGTTGCGGCGAGGCCCCCCGTGAGACCCCGTAGTGGCCAGAGAAGGAAGCTGATAGCAGAAGGGTGGCACCCCCGATGCCGTCGCATCCAGCATCTCGGCAACACGCTCCAGCAGTGCATCCCGGCCGCTCTCCATCAGCTGGCACCGCAGCAGCTCTCACGCCACCGTGAGCGCTGCCCGCATGTTTGCCTGCTCCCGTCGTGAGTGCGGCGCCGTTGCTACGGCGTGGCTTGCCGCCCTTGCAGCGGCTCGTACTTGCCGTGGAGTGAGGGTAGATGATGCCTGGCCGCGCTGCCCGCGCCCCGCAGTGTTGGGCGGTGCTCGCGCCGCCTGGAGCGCGGGGTCGAGGGCTTCATGGGCATGTGACACCGCTCGGGCTGGCCAAGCTGCCCAGCGGTCGGAGTCTGGCCTTGGATTGCCGGACATCAGGGCGTGGAGCGTCGGTGGATCGATCGGCGAGGAAGAGGCTCCGGCGCACCCCTACCTGGCGTGCCAAATGTCGGATGTGGGGTTCCGGCAAAACCAATAAGGTTCGAACTCTGGGGTGCGCGCGAAGTTCTTTCCCTCCTACCAATCCATGCCCTAGCTCGCTAAGATCTCGCGGACGAACTCGACGAACTCGCAACACAGAAAGACACGAGTGGATTGCCTCTTGGGCTGATGAAGAACAATACAAGGGGAAGAACAGCCTCCTGAGGTTGAGGTATTCTTGTGCTCTGCGGACTTGTGTGGGTGAGATGGCTCTGAATGAGTTCAACCTACCTCTACTGTGGTGGCTAGCTCTACTTATATAGGCCCTGGTCCTCTCCCCAAATATTGAGCGGGAAGGGAGCCAACAACGGCGGGCAAATTTGAAAGGGGACAGCTAGTACAAGCTATCCTGACAAAAGTGGTCTTCGCCTGCAAAAGGCTCTGGTGATGACGCCGTCTTGGGCTCCATGGTGACCTCCATCTCGCCGTCCTGCTGGTCTCGGTCTCATTGCACCGATATGGTAACCTTTGCCTGACGCCTCGGTACTCCGCGCCTGCGCTTGCCTCCTTAGCACCAAAGAGGAAACAAGGATGCTGCGCGCGCTGGCGCCCGCCTGGTGTCGATCATCATGGCTCACGTCACGAGAGCCTCGCGAGGTTCGCCCCGCCTTGATATCTCCACTCCTCGCGAGGCATCCTGGTGAGGCCGCTCCTGAGGAGGTCCTGCGTCGTCCGCCTCGTGAGGCTTGGCCCCTCGCGAGGGTCTTGAATGCCTTGTTGATGAAGGTGGGCCGTACAGGCTTGCTAGCAAAGCCACGCCGTGGGCCGCAGGCAGGCAAGTCTGGGGACCCCCGTTCCCAGAACACCGACACCTTTGGCTTGCCGAGCGTGGCATCAGCCTATCAGCACAACCTGCGGCGCGTCCTGGAGGCTAAAGAGGCTAGGCACCACGCCGTCCTGGCAGAAATGGAGACGGTCCTTAGGGAACCACCTGAGCCCCGAGAGCCTCCCGAGGCTCAGGGCCCCGGTGGCTCGTAAGGAGCTACCCCTTCGTTGCACGCCTTCAGCTGCCCCAACTCTCCTTCGTCTACAGAACCAGGTGACATTTTCCAAGTTCGTTTAGCTGGGAGCGCCCCTCGGGCTGCATTATTCCCAGGCCGCATGGGTCCGTCCCTGTGGCATGTATCCATTTTGCTTATGTCTTTAGTTTACCTTGCTGGGGGCGCCCCTCGAGCAGCATCATCCCCAAGCCGCTCGGGCCTGACCCAGTGGCATGTATCTTTCTGCATTTACCCAAGCTTATCTGCCTTCCGTGCTTAATCCGCCTATGATTATCGCCTGCACGATTACCACCTGCTCGATCGTCGCCTCCCACGGGACCTCCTCACACTGGCACGACGCTGGTGCATGGGTTCGTCCCTACCACGTCGACAAACCTGAGCGGTCGAGCTCTGGCTCGCGGCATGCCCCGCGCACGTCACCTCATCAGGCCCTCAGTGCCTTTACCTCCTCATGGAGCAACCAGCGGCAGGCTGGCAACCATAACGGCAAAACCGTGTTTCTCCTTGTGCTGGTTTGCAGAAATATCATGAGGATAGCACGGGGCGGCACCGCGAGCTCCCACCTCTACCAAGTAATCCGCTTGCGCGTTAAAAGGGGGGCTCCTGAGCATCGCGACTCAGGAGCTCTTACCGGCTCTCCAACCCTCAGCCCCTAGCCTTGACCACGGCATCGCGACCTGGCATACCAGCGGCGGTTGAGCTCGCTCGAGGGCCGGGACCTGAGGATGTAGAGCATAAAGGAAAGCATTGGAAGGGGGGACCCGTATGGGCCTAACCTGTCTACGTTGCGGATGATTGCGCACAAGTCTGGCGCGGCGCCGAGAATCGACCCCGAACTGCCAAGATAAGTCACGAGCTCGGAACAACTAAATTGTTGGAGCCTAGGCGTTACGCTCGCCACATCCCTGATGCGGCCATGTCGCATCCCTTTCCTACCTTACCATAGCTGCTTGAGGGCTAAGGGGGACCTCCTGAGCATCGTGCCTCAGGGGCTCTTACTGGACCTCGGGCCGCTCACCTCCTGGCCTTGACCACGGCACGCGACCTGGCATACCAGCGATGGCTGCAGCCTGCCTGGGGACCGGGACCTGTCAGCGTAGAGCAACAAGCTATCGCGAGGATGGAAAGGGGAGACCGAGCCTTAACAGGACATGTGTTCGCAAATTTTCATAACATGGAAGATATGCGCAAAAGACATTACAGACCCTTTACGCACCGCTACGGGGTACTTCATGATTCTTCGCAGGGAATAAAAACGAGAACTAAGAGGAATCCTATCTACACCCTCCCGCGGCGGACGCCATCATCAACAGTGGGCCACGGGAGGCCGGCGCCGACCCCATCCAGATCAGCGGCGGCGGCGGCTGGACGTCGCGGCCCTACTTCGAGCCCGGCGAGAGCTCGGGGGCACGTAGCTATCGCCGCTCATCTCCGGAGTCTCGTAAAGCTCGGGAGAGTCGCTAGACTCCCAGGGGCTGCTGCTGCTGGAGTAGCCACGAGCAGAGCGCGCGTCGTCCTGGCGCTCCCCTCCAGGGCAACACTCCAGGCGGCGGCCCTCCGCGTCGAAGACCTTGAAGAATAGCGTGGAGGAGCCGTCGTACTCGAAGTGGATCGCGAGGGCGCCCTCCGCGCGGCAGATCTGCGCAACCTCGCCCCAGCCGCGGGTCATGAAGATCTTGCCGGTGGGGACTGCTTCGATCTCTGCTCAGGTCGCTGGAGCATCGCAGTCGGCATGCTGCAGCCAGAGCTCGAGAGGCCCCCTCGGCAGCATCACGTCGGATAAGAACCGCGGGAAGCGGATCCAAGAGCTTGGGGCATCGGTGCCCATAGCACGAGCTCGCACGAAGAATCCGAAGCGTGGATTCCAGGGGCGACAGCGTGTCGCCATAGCGTGGCGACCACGGGCGCGGCGCGGGCGGCGCCGCTCGTCGCTCCGCCCTCCTGAGCCCTCAGCTCGGGCGTACAAGGGTAGCGGATACCCTAGAGGAGGCCGCTCGCACCAAGGCCTCGTCACCACCTGCATCCCTGCTTCGTCGTGGCGGTGAGCCGGCCTCTTCTTCGGCGGAAGCGGCCCTGGATCATCGCGGGGGGCCTTTCCTTTCTCTTTAGTGGAGAACCTTCGGATGGGAACCATTGCTGCTAGAAGTGGAGCAAGGAGGAAGAAGCGAGTAACCCAAGAAGAGATGGGCGACGGGGGCTCCGCCCCCCTCCCCATTTATAGCGGAAGAAGGCCAACCGGCGCCTCCCACGATCATAGGTAATGATGGTTTTCCTATCATGTCGCAGGGACTTGTCAAGTCGAGCAGTTGCCGAGGCAGCGTGGGGAAGCGGAGGCGCCCATGTCCAATCAACTGCCACGCGTCAACCGAGGCCGCAGGCTTTTAGGGCCCGCGGCGCTCCGCACTTGACCCTTGGCTTCGCCTCGAAGCCAAGCCCAAGCGCGCCTTGGGCCCGGGGGCTACGGTCGGCGTTCTGGGAATGGGGGTCCCCAGACTTGCCTGCCTGCGGCCCACGGCGTGGCTATGCTAGCAGGTCGTACGGCCCATCTTCATCAACAAGGCATTCAAGACCCTCGCGAGGGGCCAAGCCTCGCGAGGCGGACGACGCAAGACCTCCTCAGGAGCGGCCTCACCAGGCTGCCTCGCGAGGAGCGGAGATATCAAGGCGGGGCAAACCTCGCGAGGCTCTCGTGACGTGAGCCATGATGATCGACACCAGGCGGGTGCCAGTGCGCGCAGCGTCCTTGTTTCCTCTTTGGTGTTAAGGAGGCAGGCGCAAGCGCGGAGTACCGAGGCATCAGGCAAAGGTTTCCATATCGGTGCAACGAGACCAAGACCAGCAGGCCAGCAGGACGGAGGTGACCATGGAGCCAAGACGGCGTCACCACCAAAGCCCTTTCGCAGGCGAAGACCGCTTTTGTCAGGATAGCTTGTACTAGCTGTCCCCTTTCAAATTTGCCCGCCGTTGTTGGCTCCCTTCCCGCTCAATATTTGGGGAGAGGACCAGGGACTATATAAGTAGGGCTAGCCATCACAGTAGGGGCAACTCAACTTGATCTCACCCGATCGAGAGCCAACCCTTAGCGACACCGAACACAAGAACACCTCAACCTCAGGAGGCACTACAAAAAAAATACACTTCCGTGATGATACGTGTTTGTCACAGTAGGTCGCGTTTTCTGTCATGCATGTACATCCATGACAAATTTATGACAGAATCAAGATAGTCATACCTGTGCTGTCGTAGAAGTGTTCCATGACATTGCCAAAATTATCATCACGGAAGTGTCCACTTCCATGACGATAAATCGCGCGTCACAGAAGTGCTTTCGTCAAGGGTGACCGACACGTGGCATCCACCGTAACGGAACACCGTTAAGCTATCGGGTCGGGTTTTGGATCCGATAACCCGTTAACAGCCCTGACCAATGGGGATTTTCCACGTGTAAAATCATCATTAGCTGGAGGAAACACGTGTCGGCTCATCGTTGGGACAGATGTCATCCACTCATTGGACGGAAGGCGCCTATGATACGTCGACACGTGGCACGGCCCAACAGAGGCCCATTCCTGTGAAAAGGCCGGCCCGTTTGACTTGGTGAAAAGGTGGCGGGCCGGCCCATGGAAAGCCTGTTAACGGCCTGTTCGTATATAGCCCATTTACAGCCCGCTAACCCAAGGCCCGTTACGCCCTATCCGAATTAGGCCCAGTAGCGTCATCTGGGCCATCCAATATGATTCCAGCCCGTTTTCACTTCTGGCGCATGTATGGCCCATGACGTCTTTCGGCCCATATGAGGCCCTATGTAACTCTTGGCCTATTAACGGCCCGTGGTGAAACTGGCCCGTAATGAACAGTGTATCACTTTACACCCATTAACGGCCCGTGGTGAAACTGGCCCGTAATGAACAGTGTATCACTTTATACCCATTAACGGCCCGTTATTCCGTTGGGCCGTTTCCAGCCCATGTTATCTTTCGGCCTTCTCAGAGCCCATTTATTCTTGGGCTCATTTCCAGCATTCGTTTACTTACGGCCCGTTACTGTCATTTTCTGCTTGTGGGCCAAATTCAGCCCGTGGTTACAGTCGGCCCGTTTGTGGTCCGTTAATACGTTGGGCCGTTTTCATAGCGTCATCAAATACGGCCTATTAACGATGGCCCGTTATGGTCGGCCCATGAACGGACGATTCCAACTCTAGCCCGTTTACGGCCATAATGCGGTCTGTTTGGCCCATGTTTGGCCAATCGATCATACGGCCCGTATAAGGCCCATTGATGATACGGCCCGCAGAAGGCCCATTGTTTCTACGGCCCGTAGAAGGCCCATTGTTTCTACGGCCCGTAGAAGGCCCACTGTTTCTACGGCCAGTAGGAGGCCCAGTGTCACTACAGTAAATATTAGCCCATGGTTATTGTGGCCTAGTTTTAAAAAATAGGTTATTGCAGCCACTAGCTAACCGCGGAAAAAGAACTGCAATGACTACAAGCAAACAAATAAACAAGACAACAAGGAAATAAATAAGCAAGCAACTAACGCTAGGCTATCACGGCTATTACACATATTACATCCACTGGGCATCAAAGTTCGCCACCAGTGCAAATATAGGGAACAAAGCAGCATATCATATACACTGGTTGTCAAAGTTGGCGACCAGCGCAAATAAACGCCGCAGCAAAACAAATCCAGAACTGAAACCACTTCAGAAGATCTCAAGAAACAATATCCTGGGTACCCATAATGCTGGCAAGATGCTTAGCAAGCTTATTAACTTTCTCTTGTTTGGCGCTTAAATCCTCCAGCGCTTGCTGTTGCACCAGAAAATATGCATCTGAATTCTGCAGGGACTTCCTCAGTCCTTCAGCTTCCTGTCGCAGCACATCTGATCGATGTCTTTCAACTTGAAGTTGAGACTCAAGAAGACGAACTGATTCAGGCAGCGAGTTCGAAGAGCTTGTGCCAGCAGTAGTGGCCAGTAA
The DNA here is from genome assembly GCF_018294505.1 of Triticum aestivum. Lineage (NCBI taxonomy): Eukaryota > Viridiplantae > Streptophyta > Magnoliopsida > Poales > Poaceae > Triticum > Triticum aestivum. The sequence goes on along the minus strand of NC_057799.1, from coordinate 420,908,141 downwards.
CTCGAACACTACATCAAGACAGGACTTTTGGGTTCCCTCACTGTCGTCAAGATAGTTTTTATCAGCTTTCTTGGAGACCAACAGGGATGTCTCACTATCTTGAACCTTATCTGCATTACTTCCTTTACCATTGGATAACGCGGTACTGTTCTCCAATATTTTGTCCGCATTCTAAAAGAGAAACAAGCAGACACATCACATGTTTACCATGTTGTATATGAAACTCATTTTGGTAAATGAGTTCAGTAGTAAAGTGGACAGGATAACAGCATGAAACAAACATATATCTATGTACCATGGTCACTTTATGGTCTATATCATTCTAGTTTTTGTTGCCAAATCAAGATAGAGACACAGTTCAAATAATATTTGTTCAAGACAAAGCAGAATAGACAGAATATAAGTGTGGGTAACTATAGAGCAATAACAACACTTGTAATGTGCATGACATGAGAACATAACTGTTTATTCAATTGAAACTGAAATCAACATAGAGCAGGTTACAACAGCAAACCAGTTAAAGAAACAGGTTTAAAACATACCTGTTGCGCCATTGGAGTTTCAATTCCATCCTTCAAATTTGAAAATAGTTGGTATGAGTAAATACAGTAATGCAAGAGCAAAGGAGTATGAACCATAGCTACAGAACCTGACCTGAGAACAAATCTTCTTCTCCTTTAAGCGTTGAGTTGGGATTCGGAGTGGTGGTCCTCGTGCTTTGGGCACTGCAGTTCCCTTACTAACTGCTCGTGTTTGGGTGCTCTGTGGTGGAGACGGTGCTGTGTCAACTGGAACTGGGTTACTATCTGCCGGGGTTGGGGTTAGAAGGGGTGTAGCTGGTTCTCTGTCCAACTGGGTAGGGGTACAATCTGCGAGAGTCTGGGTTATGTGTGGTGGATCTGGTCCTTGGGCAAGTACAACCGTGGTTCTATCTGCATCAACTGGTAGCACTATCTTTTCTGAAGACCGTGTTGTTACTCCCTTAGATACTGCCATCACGCTCTCCAATTCAAATGGCTGATAAACAAGAAAAGTAATTGAAAGTATAGACATTGTATGATAGACAGGTGCAATGGATAGTGGGGAATAAAAGAGGGCATGAAATAATTCATATTTATGTTGTCTAACCAAACAGGATAGCATGACACAATTTCACATATATGATGGCTAACTAAACAGGATAGCATGACACAATTTCACATTATGATGGCTAACTAAAAAAGATGGAAAGACATAGTTCAAAATATGAGACTATGTAAACAGGATGACATGACATAACTATATAATGTGTTTATTAAATAGGTTGGCATGCCATAATTCACATACATTCACGGATAGAATGCCATAATTCAAAATATGATGACTGTAAACACTAAACAGGATGAGATGATATAACTATATGATGTCTTTATTAAATGGGTTGCCATGCCATAATTCAGATAGATGATGTGTATGTACTATGTAAACATGATGGCATGATATAATTCAAATATATGATTTATATAGTAAGCAAGTAAGCAGATGGCAATCCATATATGATGTAAAAACTAAGCAATGCAAGACAACATGCATGACATGGGTAATATAACCCTGCCAAGTTTGAGCATAGACCTCAGGGGGGAAATAGGACTGGTCATCAGTCTCTGAATCCTCCTCTGAGGAGCTCTCTGTAACCAGCAAGATGTCTGCTTCAGCAGGTAGCATTGTCTGCTCTGAATACCTTGTTTTCACTCCAGATACTTCCATCACCGCTTCAAATGGCTGATGCACAGGAAGAGTAGTTGAATATACAAACGTTGTCGACAAATGGAACACGTAATACAAAAAAATGATAGCATGATATAATTCACATACATGATGATTGGCTAAACAGCATGGCATTGCATAATTCACATATATAATGCCTTTGCAACAAGATAGCATTGTATAATTCACATATATAATGTCTTGCAACAAGATGGCAATGCATAATTCACATATATGGTAATTAGACACTGAACAGGTGGCATTCACACAAAGCATGTCTAAACTAATCAAATGACATAGCAATGCGAGACACCATACGCACGATATGAGCAACATAACCCTGCCAAGTTAGAGCATACACCTCGGGGGGGGATAGGACTGGTCATCTGTCTCTGAATCCTCCTCTGAGGAGCTATCCGTAACCAGCGAGATATGCGCTTCGTCAGATAGCATAGTCTGCTCTGAAGACCTTGTTTTCACTCCAGAATTTGCCATCACCGTGTCAAATGGCTGATGCACACGAAGAGCAGTTGAATGTACTAACATTGTTGACAAATGTAATATGTAACGAAAAAAGGATGGCCTGATATAATTTACATATAAGATGACTGGCTAAGCAGGATGGCATTGCAAAATTCACATATATGATGCCTGGCTAAACAAGATGGCGTTGCATAATTCACATAAACGATGAATAAACTAAACAGATGGCATTCGCACAAAGGATGTCTAAACTAAGCAGATGACATATTTGATGTATAAAGTAAGCAATGCAAGACACCATATGCATGATATAACCAACATCAGCATGCCAAGTTAGAGCGAAGACCTCAGGGGGTAAATAGGAGTTGTCTTCTCCTTCTGAATCCCCCTCAGAACAGATATCTTCCTCTCGATTACAATCCGAAATGCGTGGAGGGGGGCTGCCTTTGCGCCTACCATGGAGCGACGTCTGCATGAAATTTTATTGCCACGCAAGGCTCGTCTCTTTTGCTCTACATGTTCAGTTCCATTGTTTACAATAACTGTCATGCATAGGAATAAAACATAGTGAGATTATGTAAGGAGTGCATGCAGAAATCCAGAGTGATGGTAGCAACCTGTGGATAGACCCAAAACCAATAATAGCAGGCAGATAATGGCTTCAGTTAAAAAATACAGATAATGGCTTCTTTACTGTTTGTTTCCCACCCAACATGAAACTCATAGTAGACACCGGAGATTAACCAGATAGTAGATAGATACTATTGATAGCGGCCCCGATATGTACCCCACAACCATTTAAAAACTCAAGTTTGACCATTAGTTTGGAGCTGACTCAGAGTCTAATCGGTGAACAGGACGATAAAGTAGCATGTAATATTAAGCGATGCATAACGTAAGCAGACACGAAAGAGTGCGACCTCTCTTGCGGACCCGTGTAGTCCTCGAGGTCATCTGCTCGGTTGATGATGGTAATGCAGTTTTCATGGCTGCCAGCGGCGGGGAAGAAGATCTGAGGCGGCGAAAGACAGTCTGGAGGCCGGATCCCTGCTGTGCTGGACCCTTCTGTCGTTGGAGCAGCTGAGCTGGGGTGGACGACGGCGCAGCAGGAGCGGGACAAACCACGCAAGGTTTTCTTTGACAACTATCTGTAAGAGAAGTAATTCTGTAAGGGCTCGTTTGAATTGGAGGATTCCAACAATGCAGGGATAGGAAATAGACAGGAATAGGATAGGAATGCACGTGCAAAACAGAGAATTTAAAAACACAGGATTTCTGCCAATCTGGGTGTTTGATTCACAACAATTGGAAGATCACAGGATGCAAAGAAGCATGGTGAGATTAAGTCAAACCACAAGAAAATGTACGGTTATAATGCTATTATGCTACTATCTCTTAGTCTTGTGCTTCATGAATAGGAATTTGAAAAGGAGGACAAGTGAAAATTAAAATTCCTACGTTTTTTCTTTCAAGGAGACACTAAAGGAACAAATCCGTGTGCTCAGTGGTCAATATATATAACATGTAGAGTAAAAAAGAGATGCAACAAGTGTACAACCTCTTTGGCGAAGCCATGTCGATCTTAGCGTGATTGGGTTGGCCGGTGAGGATGCTCCGGCTGACTTTGCTGTCGGAGGAGGGGAAGAAGATCTTAGGCGTCTGGAGATGGAGCCCGAGGTACTGCTCCGCTGTGATGGAGGGTTTCGTCGTTGGAGCAGCTCCGGTGAGTTGTACGATGCTGAGGCTGAAGCAGGACAAGAGAGACAACGAACAACGTTAACCTGAGTGGAATTCTAATAGCATCTCCAATACATGCCGTAAAATACATAACCACAAAGTGCTAGATGTAAAATACATCAGCCGCTCATCTCTGAATTTAACTATCGAAACTGAACTTAACTGTCGAAACTGAACTTAACTGTCGAAACTGAATTTTGCTGTCGAAACTGAATTTGCTGTCGAAACTGAACGCACTAGCAAGGTGAGGCTACACGCCGGTCGACTAACTTTTTCATCTCTGGTTAGTCGATTTTGCAGCCGTTGGATACGAAATCAAGGGCATGCGGTTCATCTTCAACCTCCACCCCCCTGACCCGCCAGCCACCACCGGCCAAACAGTAGCCCCCCGCCGCCCGCGGCTGGCGGTGCGCCGCCCCGCCCGCCCCGAAAACACTCCCCACCGCCGGTCCGCCGCCGCCCCGGCCATCCCTCTAGGCCCCCCCGTGCCGAGCTTTTTCTCCGGCGATCCCCACGCCACCGCCCCGCCAGCACCCTGCCACCGCCGGCGACCACTGCCCCCATCCTGAACCCTAAGATAGATAGTGGGGTACCTCTCCGGCGAGCCCCCTCCCCGCTGCGGCTGGTTCTTCCTTCACCCCGGCGAGCCCCCCCACCCCCTGAAAATCGACTGACCCAAAAGTCGATTCAGTCGACTGAAGTGTAGCTAAATCGGAGCAGCATCGCAAGCAAGAGCAAGAGCGAGAGCAGCAGCGCGAGCAAGAGCAATAGCAAGAGCAGACCAGGCAGGGGACCGAGAGCAAGAGCAGAGCAGCAGCGCGAGCGAGAGCTAAAGCAGCAGCAGCTCCTACTGATGTGGACGTCGCCGCCGAGGGAGCGACGCCGTGGAGGAAGTGGCCGGTGACGCCGCCGTGGATGGAGCCGCGCCGTGTCGGCTCGGGACCGAGCGCCGGCAGCACCGTGAGATCGAATCAAGAAGAAAATGCGGCGATTAGTGTACAACCTCTTTGGTGGCGCCGATTAGGCCGCAGCTTCATCCGAGGAAACGGTGATGATGATGCTCTTCCGGTGGTGCAGGTGAAGACGGCGGTGTGGGAATGGAGGTGGCGCGAAAGACGAGGGGAACGTCGGGGCAGCTCCTTGGAGGTGGAGGACGGGGTGGCTGAACCGGCGGGACGATGAGATCGACGACGGATCCTCATCCGGTACGGTGGATGAGGGACGTCGAGGTGTTGCTGTGGACGACGTCGTCGGGGAAGAGGCTCCGGCTGGGTGGCGGACGGAGCAGGGTGTGGGTTTCGTCGCGGGTTTTCGTGGCCTCGGTGTACGAATGGGTGGGCGGATGGGATGGCAGTGGGGAACCATGGCTTAGAGACGCGCTTGTCCGAAATGTGGGGTAAGTTATGAAAGTACCCCCACCGATTTGAGGCGGTTCTTTCGGTTCAGGGGTAGCACGGGCATTTCACGTGTCGGGATTTCACAGGAGGTGGGAGTTTTCGCGCGCGTTGTAATTTCGGAATAGCAAGGCACGGGTTGAGATGGAGGGAGTTGTCCGAGCACAACAAGACAAAGATATATCTTAAATATTTCGGGCTAACAAGGCGCGGGTTGAAATTTCCGGACAAGCCTAACGTGTACTGTACCAAATCAATGCGCACTACAAATGTCATTCAAAACTTTGAATTCATGTATAATGCATGCAACCTACTACTGAAATGAACGTTTTAGTGCATTCCAAACGTATATATTACCGCTTCAATATGAACTAAATTTGAATTCGTTTCTCTCTTTGAATAAGATCTATAGTAATGATTGTTGTGAAGTCAAAGCATTTGAATTCGTTTCTCTGTTTTAATAAGATCCACAATCATCATTATTGTCAAGTTAAACCATCGTTTGTGTATTATCTTCACAGCACACCACATGATTAGTCTCGAGTTACATATGAACTATGTGTACTATATGAACTCGAACTAGATTTTTTGAATCCAGTTTATTTTCATTTCAAATCACATTACATTTCTAGCTCTAGCTAGATCTTCATAATCTAAACCATGTCTCATATGTATAATGTGTTTATCACATTATGTATGGTGCCCCGCCCCCTACGCCTACAAGTATTTAGATGTGAGTTGCAAACACCACACATTACCACAAATTCAAATAAAATGTGAGAATGTTCGATATATAGTATTGTTTAGATTGTTCGATATTTAGTTGTAAGCTGCAAACGCCACACATTATCACAAATTCAAATAAAATGTGAGATTGTTTGATGTATAGTGTGGTTTAGATTGTTCGACATTTAGCTGTGAGTTGCAAACGCCATGCATTATCACATTATGGTATAACATGTGCACAACACGTGTATCATCGCTATATTCATGCATGCAATGTTTAAAACACTATGATCTCCTATTCAAATATATGAATCCACTTTCATATCAAATTATGACCTTTGTTAGTCTCTTACACCCACACAATCCTCTAACCTTTGTAGCTACCACTAACTTTCTCTCATGCATGCACACGCCCTCCTCGCCCTCCCCCTCCCTCGGCATTCTATCCATCGGGCACATTCATTTTTTTCTTTAGGTCATTCTCCCAGAGTCTCCACAACTCCTTGCTGACACACACCGATCGATAAACCTCTCCAGCGATGCCTGCCTACAACATACACACACACCTTCAATCTCCTCCTTTATGTGTCCTTGCCTCGTGTCTCTCATACGGTCAGACACACGTGTAAACTCTCGCCCCTCTTTTCATCGATCTCACAACCGCACACTCCTCCCCCTATCTAGCTAGTAGTTGGGCCTCTCGCACCACCTCCTAGCTCCATTCTCTCTGTCTATCCGTCTCGCTGGGCCTTATTTGCCTCTAACAAATGGACGTACACCGACCGATCTCTCACTATACATATAGCTAGCTAGGTCCTTATAACTCGTTTTTACCCACACGTCAATCGATCTACCTCATTAGTTGTGTCTCTCCCTTCCTCCGACAAACAACAATTGATCTACCGATCTAGTTAGGTTTGCTTACCAAACACATGGTTCCCCTTCATCATCCATGGATGCGTCCCGACAGATCTATCACGCACAGGCACACACAGAAACACATCCCCACTCTTATTGATAACATTGCAGTTCCACCCTCAGTTGGTCTAGTAGGCCTCTCCCACCATCTTCGAGAAGCAACTCCATCACCCATCTAGCACTCTACCCCTCTCCCTCCCTCTCTCTCTCCTCTCTCTCTCTGTCCCATCATATTTCCCGTCCTTCAGTTATGTATGGATGTCGACTGATCTCCCTCAAGACATAGCTGGGTCTCTCCTTCTCAACACATATACGAGTCGTTCTACCTCTATAGTTAGGCCTCTGCCTACCCCTCCCCCACCCCCTCCCCCCCCACACACACCGATACATCGAGCGCTCTAGTCATGTCTCCCTGCCACACACAAACTTGACATGTGCCCTCTAACGTTCTGGTAGGCCAGTCGCCCTATATCTTTGACTTGCACACACACACACAATTTCGATGGCTCTCTTCATCGATCTCGCACCCACCCACTTGATCCTCTCTTCGACTCTATCGATAGCTATGACCCCTCCCTCTCTTCTCGTGGATTGCCTGACCCTCTATGTATGATATGGATAGGCCTCCATTTCACACACATTGCATGCAAAATTTTGTTTGAGATGTCATCGACACATATTCCCACAAATAATTCACAAAATCAACCCCCACCCCACCGCCACCCCAAAACAAAAAACACTCACGAACGCGGTTTGTATCTCTCACACACACCCACGTAGGTGGGGGACGTGCACGAAGAGAAGAGGTGCATGCACGGCGCACGTACTCCCGTCGCTTTCCCAACCACACCCGCGCGGTACACGGTGGAGCTCATTTCTGTACGAAAAAGGCAGCCCATGTGGTAATTTGGCACATGTACTGGTTGTCCACTTGGTGGAGGGAGGATCGTCTACCATGGGTGAACAAACAAATTGCGACTTGACGTGTTATGTTAAAAAAGAGGCAAACCATGTGGGGCCTACCTTAGAGGCAAGGCTCTATACACTGGAGTACTTTTGATGTGTCCCGTCAACTCGCAGAACGAGGAGAAGCTTGCTTAGTACGCCTTCTCCCCCGCCCACGGGCGCGGTGGCTCGCAGGATGAGGTGAAGCTTGCTCCGCCTTACGCCTGCTCCCTCGCCCATGCGCGCGGTGGCTCGCAGGACGAGGAGAAAAATTTACTACTCCCTCCGTTTACTCCTCGTCCCTACTACCTTGGTTATAGAGATTATATCATATTGTTTGGAATATATATGTCCTTTAGTAGATTTCAATATGAACTACTAGTACATACTCCAAACACTGATGTATATAGACCTATTTTAGAGTGTAGATTCACTCATTTTGCTCCGTATGTAGCACTCTCCCTCGCCCCTCGACCCTCGCCCACGTGGTGGACGTGCAACAATTCATTCGGTCTCATATAGCCAGAACGATATATACTGCACTACCATTATTGCTCGACTTCCCGAAGAGGCGAAGAGCCAATCGCAAGGTTAATATTTTGGAGATGCCAAGCGCAAGGTTATAGGAGAACGAGTAGTAGGTGCCGCATCATTTATAAATAAAGTTTTTTTTCTTCAGTGGCACGTACGCAATATGATAGGTTCATATGGAGAGAAAAGGAAACCGCTCCACTATATACATAGTCAGGACGGGCCAGCCTACACGGTTGCTTGCTGGGGTTGCTCTCTTCACACTCTCTCGCACAAAATGACTGTGGCCACATCTCTAACATCCCGGCGGATCACGTCCGCTTGGGGAAGGGGTGAATGCTTAGTGTAGATGCGGTGGCCGTCGCCGACGGCGAAAACCCACTGTCGGCACGTCCCGATCAGGGGTCCCCACCGTTCTCTATCACAAAGCCGGTGAGGTTGCCTTCGTCCCTTGCTCACTGCTGCGACGTGGGCAGTTGCCACCTCCCGCCGCCCTCCTCAATGTTGTGCTACGTCCCTTAGGTACAACTCCCTATACAGCCGACTTGCACCACTGCTCCAGCTGCCCACATCACTCCCTGTGGATATTTATCTACTTCTTTGCCCCGCACATACCTCTACTGGCTTCTACGTAATGTATTTGTGATGAGTTTATGTCTCATCAACTAGTCCAAGTAATCTTATTCTAATCACGCTTCTTCAATTTCTTTGCCACAGGGATGCTCATCTCGATTTTGGTGAAACTGCACAAAATGATCCGATGGTCAAAAGGTTGCAAACTTCATTTATTAGGAAGCTCAAACGTTGCCAGCAAATTGAAGCCTGGTCAGGGTTCACGGTTCAAGGGCTAGGGACTGCATGGATCGTTTTTTTCTTTAGCTGCCTCTGTTCCAAAATAAGTGTCAACTTTAGTAGTAGTGCAACTTTGTACTAAAGTTTGCACAAAGTTGAGACACTTATTTTGGAACGGAGGGAGTACATATTTGCTATGATCTGTCGATCATTGAGATGCAATAGCATGCATGTTAGTCTCCTTTGTATTTGATGAAATGTTGCAACGGGCAACCTTGGACGCAAGATACATGTAACAGAAGCTGGAAGCTTCATAGCATTGTACAAATTTATCTCGCTGATAAATTACAGTACGTACTATACTAGTACTTCCTCCGTTCCTAAATATAAGTCTTTGTAGAGATTTCACCATGAACCACATGCGGATGTATATAGATGCATTTTAAGTGTAGATTCATTCATTTTGTTCCGTATGTAGTGGAATCTCTACAAAGACTTATCTACTAGTAATAGCTAGCCCCCACTACTAGGAATTCTCTATCCTCTCCTTGAGCCACATCATCAAAATTGATGTAGCCATTAGATGAAGTAAATCAGTCCATAATAGCCATCTGATCTAGACGTTGAGAGGCTCCGCACTAAGCCACATGCAAGCATGCAGAAATACCGTGGCACATGCATGTGAGTGGGTTTTAAATCACATCAACATGTCTGCATGCAAGCATGCACTGGTAGCATGCATGTAAGTGAGCTTTTAAGTCCCATTAACATGTCAAAAAGAAAAATATAATCCCATTATGCAGTAGGAGTTGGCTGATCTTTTTTCCTTACGTGGGATGATCTAAATGATGATGGGAGTTTATTTAGTTTGGCTACCACATTTGTCATGCGGTTATAGAGTTTTTTTTAGTTTTATGAAATCGATAATTTTGCGCAGAGATATACCGCTGTTCCGCGGCAACACGCGGGGACTCATCTAGTAATATTTAGGAACAGAGGGAGTACTATGCAAAGAGTTAGGTGTCGCACGGTGATAGTGTGAGGTGGGCCATGTAATCACTGAGCCTGCGTGTTTTCACTGCTCTTGCACGCCTCCGCTGTAAGAATGGAGAAAATTGCAATCTAGTAGTAGTACCTCCTTTCGTCGAAAGCATGGGACATCCAGCAGTCCTACCACCTCAGTAATAAAGACCAATGAGCCGTCAAATCACATAGACCCAGCAGTAAGTTGGACGGACGAAGCAACCATCACTCTTGCGCCAGTGAGAGGTCGCTTCTGCTCTGCCCGGGCATGAATGCGGCAGCAATTCTTTGGAGCGGCGCTGACCGTTTCGGGCGGGAAGCGCGCGCGGGCGATGGAGGGGCTTTGGGTGGGCCAGGCTGGTCAGGAGCAGGCGTGGCAGCTGTCCGCATGTCCCTACCGGACACGCCCGGAAACGAGAGGATGCACCGACTCTCGCGGCTAAAATCGTACACTACACAACATCTCTCTGTAGGAGTAGGTCGATCTGTCGCTCTCTCTAACACACACATGCTGTTAAACACACACACACACACACGCACCTTGGTCCCGTTGCACCTTATAACGTGACTTATTACACCTAGATGGAGGGAGTAGTAAGTATACGAGATACGGTGGCACACTGACTTAAGTTGAATACAAGTGCCCAAAATTTGTGTGCATGTTATAATAAGGATTCACTTAAAATAGTATGTGAGCGAACAGAGGGATCAATTGGACAGTGTTCCCGTGCAGTAGCGAGATGTGTGAGGTAAGATACACCGTTGGCGCTTTTAATTTTTCTTATTAATTTGTTTGTTTCACCCTCTAATTGGTGGGACCCAACGTACTACGTGGAGAGAGGTAAGGTGACTAAGGCTGCATTATTTCTGCACCACTGTGGATAGTCTTACCACCAAAGCCACATGACACGATTATGATTGAAATCCCAATGAGTCCCACACACAAAAAAAACATGGCATGCTTGTCACACGAATGCAGGAATGTATAAAAGGTTATTTTCGTCTCGTTGAACATAACGGGAGGGTTGTGTAGCTGGTTAGCCTGTTCGCTCATCAAACTTGAGGTCTCGGGTTCGATAACTACACTTGAGCATAATTTGTGCCAGGAGGATTCTTTGACTGGTCAAAATGTTTTCTAGGGTTTGCACGCTTCACACTCTCTCTCCAGTATATACATACACGCTGGAGCCTCAGCGCTTGTAGTTGCTCTCTTCACACTCTCTCGCCCTCTCCCGCTGGAGCCTTAGCGCTTGTAGTTGCTCTCTTCACACTCTCTCGCCCTCTCCAGATCTAAACAAGACTTCATTGGCCTCTCTCTCCCCTCACTGCTACTCAAAGAGCCGGCAGGATCCATCCGCCGGGAAGGGAAGGAGGCTTAACGTTGTCGCCGTCGGCGAGGGACTACTGGCGCAGCTGTTCACTTTCCACCCAGCGGCGACGCGGGAGGGCCTCCGACCCCTTCTTCTTCGCCGCCGTCCCGTCGCCCACCGAACCACACCCCAAGTACCTTAAGGTATAATTTACTTACTCCACATGCATTGCTCTAGCTGCATGTATACCATGAATCTAGGACGTGGTTCAAAGAGGAAAGGAGTGGGGGAAAGTAGTGGGAAAAGTTGTATATAGCATGAATCTAGGATGTGGTTCAAAGAGGAAATGAAGGGGGGAAGTTGTATAGCATGAATCTAGGACGTGGTTCAAAGAGGAAAAGAATGGGGGAAAGTAGTGGGGAAAGTTGTATCGCATAAATCTAGGATGTGGTTCAAAGAGGAAAGGAAGGGGCGAAAGTACTAGTTCAAAAAGGAAAGGAAGGGACAAGGCTGTAGAGTTTGAGCAGGACTAGATTTGCTGCACTCACATAGGGAAAGGTGTCTAAAGATAACAAAACTGGGACCAACACAAATATGCTGCTTGGTTGTTTGTTCTTTGTTGCAATAGACTGTGCATGACCACAGTACATCGGTAGATGCACATGGTGCTGGTGCATCCACTGTCCCGTGCAACTCATTAGCTGTTGTTAATCTAAGGCCCTGTTTGGTTAAAAACTCCCTAGTCCCTACCTGCTTGGTTCCAGGGACTAAACATGGACTAGAGGTTATTAAATGACATGCTAAAAGACCATGTTACCCCTAGTAATGAAATAATAGAGACAAGGTGCGATGCGTGGCAGGGGCAACTGTTGGAAAAAGTCCCAAAAAGACTCCCTCGGGGTCTTCTTTCTTTAGTCCCAAATGCCCACTTTTAGTCCCTAAAAGTCCCTCCTGTTTGGTTTAGATGGGACTGACACGGAGTTTTTTTAGTCCCTACACCAAAATGTCCCTGTAAACAAACACCCTCTAATAATGCCGCTGGAAAATTGATGCAATGCCACAGTTAAAAGCAAATTACATGTTTAACGAATTTTATTGTTAATATAATCTCTATGTTAATATTAATCAATGCCACCGTTTGAGAAATGCTACTGTCTTGCTTTCTTTCCCATTTAGATAAGGTAGATGCTTATTTTTGTTGGCTTCTGTGTCATCCACCGTTATTGACCACTAATTGTTTCCTTTGCACCTCTGTGTAAACAGGGTTATCTACTTCACCTCGTTGCCATCGTGAGCTTTTGTTGCACTGCACAAAACACTTTTGTTTTAAGAGTGTTTTGTGCAGTTCAACCAAAATGTCACACCGACAACGTTGCTTGATTGCTTGATCTTAGTGGAACTACACAAGAGGAGATCTTACTTCCTATCCGTTAAGATGAATTTGGTTCAGATCTTCTTCTTGTGAGTTGTTTGAATTCCGCGTCATGAGAGGTCAGTACTAGCCTTCTTTCACATGATTCTGCAGTGTGCTTTCATATGTTGTGATACTTGTACGATAATGTTGCTTGATTTTAGTGAATTGCACAAATGGAGACAAGACTTCCAATCTGTATGTGCACCGTAATATCCCATTGAGGTAAGATAAGGATATTTCACAAGGAGCAGTTGAAGGATGGTTACATTACTCCCCACAAGACCAAACTAACTTCAGCTCAGAAGGACTGACAAATCTCCATTTTTTTGCTGTGATGCGCGAGTACAATATTGTTCTAGGATTCTTTCTGGTGAGTTCCATTTTTCTAAAAGTGTGCTCTACATGGACCATGTATGTGCCTGTTGAAACTGTCAATTCATAGTATAGTTTGCTTTATACTAATCACTTTTTTGTATTTGTGCAAACAGGGGTGCTCAGCTTGATTTCAATGGGAACTGCACAAAATGTTCATGAATACATCGAATCATTCATTTCCACCACAAGAAAGGAGGTGCCGATAAGTTCAAGGCATTGCAACATATAAGGGCGAAATCATACAAGCTACGCGCGAATTTGGTTGATTTTGGTGGAACTGCACAAAAATAACAGCTGGTTTATTTAGCACGAGGTGCCATGTCAATGTCCGAACTGATTGTAAACCCTGCCCATTCCACAATCGTAGGCATTTGATATTTTGGAATGGGACAACCTTGTCAAATTTTGCTCATTGATTTTAGCAAGACATGCGTTTGATATTTTCGAATGGGACGCCCTTTGCTGTCAGCAGCGCCGATCAATTTTTTCTTTATTCTTTAGTTGTGAAGTAAATATTGCCTCTGACATGTGTGTAGCTGAGATGCATAATCATCGATTGTTTTGAATGTTCTCTATGAATTGCCAGGCCTGTGTGTTTGATTGGAATGTACAGAAATGCTAAAAAGCTGCTCAAACTCTTTGTACTCCTTCTGTTCCTTTTTACTTCGCACATTGTGAAAGTGCATACTTTTTTGTATAAGATTGGTCAAAGTAAGATACTTTGACTGCAGACAAAACTTGTATGCAGACTAGAAAGGACCGGAGGGAGTACATGTGAAACTGCTTCAAATGAGGTGATCACCCTGGGAATAATGCTAGTACGTATTGTTTTGCATGTTCATCCAATGCCAGTGATACAGGAATTCGAAGTAATCAAAATAAATTCATTCATACACAGTCGGATTTCATATAAACATGCCGGATTTCATTACATTTCATACATTCTTCAACTAAAAAGGGGTGCACTGGAGGTATAATTAATTAACCGAAGCTACCCACCTGTGTCCCGCTGAGCCGAACAGAAGCTTCAGTGACTTAACTACAGGTGCAGTTGCGTAACTGACATGTGGCCTGTTGGGCCCACGTGTCAGTCAGCCAACTGCACCAGCAGTTAAGTAGAAGCAGCGTTCTTCTCCAGCGCAGCTCTCCGACTCCACGTCGCCGCCAAGAAGCTAACCGGCCATCAATGGTCAACCCGCCTAGCTTGGCTTCAACCGGAGGGTAGCAGCGGTGGCCTTATTTGGACCCGAGCAGCGGCGACCTACCGTGTTCTACTCTTCCTCGTTTTCTGTGTGGCGCGGCCTCGTTAGCAGCGGGGCGGGGCCTCGGCGGAGCCGGCGATGTCCTCTGTCTCGTTGCCGGCGGGTGGCGCCTCAGCGGAGCGGTGGAAATCCTCCCCCATGTTGCCGGCAGGGTGGGGCCTCAGCTGAGCCAGCGATGTCCTCTGCCTCGTTGTTGGCGGGGCGGGGCCTCGGCAGAGCCAGCGGTGTCCTCTGCCTCGTTGTTGGCGCCGTGGGGCCTTGGCGGAGCAGGGCCTCGTCGACACCAGCGGAGCGGGGACTCGTCGGAGCCGGCATTGTCCTCTACCTCGTCCTCGGTCTCACCAAACATGGCCTCGCCCGCTTCATCGCCCTCTTTGCTAGCCTCTTTCTAGGCGGCCGCAGCCTCCGCCACCCGCATGC
The DNA here is from genome assembly GCF_018294505.1 of Triticum aestivum. Classification (NCBI taxonomy): domain Eukaryota; kingdom Viridiplantae; phylum Streptophyta; class Magnoliopsida; order Poales; family Poaceae; genus Triticum; species Triticum aestivum. Next base: position 420,893,065 of record NC_057799.1, on the reverse strand, counting down.
GGTACCGCCAGCGCTCGAGGCGGCCCTTCCGGGCGGAGCGATACGAGTCGAGCAGCGCCTCCTGCTCCGCCCACTCCGCGGCGATCTGCTCCTCCGCCTGCAGGTGCTCCTGGAGGAGATGGTGGTTGTAGGCGGCGTCGGCTTGCGCCTCCCGGAACTGCTCCTCACGCATCCGCCTCACCCTGTCCATATATTGGGCACGGGCCTCGCCGATGGTCATGGTGCAATGCACCGGCAAGGATGGCGCGGAGGAGGGGGTTGGCGCCGGATCGTCGACTACCATGTTCTCCATTGGGACGTCGTCGTCCTCCGGCTGCCTGCCGGCCAGCCGGTCGGCAGCAATGGCTGCCATCTCCTTGTGGTTCGTCGTCCGCCCGTCCCGAAGAGCGCTAGAGCGCGAGGAAGCCATGGTGGGCAGTAGTGGTGTGGACAGGAGAAAGGGAACGGATGCGGATGACTGCGGCATTGGCCGGCGCAGCAGTTTATATAGCAATGGTGGGCGGGTGGAGGGACGGACGTGTGGCGCCGGAGTAGCCGCCTCGGCAACCGCGTATCATTAATGTGGGCGGCAGATGGACGGACGGACGGCACTTGTGTCGTTTGAAGGCGGAGCAATCACCTATAGTGGGAAGCGGGGCGAGCGGCGCTGACTGTTTCGGGCGGAAAGCGCACGCGGGCGAGGAGTTGACTTTACTTGGAGAGGATGACAATGGGGACCCACCAGGTCCATAGCCTCACGTAGGCAAGTGCCTCCTTATTATATATATAACTATAATTTATTTTGCTTCCTCCTGGTTTCCTGACATCACGGTCTGACACCATTGTCAACCTATGTAGTAGTCAATAAACGAGAGAATTGCACAAGAAGCGGCCGACAGCTGGGACCAAGTAGCTCGAGCAGTATTTGTGTTTTTGAGGTGTGAGCACTGTAGAGTTTTTCGATGTTTAGCCCAGATATTAATTTTTCTCCTCTGAACAACAAGGAAAACATCGTTGCAGGTATTAACTGGGCGGGCTGTGGCCGGTCTAGCCCAGGCCAGATATCCAGCCTAGATATTAATTTTTTCAAGCTGAAAATGGCTAGCCCAGCTATACTTTTTTTTAGGAATACCCAGGCAAGGTCAAGTTGTTATTCTTCGCCCCGCTGGGCTGCAAATCTTTCCTAGGAGGGAAGCATTAGGCTTAACAAGAAAATGGGCTTTAAGAAATAATAAATGGGATATAATTATAAAAACTGGGCAGTAACTATAAAAAAATGCACCAAACACGTGATTACTTTATAAAATATTATTTTTGGATATTGAAAATTTTAATTTCATTAATTGTTGCGAGCGCAATGTTTCGTTGGATTTTTACGTAATATAAATTTATATTGAAATTGTATTTAATCTGACTAGAAATTTCAGGATAAAAATATTTTGGATCCCATCAAAATGTGGGAAATTTTATTGAATTCTGTTTTGAACGGTTGGTTGAAATGGGCTGTACTTTTAACAAACTGTAAATGGGCTGTAGTAAATTCCATTAGAATTCAAAAATGGGCTACACATTCTTACAAATCTCAAATGGGCTATAAGTTCTCTGCCACACACTTCTGGCCTTACTAAGTTGATGCGTCCCCTAAAAAAATAGAGTTGACGCGTATGCAAGGCTTTGTCAACTTATAGTCAACACACGGTTCTAGCAGCAGTGGCCATTGGATGTCCATCCAACGGATGCCGTGCTTCTTCTTCAATCTCGGATATTCTAGCTTCACCCGCCCAAAAAATGATTCCTCCCCCTAACATCTGGGGCGCACCGTTTCGGAAGCTGACCTGTGGGCCTACTAAGCTGATGTGCATGCATTCAAAAAAAAGTTGACGTACCAAGGGCTTTGTCAACTTAGTCAATATAAACGATTCTATCTGCAGTGACCGTACGATGTCCATCCAACGGCCGTCATGCTTCTTCAACCTCTGGTCTTCTTGCTCCAGCCGCGCAAAGCAGCGCCGGTCGTGCCGCATGCTCCTGCCTCCCGTGGCCGGCTGTGCTGTCGCAGAGGTCTCACCGCCCCCTACTATTCCCACCGCTGGCCAGTCCCTGCGGTGAGGGCAGCCTCACACCGCAGCCGAACCAGTGAACCCTCGTACTCCTCTCCGCGCGGGCTTCCACTGCCGCGTCTTTCCCGGCTCCGCGTCATCCCCTTCCTAGGCCTCGCCGTCGTCCACCGCTGTGGTGCTCTCCGCGCGGCGTGGTCAACGTGGTCAAGGAACGACTTCCATCGGAAGAGTACCGTACGTGGAGAGGCTGACAACTGGGTCCACGGCCACAGCCCAGTTTTTTTGTGATTTGCCACGTAAGTCGCTTTGTCAGGCCTGTTGGGCTGCAAATCTTTCAAGACGAGGAGAGCTTTCATTCGGCTGGCCGAGAAAATGGCCCATCAGTAATGAGAAATGGGCTGTACATTTTTAAAACACATCAAACCGGCAATTAGTTTCAAATATCTTTTTTTTCATTTCAAGATTTTAAATTACATTAATTTTTATGCGTGGAGAATTTGTTGGATTTTATATTGATATACATTTATTTTTAAAATCAGTTTGAATGTGAGTCGAAATTTCGGGATTAAAAACAGTTCGGACCGCACCGAAATATGCAAAATTTTGTATAATTTTTTAACCGTGGCCACAATATGGGCTGTAATGCTAACAAAAAGAATATGGGCTCAAAAAAACCTTAAGAATTAGCAAATGGGCTGTAAATTATTAGAAATAATGGCAGATGGGCTGTATGCTGTTTTCCACAGATTTGAGGCTTTCCTAAAAAAAAGGTTGACGCACAAGCACTGACTGCTGGATGTCCATCCAACGGCCGTCGTGCTTCTTCAATCTCTGCTCTTCCTGCTCCAGCCGCTCAAACGAGCGCCGGCGGGACTGCCTGCTCCCTCCTCCCCGCGGTCGGCTGTGCTGCCGCGCAGGCCTCACCACCCCACCGTACTCCCATCTCTGGCCTAGCCATCCCTCTACTCACCCACACCTGCTGTTATTCTCCGGCGATGGCAGACGAACCAGTAAACCCTCGTACAGTCGTACTCCCCTCCGCATGGGAAACAACTGCCGAGTCTTCCCTGCCTCCGTGTCGTCCCCTTCCTAGGCCTCGCCGTCGTCCACCGCGGTGGTGCTCTCGGCGCGGCGTGGTCAATGTGGTCAACGACCGACTTCCATCGGAAGAGTACTGTGCGTGGAGACGCTGACAGCTGGGTCCATGGTTGCAGCAAGGAAGTGCCTCCTTATTACATGCAAAATAATTATTCCTCCACCTGACAGCGGGGACCCATCGGACGGGCCACCGTATTTCATGAAAAAAACGTTTCCCCCCTGACTGCTGGGACCCACCAGCTACACCTTCGCATGCAAGGAAATGCGTCCGGGCATAAAACAAAACGATTCGCCCCCCTGACTGCTGAGACCCACCAGCTACATCTTCGCACGCAAGGAAATGCCTGACAGTCAGGACCCACCTGGTCGAAGCGTACGTAGTGTTGTCATTCTGGTCGCGAACGTGTACGTACATATATACTGGTGGATGTAGAGGCACACACGTAGCATGTACACGTACGTACAGCGACCAGGGTGCAAGAAAGAAAATACGGCCACGTATGTGTACATACGGGCGGGGTCTCGAACGCCTACTCGCGCATACGTACGGTGAGGGCTCGTTGACATGGCTGGGTCGAAATGGAGAAACAACGTCGTCGTCGTGTTCATGGGGAGGCAAAGGAATGCGTCGTGTTCATGGGGAGGCAACGGAATGCGTCGTGTTCATCGGGAGGCAACGGAACGCGTGGGAGCCAACCGGCTGGGTCGGAACGGAATGCGTGGTCGTGTTCATCAGGAGGGCTTGGACGAAACAGGCGATGGAAACGAGGCCTGGCGTACCGCACAACGGAGGAAACGGACCTCCTACATTCGGAACGGGGTCCTGTTGATCGGGAGGGGTGTGGCGTACTGCAAAACGGAGGAAACAGACCTCCTACGGTCGAAACGGGGGTCCTGTTGATCAGGAGGGGTGTGGCATACCGCAAAACGGATGAAACGGACCTCCTACGGTCGAAACGGGGGTCCTGTTAATCGGGAGGGGTGTGGCATACCGCAAAACGGACGAAACGGACCTCCTACGGATAAAAAGGGGGTCCTGTTCATCGGGAGGGGTGTGGCGTACCGCAAAACGGGACTCCACGGGATACTGTTCATCTCCACCGTCGACCTCCTCCAGCCCCCACGGGCTACCGTCGACCTCCTCCAGCCTCCACGGGCTCCTGTTCATCCAGCCTCCACCGCACGCTACTCCACCGGCTACTGTTCAACCACCCCTCCACGGGTACCCCTCCACCGTCTACTGTTCATCCAGCCCTCCACACCACGGGGTCCTGTTCAACCACCCCTCCACGGGCACCCCTCCACCATCTACTGTTCATCCAGCCCTCCACCACACCACGGGGTCCTGTTCATCCAGAGGCAACACCACCGCTCACTGTTCATCCAAACCCCCCGCAACGCTCACTGTTCATCCCAGAGGCAGCATCGACCGGCTTCAGTTAGGAGCAGTAGCGAAGGAATCGCTCGATCGGGTTCAGTTAACAGCCATCGATCGATCGCTCGGGTTCAGTAATGCGTAGCCTGCAGTGCAATCGCTCGGGTTCAGTTAGAGCCCAACGCCTCGCTCGGGTTCAGTTAGAGCCAACGCCTCGCACACACGCGCATACATGTACGAGAGAAACGCGCATCGCTCGGCCCCCGACCTCCCATCGTAACCGGGAACTCCTCGAAATTTTCCTCGCCCTCGCTTCTACCATGGTTTTTTCCGTCATGGACGGCCCAAAGAATGTCATGCAGCTGCGTCTCCGGCCCCCCCAGGACGAAAAGCCCATTTTGTGTCATGATTTTTTGTCATAGAAGTAGGAGCCCACCACATCTATGATGATACCGGGTTTTGTCACAATTATCGTCATAGAAGTGTCATATGTATGACAGAAAAAAATTTCGTTCGGCCCAAAATGTCACGGATGTGTCTTTTTTTTGTAGTGAGGCTGTTCTTCCCCTTGTACTGTTCATCATCGGCCCAAGAGGCAATCCACCACCACCACACTGAAGTAGGGTATTACACCACAACGGTGGCCCGAACTAGTATAAATCTCGTGTCTTTCTGTGTTGCGAGTTCGTCGAGTTCGTCCGCGAGAAGCAAGCTAGGGCATAGATCGGTAGGAGGGAAGGAACTTCGCACGCACCCCAGAGTTCGAACCTTAAGGGTTTTGCCGGAACCCCAGATCCGACAGAGGGTTTTGGCTTCAGGGGCTTGGTGGTCCGCTGAAGCAGCTCCTGTTTCGGGAGCTTCGCCTTGGTGTCGCGTCGCTTCGTCCGGCCTGGTGGTTCCCCCTGGCGGGTCCTTGATTTGGCGCTCTTCTCTGAGGGCACCAGCACTGCGCTGGCGGAGTGGGGTGTGGCAGACAGGTAGAGCACCAAGGGATCGAGGGGTCAGGGCGCCACCATCACTGGCGGGCTGGTCAGGTATCTCTTGAGGTCTTGAAACGCTTGGTCGGCTTCCGGAGTCCACTCGAATGTGCCCTTTTTCTTCATCAACTTGAAGAATGGTAGGGCGCACTCTCCCAGCTTAGAGATAAAGCGGCCCAATGCTGTCACACAACTAGTAAGCTTCTGCATCTCCTCGAGGGTCTGCGGCGGGCTCATGTCTTCGATTGCCTTGGCCTTTTCTGGGTTCGCCTTGATCCCCCTGTGGGATACGAGGAAACCCAGTAGCTTGCCGGAAGGGACACCAAGCACGCACTTCTCCGAGTTGAGGCGCAAGTTCACTTGGCGTAGGCTCGCGAAAGTCTCCTCCAGTTCTTGGATCAAGGTTCTCGCCTCCCGAGACTTCACCACAATGTCGTCGACGTAGGCCTCCACGTTTCTCCCGAGCTGCCGCCCTAAGGCGATGTGCATCAGCCGTTGAAAGGTCGCGCCCGCGTTGCGCAGTCCGAAAGGCATGCAAGTATAGCAGTACACCCCACACGGGGTCAGGAAGGTGGTCTTCTCCACATCTTCTACCGCCATCTTGATCTGGTGGTAGCCCGAGAACACATCTAAGAAGCATAGCAAATCGCACTCGGCGGTGGAGTCAACGATCTGGTCGATGCGCAGAAGCGGGAACGGGTCTTGGGGGAAGGCTTTGTTGAGGTTGGTGAAGTCCACACACATGCGCTCCTTCTCACCTTTCTTCGGCACAACAACGGGGTTTGCCAGCCACTCGGGGTACCGAACTTCGCGAATGGCGCCCGCCGCCTCCAGCTTGTGGGTTTCTTGGATGATGAAGGCATGCTTCTCCATGGACTGTCGTCTCGCCCGCTGCTTCACAGGGCGTACGTTGGGGCACACCCTTAAGTGATGCTGAATCACCTCTCTCGGGACCCCCACCAGCTGCTTGGGTTCCCATGCGAATATCTCCTTGTTTGCGTGCAAGAACTTCACCAACGCTTCCTCTTGGTCAGGGTCGAGGTCAGCACCTATGGTGAAGGTGGCTCCAGAGGACCCGTCCTCATCGACGGGCACCTGCTTGGTTTCCGCCATGTCTTGGGTGAACAGCTACTTCTTCTTGGTTGGTTCGGCTCCCTTGGCCTCGGGGGCGCCTGCGCTGGCAGGCTGCGCCGCCGCAGCGGTCTTGAAAGCAAGCTTGCGCCCCAGCAGAGCCTCCTTGGTGTCCCCCTGGACGGTGAGGACGCCCTTGCTCCCAGGCATCTTCATGAGGTTGTAAGCCGGATGGGTTGCTGCCATAAACTGGGCCAGAGCTGGGTACCCGAGGATGGTGTTGTACGGGAGGCCGATGCGGGCGATGTCAAAGTCAACTAGCTCGGTGCGGTAATTGTCGCACGTGCCGAAGGTGACGGGAAGGCGGATCTGCCCCAGGGAGTGGGTGGTGTCGCCGCCAACTCCTGAGAAGGGCTTGCTGAGGCGGAGCCGCTCGAGTGGTACGTGAAGGAGGCCGAAGGCTTCCACGGAGAGCATGTCGATGAGGGTCTTGGTGATGGCCACGTTGCAGATGGTGGGAGTGCAACGCATTGGGAGCATACCCGAGCTGGCGGTGGAAACGGGGTGATCCCCTGAGTCGAAGGTGAGATCGGCCTCAGGCGCGGCCCAGCCCGGCGGAGCCCCCGGGCGCTTGGAAGCGGCGCCGATCTGGCGAAGGAACGGCTTGACGTGGCGGTCTGAGGGTGGCGCATGCGAGCAGCCGAGGAGGGCCGCTACCGCGTGGGGTACCGGTGCCGCGAAGCGCGCGATGAAGAGATCACGCAGCCCCTCCCAAGATGCCACTATGGATCCGGGGAGGTTGAGCAGCCAGGCGCGCGGTGCACCCGCGAGGGCCATGGGCAGCCAGTTGGCCATGACCTTGTCGTCGCCCCCGGCCTTAAGGACGGCCTCCTCGTACGCCAGCAGGAAAGCCGACGGGTCCGCCGCACCGTCGTAGCGTGGCAACATCTCCGGCTTGAACTTGGGCGGCCACTGCACCTGCCGCAGGGCGGGGGCCAAGGCTCGGAGCCCCCTGGCCCCGCCGTCGGTATCAGTCGTCGGAGCCGGGAGTGAGACGCCCGCCATGGGGGCGAAGCACGGTGGTGGCAGAGCGCGGATCGACGGAAGGAAAGCTACGACGCACCCCTACCTGGCGCGCCAAATGTCGGATCTCGGGTTCCGGCAAAACCCTTAAGGTTCGAACTCTGGGGTGTGCATGAAGATCTCTCCCTCGCGGATCACGCCCTCACACGCTTTGCGATCTCTAGGCTAGCTCGACGAACTCGCAACACAAGGGACACAGGATTTATACTGGTTCGGGCCACCGTTGTGGTGTAATACCCTACTCCAGTGTGGTGGTGGTGGATTGCCTCTTGGGCTGAGGATGAATAGTACAAGGGGAAGAACAACCTCCTGAGGAGGGGTGTTCTTGAGCTTTTGTGAACTCGAGGGTGTGTGTGGATTGCTCAAGATGGGATCCCTCCTACTGTGGTGGCTAGTCCTATTTATAGAGGCCCTGGTCCTCTTCCCAAATATTGAGCAGGAAGGGATCCCACAACGGCCAATTTGAAAGGGGACAGCTAGTACAGCTTATCCTGACAAAAGTAGTCTTCGCCTGCCAAAGGCTCTGGTGGTGACGCCATCTTGGGCTCCACGATGACCTCCATCTTGCCGTCCTGCTGGTCTTGGTCTCATTGCACCGATAGGGAAACCTGTGCTTGACGCCTCGGTACTCCACGCCTGCGCTTGCCCCCTTAGCAGCAAAGGGGAAACAAGGACACTGTGCGCGCTGGCGCCCGCCTGGCCTTGGTCGTCATGGCTCATGTCACGAGAACCTCGCGAGATTTGTCTTGCCTTGATCTCTCCTCCCCTCGCGAGCCAGCCTGGTGAGGCCACTCCCGAGGAGGTCTTGTGTCGTCCGCCTCGCGTGGCTTGGCCCCTCGCGAGGGTCTTGAAAGCTTGTTGGTGAAGATGGGTCGTACGGGCCCGCTCACAGAGCCACGCCGTTGGCCGCAGGCAGGCAAGTCTGGGGACCCTCGTTCCCAGAACGCCGACATTCATCATACCCTTAGGTTTTAGACCACAACATATGATCTCGAGGTAGATAAACTCTTGTAATCTCTATATTCATCAAGATCAATCAAGCAGGAAGTAGGGTATTACCTCCATTAAGAGGGCCCGAACCTAGGTAAACATTGTGTCCCCTGTCTCCTGTTACCCATCGATCCATGACGCACAACTTGGGACCCCCTACCCGCGATCTGCCAGTTTTGACACCGACACGAGGTAGTTGTGTACCCGACAAAGATATGGAAGGTTCCTCCATGGGAATCAGCTCACGGTGGTGAACTGGATTTATCTCATCAGGATAGTATGCGAACCACGACCACGGTCTTGGCCTGAAGAGGTATCTCATATGCCCGATCCCCTCTCGCAACGGTGGCGGACATGGTTGCCACTGCAGTTCTTCAAGCTGCAAGTCTTCTTCGGATGACACATATGCGAAGGTGTCCTTGATGTTGTTGCACAATAGCGGTGCATGACCATGGAAAGTCTCAACGATTACCGTGGGAGGCGGCTTGCACAGGTGTGAGAAGCGTGACCTCTTTGTCACTGATGTCGACGGTGGGCTTGGGGTAGACGGTGGTGACCTTGTTGACGTTGTTGGTGGCGACAACTTGTTTCACTACAAAAAAGACACATCCGTGACATTTTGGGCCAAACAGAAAAAAAATTTGTCATGCTTATGACACTTCTATGACGATAATGACAAAAGCTGGTATCATCATAGATGTGTTGGGCTCCTACTTCTATGACTAAAAATCATGACAAAAAATGGGCTTTTCGTCCTGGGCGGGCCGGAGACGCAGCTGCATGACATTCTTTGGGCCGTCCATGACGGAAAAAACCGTGGTAGAAGCGATGGTGAGGAAAATATCGGGGAGTTCCCGGTTACAGTGGGTGGTCGGGGCCGAGTGATGCGCGTTTCTCTCGTACACGTACGCACGTGGGTGCGAGGCATTGGGCTCTAACTGAACCCGAGCGAGGCGTTCGCCTACTAAACACGAGCGATTGCACTTCGGGCTATGTGTTACTGAACCTGAGCGATCGGTCGATCTGGCTATTAACTGAACCCGATCGAGCGATTCCTTTGCTACTGCTACTAACTAAAGCCAATCGAACCTGCTGCCTCTTGATGAACAGTGAGCGTTGTTGGGGGGTTGGATAAACAGTTCCCGGTGGGGGTTGGATGAACAGGACCCCGTGGTAGTAGAGACCGTTGACACTGGATGAACAGGACCCCGATCGAGCCGGTTGGGGGTTGATGAACAGGACCCCGTGGAGGGCTGGATGAACAGGACCCCATGGAGGGCTATTTGAACAGTAGCCGATGGAGGGCTAGATGAACAGTAGCCCGTGGAGGGGTGGTTGAACAGGACCCCGTGGAGAGGGTTGGTTGAACAATAGCCGGTGGAGGACCGTTGGAGGCTGGATGAACTGGAGCCCGTGGATGAATAGTCGCAGGTGGAGGCTGGAGGAGGTCGACGGTGGATGAACAGTAGCCCGTGGAGGCTGGAGGAAGTCGACGACGGAGATGAACAGTAGTCCGTGGAGTCCCGTTTTGCGGTACGCCACACCCCTCCCGATGAACTGGACCCCCATTTCGACCGTAGCGCTCCAACACAAGTCCATTTCCTCCGTTTTGCGGTATGCCACACCACTCCCGGTGAACAGGATCCCGTTTCAACCGTAGGCGGTCGAACACAAGGCCGTTTCCTCCGTTCTGCGGTACATCAGGCCTTGTTTCGATCGGCTATTCCGTCCAAGCCGGTTGGCTCCCGATGAACACGACGCATTCTGTTGCCTCCCGATGAACACGACGAAACAGTTTCTCTGTTCTGACCCAGCCATGTACACGAGCCCTGGCCGTATGTATGCGCGAGTAGGCATTCGAGACCCCGCCTGTATGTACGTACGTGGCCGTATTTACTTTCTTGCACCCTGGTTGTACATACTTGTACATGCTATGTTCGCGCCTCTACTATGACACATGCCCTTCCTTACTCGGCCAGTATGTACGTACACGTTCCCGACCAGAATGACAACGCTACGTACGCTTCGACTAGGTGGGTCCCGACTGTCAGGGAGGATAAGGAGGCACTTCCTTGCGTGAGAAGATGTAGCTGGTGGGTCCCAGCAGTCAGGGGGAAACATTTTTTTCACGAAATATGGTGGCCCGTTCGATGGGTCCCTGCTGTCAGGTGGAGGAATCATTATTTTGCGGGTAATAAGGAGGCACTTCCTTGCTGCGGCCGTGGACCCAGCTGTCAGCCTCTCCACGTACAGTACTCTTCCGATGGAAGAAGTTCCTTGACCACATTGACCATGCCGTGCCGAGAGCACCAAGGTAGTGGACAACGGCGAGGCCTAGGAAGGGGACGACGCGGAGCCGGGGAAGACGCGGCAGTGGATGCCCACGCGGAGAGGAGTACGATGGTTCACTGGTTCGACTTTGGTGTGAGACTGCCATTGCCGCAGAATAACAGGGGGTGTGGGTGAGTAGAGGGATGGCTGACAGTGTCCTAGACTAGGGGGGTACTCACCACGTCATCTCCCGACCAGCTGGATCAGGCCGAGGACCCCCATGGTGGTTCACTATTGGGCCAGTTCGGACAGCCCATGCCGCATACAAGGAGGATTCTACAAGACTTGGCGCCCAAGACAAGGACTCCTCTAAAACCTAGGCCTACAGTGCATATATAAACCGAGGCCAGGCTAGTCAATAGACAATCTCATATTCATTACTACAATCTCGTGGTAGATACATATACTCTGTACTACACCCATATGAATACAATCAAAAGCAGCATGTAGGGTATTGTCTCATCAAGAGAGCCCGAAGCTGGGTAAAACCCCGTGTCCATGTTACCATCGCTCCCAGACGCCTAGCTTAGGACCCCTCCTACGAGATACGCCGGATATTGAACCGACATTGGTGCTTTCATTGAGAGCCTGCTGGCGGTCGCCACGGGGCGATGGGAATTTGGATCGTCTCCGGCGCGATCTACGCATCGGAGCCGAGTTTTATGGTCGATGTCGGCATCTTTTGTCGCCGGCTCGACTGGCCACCTTGGCTTAACCAAGGACTGTGCCCTACCTCCAATCATCATCTTCGTACGAGAGCCTTCGTCAACATCAACTCCGATCTCTATCATGATCATGGAAGAATCATCCATGGAGCTCGGGGGCTCAACGTCAACAATGCCCTCGGGCGACTGTGCTGTTTTTTCCAAACAACAAACTTGTATCCGCTGCCACCACCTCCTCAAGCATCGCTTTGACGATTCCTGCGGTGGAATTGTGCGGAATTAAGTGTACAACAACCATGCCTAATTTCGTCGAGTTCCGATGGAGGAATCTCTGGCAATCTACGATATATCAGAGCCCTGTCAAATCTGGACGGGAATCTGGACGAGTTTAGGGCGTGGTCTCCAGAGCCCAGCTCGGAGGTCCTTTGGAAGATCTAACCGTTCATCTGCTGCGGAATTCCCATATCTACCACCCCTCCAAATTTCAGCTTGATCCGACGGTTCAAACTCCGGGAACCTTCCGATGAGTGGACCAATTTTCGGATCTGTTTTCTGCGCGAATATGAATCCGCCCCGAGTTCATGTTTCTTCATGAACGGAATATTGGACAACCCTTTTGAAGGAATTTTTTTCTAGGGTATTGTGCGTTGTTTTTAAACACATAGCCATAAAATTTTAAGCCTCCTCCGAGGTAATCTTCCCCATCACGTTGGTGTCAAACCAGTTCGGCAATATTGCTCCACGGCTGCCGACCTGCGCTAGACACGTCGCCGCTTTGTTGAGCCAAGCTCAACTTCTTCGATCATCATCTCGGCAAACCGAACAAGAGTTCGGCATCGCGAAGGATAAATCATCACCAACATCGCTGCCCCACGGATTACACAGAGCGGGCACACCGGCATCGCCGCATGGTCACTTCATCAAGCCAGCATTGACCGCGTCACAAGTCACGACCTGCGTTAGCGCCGCATGGTCACTTCATCAAGCCGGCATTGACCGTGTCACAAGTCAAGACCTGCGTCAGCATGGCCACACTGTTGCTTCTTCAAGCCGATGTCCATCACGCCGACCTGCTTCAACACCTCGGCTGACATGGCAGCTACAACGTCTCCTCACCGACCTGCTCCGTCACCTCGGCTGGACCGAGGACTTTGCTATTTCTTCACCAACATACTCCGGTGACTTCGGCATCACCAGCCGACCAGCTTCGTCACGTTAGCTGGACCGGGAGCTTTGCCTCGGCGAGCCTACCTTTTCCAGCATCATCATGCCGTCGCTTTGTCGCCCATCAGGCATTGGGTGTGTGGATCGAGTCCCAATTTTGGGAGTAACCTTTCTTCAGATTGCTACAACAGATAAACCAGGTGCTATTAATCCTAGTATTCTTTCTTGCTTGGGTTTATTTTTCCCAAGGAATTATTACTCCAGTTTGTTTCATCATCTGTACACAGGTCTATCAAATGGTGGCCGCATTAACGATGGTCGCGTGGTGGTTCGGTCAGTTTCCGTATACAGTTCGGCGAATGCCGCATCCGGAACTCGGATCGGCCTGTGAATTCAGCCTCTGCAACGCCTTCACCGCGTCACGCCGACACCCTGCATCGACATTGACTTCGGCGCCAGGCCACATCTCTTTAAATAAATTATTTTTGCGAAAAGCAATTATCCTTTTTGGACCGCACTATTTTATGTGTGTAGGTGACCGACTTCGACCACGTCACGCGGTCACTTCGGCAAGCCGACGTCGTTGTCCCAATCGGCATAAATTGGCTCGCGTGATCACCTTGTTGGTCGAATCGCCATACCGACATGTTCGGTTGCCTCGGGGACTTCGGCATCGCGGAGAGAGCTCTACCTCATTGAGTGTTCGGCACACGGGCCATATTTCTTTTATTACTCACTTTGCATAAATTACTAATTATGCAACAATTTTTTAATTTATTATTATTCCTATTATCTCCGGTTTGCACTATTTTCTGTGCATAGATGAAGGATCCGGGTCGGGCAGCGCTATCACCTCGGCATACCGACGTACCACGTCACCTCGGCTGGACCGACGGCTTCATCATCACTTCATTAACCCATGCTGGGGACTTCGGCGTCACACTGCCGGCCTGCATTGGCCGTGCTATGTCGCCACTTCGGAGTGTCGAGCTATTCGCTCTGCCACCTCGGGACCGGCTTGGGGGCCGGGACCTTGTCCCGCCGTAAGCTCGGGTCGTGCATCAACATCGAGCACATTAACCAGCTAAGTCGCTTTTATGCTCAGAATTTTCAATTTTAAATTTTGTTCGGTTCGACCAAAGCATTATACTTTTTTGGCAAAAAGTTGTATGTGAAAAACTTCCTTGTCATAACTTTGTTTGTGACACACAAATTCAAATACCCCGTTTACTTGGGGGCTTCCTTTATGAAGCCTTTCCTCTTGCATATGATTATACTTGTACGGCTTTGTTCCCTGTTCGTGTATTATGCCACAATATGCACCATGTTGACTTAAGTGTTCCGCAAGCTGGGTTGCCTTGCTCCTGTGTTTGCCCCTACGTTCCCGATTGTTCGGCTAGGGAGTAAAGGGAGCACCTCTGCGATTGTCACGATCGGGTCATCCGAGCTCGGACCTCAGACTAGGTGAAGCCGAAAGCTAGCGCTCTTATTGTTTTCAATTATGGTCGGCACACAACGGAACTCATGAGTACAAAAAATCTATTGCACAAGTCTCATAGTAACAATGAGCAACCGAAGAAAGGTATCGGTGGAGGTACTATTTTCTTCGAAGATGCTTCTTACACTTCGTCAGTAATATAGCATAAGTTCCCTGAGCGCGCTTTGTCTGTTACAGCCTTATGGCTTGATTGCCTGGTTATCGGAAACACCATCAATATTCTCGACAGGTGGAGTACATAACACTTTTCGGTCCTTGACCGAAGAGGGAGAAGCCGACGGTCGGTTAAGACGCGTTTAAAGTTCGGGTGAACACATATATGACATAAGTACTTCGGTACATACAATCATTATACATAAAATTCTTTTACCCAAGTCGCTTGGGGGCTCTTGAATTAGCATGAGCTGTTTTATAATAAGTGTTCTTCTTCTTAGTCGTTGTAAAGTCTTTTTCTATCACTCCTTTTTTCGACGCGAGTGTGTGGTCAATAGCCGGGGAGCCTAGTCTCTCTCTAAAAGCCGTTCGAGTTTAGTTCGCTAAACTGGCCTAACGAGCAGTACTCCGCCTTCGGGATAGGTGGTTACAGCCGTGGGCTGACCCGCCTGAGGTCTTGAGATCAGATGTGTCATATTAATGCACGACAGAAGCACCCGTTTTTTGACCAATTTTCGGATTGGCATCGATCACTTGATCTAATTCGGACGTCAAGTTTTTACTAAATTGTTGGGTTTTCCAAGCCTATGGCACTTTTAAACTATTTGTGTGTTTCCCGCATAAGTCTCGCAGTGCAACGCCGGACACCTTTAGAGATTCGGCGAAAACATTCTCGGATATTGCTATATATGCATCGGTTTCGAATTGTGTCTTTGGTCAATAGTTGGGTTGCCCGGCTCCTATGCTTGCCTCCTATGTTCCGCTTTGTTCGGCTAGGTGTGCAAAGGGAGAACCACTGCGATTGTGCTTCCAGCTCACATGGTTAAGCACCTCAGTGGAGAAAGCCGAAAACTGACTGTCACAATAAGCGTAAACTGGTCAGCGATCCGATGACTATGTTAAATGACGGGCCATTCATAACATTGGCCGAAGTGTTTACGGCTTGACCTCGGCTGTCGCCGAACACTAACCGGTGGCTCGTAGCTAGCTTCCCCAGTTTAAAGCTCCTATGACTAAGTGAAAGTTATAAAGCCCGCATATCTGATTGCCTCGTTTCCGCTAACACAACCTCCTTCGGGCACCGAGACGTCGGCTAAGGGTTGTTTTTATATTGGGAAAACACCCTGCGTAGCATCTACAATGGGACGGAAGTCGACGATGGGCCACTTTCAACTAATAAACGGTCGCAACGGAGTCAAAATAAACATATTATCGGCGTTTGTATTTAATATACAAAGGCTGCCTTCCGTAATCATCGTTATAAAGCCATACATATGCATCAATTTGACTTAAGATTTTGGCCAAGCTGGGTTGCCTGGCTCCTGTGCTTACCCCTACGTTCCCGATTGTTCGGCTAGGCGGTAAAGGGAGCACCTCTGTGATTGTTACTACCGGGTCATCCGAGTTAGTACCTCAGACTGGGTGAAGCCGAAAGCTAGCAATCTTAAAGGATCACATTGGTCGGCAACGACGGAAGTAAAAATTTTGGTTCATTAATACCATAGAGTTCGGGAACTTTCGCCGAACTAAATCCTCAATATTTTCCTCCCACATTGATCGGAGGTGAGTTTTCATGATCATGATAAGCATGACGACCCAAAGAAAGGAACCGATAGCGGGACTATTTTCTTTGGAAGATGTTTCTTACGTTAAAACGTAATATAACATATCTCTCCGTGTACCTTTGTTTATAAAACCGTATGACCGGATTGCCTTGTTTGCCGTAAAACTTTGCCCTTATAACGGCTTTATAAAGTAGGACAAACACTCCCCAGCTACTGGCCGAGGAGGTTGAAGCCGATGGTCGGTCAACAAAGTTTTGTACAATGCGGATTTGAGCATTAATGATGAAAAGTACTTGGATACATAGAATCATTACACATAAAAATTGCGAGTAAAATCCATTTACTGCAATCCATCTTTTAAACCCCTTGGGGCCTACCTTGGCGAGCTCGGATTTCGACCAGCTCTAAACTCTTTTAAGAGACCTTTATTGTCTTTCCGAGAAGTTTGTGTTAAACACAACAAAATTTTCTGTCAAACGGATATCGATCCTTAATTCGGCCACCCATGCCCACATTAAGGCTCGGGGGCTACTGGGCTTTGCGCTCATTATTTACAAATATTAAAGGGGCACATCGATCCCCTAATCTGGGGTTGCCACCCGACCAGTGTCTCGGGGGCTACTGCATTGCCTATTCAATGTAGAAAATTCAAAGTGCTCAGTGTTCGGCATAACCGAACTATGGACAAGCGTGTCTTCGGACGACAATAAGTACCATATGGGACTTATCCGGCATCAAGCTGATATATCACGGCGACTTCTCACGACTCTCTCTCAGGGGCCCGTCCGCCGATCACTATTACCTCTAATATATTACACTGCGTTTCTATTCCTATGTATGCTGCCGAGCTAGGAGTTGATCCTCAGGCCGATTTCACGACCTGGGTCTCAGGGGCTACCAGGATCAACATTTTTATGTTTTCCTTCAGGTGCATCTCAGATTTTAGGCCAATAGACACCTTGAGGGCTACTGGCAATACATCTCGTCAGCAAATAAATTTATACGCATCGGAAATAAAATCCGCAAACAATCAGCCCATGACTGAGGTGCTGAGCCACCTCGGAAGCAGTTCGGCATATAGCTCGGATGCAAGTGGCTGGCTCCTTAGAGGGCATTTCCGGCATTAAGCTCGGCTAACACATTTTTAAACCAAGGTGATCTATGACACCTCGGACATAGTCCGGCGTTGGAACTTGGACACAGTCCGGCGTTGGAGCTCGGATACATTCCGGCGTTGGAGCTCAGAAACGGTCCGGTGTTGGTGCTCGGCTGCAAAAGATACCTCAAATGCAGTCCGGCGTTGGAGCTCGGATGCAAGAGGACACTAGCACCCGGCAACAACTTCAAACCCGTGGTGTGGCATAAAAATAACAGGGCATTGATTAAGGCCGGAAACTTAAAGGGACTCCTCGGATACCTGACGTGTAAACTCTTTTGATGCACTTCGGCGATCCTCAAGATCGAAGATGAGAAGGTTTGTTGAACCAGTTTTCAAGACCGACGACCGAAGATGAAGAACAGTTCGGAAGAATCGAGGAGCGTCCCCAACATGAAGACCAGTTCAGGGGGCTAATGACGGTGTCCTGGACTAGGGGGTACTCACCACGTCGTCTCCCGACTAGCTGGATCGGGCCGAGGACCCCCATGGCGGTTCACTATTGGGCCAGTTCGGACAGCCCATGCCGCATACAAGGAGGATTCTACAAGTCTTGGCGCCCAAGACAAGGACTCCTCTAAAACATAGGCCTACGGTGCATATATAAACCGAGGCCAGGCTAGTCAATAGACAATCTCGTATTCATTACTACAATCTCGTGGTAGCTACATATACTCTGTACTACACCCATATGAATACAATCAAAAGCAGCATGCAGGGTATTATCTCATCAAGAGAGCCTGAAGCTGGGTAAAACCCCGTGTCCATCTTACCATCGCTCCCAGACACCTAGCTTAGGACCCCTCCTACGAGATACGCCAGATATTGAACCGACAAAGGCCTGGCCAGCGGTGGGAGTAGTAGGGGGCCATGAGGCCTCCGCGGCAGCACAGCCGGCCACGGGAGGTAGGAGCACGCGGCACGACCGGCGCTGGTTTGGGTGGCTGGAGCAAGAAGACCAGAGGTTGAAGAAGCACTACGGCCGTTGGATGGACATCGTACGGTCACTAGAGCTAGAATCGTTCATATTGACTACGTTGACAAAGCCCTCCGTCTGCGTCAACTTAGTAGGCCCACAAGTCAGCCTCCCACTATGGTCGGTCCCAGCTAGCAGGGGAGTATTCATTTTTTGTGCATAATAAGGAGGCACTTCCTTGCGTGCGAAGATATTGCTGGTGGGTCCGAGATGTCAGCGGGGGGAACGTTTTTTCGCGAAATACAAAGGCCCTTCCGGTGGGTCCCAGCTGTTAGGTGGAGGAATCATTATTTTGCGCGCAATAAGAAGGCATTTCCTTGTGTGCGGCCGACCCAGCTGTCAGCCTCTCCACGTACAGTCCACTTCTGATGGATGTCGTTTGTTGACCACGTTAACCACGCCGCGCCGAGAGCACCAGGGCGGTGGAGACGGCGAGGCCTAGGAAGGGAACGACATGGAGCCAGGGAAGACTCGACAGTGGTTGCCCACGTGGTGGGGAGTACGAGGGTTGACTGGTTTGGCTGCCGTCGCCGGAAAATAACAGGAGGTGTGGGTGAGTAGAGGGATAGCCAGGCCAGGGATGTGAGTATGGTGGGGCCGTGAGGCCTGCCCGGCAGCATAGCCGGCCACGGGAGGCGGGAGTAGGTGGTTCCGGCCGCGCTGGTTTGGGCGGCTGGAGCAGGAAGATCAGAGACTAAAGAAGCACGATTGCCGTTAGATTGACATCTAACGGCCTGATGCTGGTAGAGTCGATTGTTGACTAAGTTTCTTTTTTTGGGAAACCTTGTGTACGCATGAACACAGTAGGCCCACAAGTCAGCCTCCAAATCTGTGGCGGACAACATAGATCCCATTTGCTATTTTTTTTAATAATTTGCAGCCCATTTGCTAATTCTTAAGAAATTTATTACAACCCATTTTCTGCCCAGGACCTCTTGGGGAACGTAGTAATTTCAAAAAAATTCCTACGCACACGCAAGATCATGGTGATGCATAGCAATGAGAGGGGAGAGTTTTGTCCACGTACCCTCGTAGACCGAAAGCGGAAGCGTTATGACAACACGGTTGATGTAGTCGTACGTCTTCACAATCGACCGATCCTAGTACCGAACGTACGGCACCTCCGCGATCTGCACACGTTCGGCTCGGTGACGTCCCACGAACTCATGATCCAGTAGAGTGTCGGGGAACAACACGATGGCGCGATGACGGTGATGATGAAGCTACCGGCGTAGGGCTTCGCCTAAGCACTACGACGATATGACCGAGGTGGATTATGGTGGACGGGGGCACCGCACACGGCTAAGAGATCAATGATCAACTTTTGTGTCTATGGGGTGCCCCTGGCCACGTATATAAAGGATGGAGGGAGGAGGAGGCCGACCCTCATAGGGCGTGCCCAAAGTGTGGAGTCCTACTAGGACTCCCTAGTCCTAGTAGGATTCCACCTCCCACATGGAATAGGAAAAAGGGAAGGGAGAAAGAGAAGGAAGGAAGGGGGCGCCCCCTTTCCCTAGTCCAATTCGGACCAGTCCATGGGGAACGGGCGCAGCCACCCTTGAGGCCTTTCTCTCCTTTCCCGTATGGCCCATTAAGGCCCAATACGAATTCCCGTAACTCTCCGGTACTCCGAAAAATACCCGAATCACCCGTAACCTTTCCGATGTCTGAATATAGCCTACCAATATATCGATCTTTACGTCTCAACCATTTCGAGACTCCTCGTCATGTCCCCGATATCATCCGGGATTCCGAACAAACTTTGGTCATCAAATCACATAACTCATAATACAAATCGTCACAGAACCTTAAGCGTGCGGACCCTACGGGTTCGAGAACTATGTAGACATGACCGAGGCTCATCTCCGGTCAATAACCAATAGCGGAACCTGGATGCTCATATTGGTTCCTACATATTCTACGAAGATCTTTATCGGTCAAACCGCATGACAACAAACGTTGTTCCCTTTGTCATCGGTATGTTACTTGCCCGAGATTCGATTGTGGTATCTCAATACCTAGTTCAATCTCGTTACCGGCAAGTCTCTTTACTCGTTTCGTAATGCATCATCCCACAACTAACACATTAGTCACATTGCTTGCAAGGCTTATAGTGATGTGCATTACCGAGAGGGCCCAGAGATACCTCTCCGACAATCGGAGTGACAAATCCTAATCTCGATCTATGCCAACTCAACAAACACCATTGGAGACTCCTATAGAGAACCTTTATAATCACCCAGTTACGTTGTGACGTTTGGTAGCACACAAAGTGTTCCTTCGGTATTCGGGAGTTGCATAATCTCATAGTCATAGGAACATGTATAAGTCATGAAGAAAGCAATAGCAACATACTAAACGATCAAGTGCTAAGCTAACGGAATGGGTCAAGTCAATCACATCATTCTCTAATGATGTGATCCCGTTAATCAAATGACAACTCATGTCTATGGCTAGGAAAATTAACAATCTTTGATTCAACGAGCTAGTCAAGTAGAGGCATAGTAGTGACACTCTGTTTGTCTATGTATTCACACATGTACTAAGTTTCCGGTTAATACAATTCTAGCATGAATAATAAACATTTATCATGATATAAGGAAATAAATAATAACTTTATTATTGCCTCTAGGGCATATTTCCTTCAGGACCACGGTCAAAAAGTTCAACCTTATTTTTATACATTTCGGTCGAGTCTGAACTGTTGTAATCCCAAAAGGATAAACATTTATTTTTTAAGAACTTATTGATTTGCCAGAAAAAATTGTTTTGTTTTTGTAAGCAAATAAGACGTGGGACAATTGAGTTGGTTTAAGGGAAAACCAGTGGTAAAAAAATCAGCGCTGGGAGGGAAAACAACAACAACAAAATAAGGATGTAAATATGAAAAGGGAACTTTATGTATTTTCAATATAATGATACGTGTATATGAACTAGTAAAACTATAGGTAGAGGTTAGAAAATGGAAGCAGAACATGGCGTTTCAAGAGGAAAATAGAATTGGGCTGTGTGTTTGATTCAGTAAAAAAACTGCCTGCGGATGTTCTAAGACAAAATATAACTAACGCTAGCGGGCTAGAGGCCAGTAGATACATGCTGGATCTTTGTGCCCCGTTGTCATCATGGGCTGGGCCTGTTAAAAACAAAAACAAGTCTGGGCAGTCTACAACCCAGTTGAAACTTGCTCGACCTGAAAAAACAATATACCTGCTGGATCCCAGTTACCAGTCTGTATTTGCAGAATTCTCTCGTTTATTGAGTACGTTGAAGACTTCGTGGGTTTCACCGTCTCAGACGTCAGCATTATTTTTCCATTGCGATAATAAGTGCATGCACTTGCTTGCATATGGCCATGGACCTGTTGGTTCTGTACGGTTAGGCTCTGTATGGACAGCCGTCTTGTGGTTCCACGGACGAATTTCATGCAAATCAGATGGTTTTCAATGAAAGCGGACTAAATTCATTGCATTTTACATATTATTTTCATTATGGAATATTTTACATATTTCAACTAATAATAACGGACTAGGCCTTTTCTTAGTCCATGGGAGGCGCTTCACGATCGAGGTCGCGACACTTAACTGTTCTCGAAGGCCCAAATCATCGCTCCTCTCTTTTAACAATTTGCAGCTGGGCTTGGCATGCCATAGCCCAGTTCCGACGTACTGTGTCCAACTATCAGCCTGTGTAACCGGATGGATCCCCTGCGTACTTAGAAGATGTAAACAAATTGGAGAACTAGGAATTCGAACGACAGGTGCTTATGCTACCCATCAAATAAAAATCAGGTGCCTAAAAATTCGTTTCGAAATAAATGATTCAACTTTATATCCACGTCGACCCTCGACATGATGGTTGGAAGCAAATGCTAAGTTCATACCGAAAGATCATTAACAACAATACCAACTTGCGGACAACCAGGTAGTACAAGTACAAATACCAAACTAACTTATAATCTTTTTACTCCTGGCCCTAGTGTTCGTCTGGTAGAAAATCTTGCAGAGGACTAGCTCCCGCTCCTTCTCTTGCTCCAGGTCCCCGAGGTGGTACTGGTTCATCACCCAGTTTGTCCTCTGCTGGTCGAAGTTCTTGTTGGTGTGCATCACCAGAACCTTTTTGCTGCCCGTCTGCCGGTCGTTGACCATCACCGGCAAGGTATTGCCTGTCTTGTGCCACATCGCGTGCATGCCACACTCCAATTGTATCTTGCGCCACGTCCACGTGCCCCTTTTGAACGCCCTGGAGTTGCGCTGGAAGAAATGCTTGCTTAGGCCACTCAGTGTGATACCTGCAGTATTGTCGAATACAGGTTTTAGTGTACGTAGTTGGCATTTTCATAACATCTTTGGCATGTTGCAGTCACTTGTTTCACTTTATATTAACTGTCAAATTGTAATTGCTTCACTAGGTATGCGTCTAAAAAAGAAAAATAGAGCTATAAACAAAGGAATATGTTTGTGCAAGTAGACGGCCGATCGGTGTCTCACCTGAAAGTTTCTCAGGATGGGTGTAGCATATGTCGTGCTCGCTGTCCATGGTTGGTATGAACAAATCGATGAGAGGGTGAGATCTCGCGCTGTCAGCACTCACTTTGGCCTCAAGGTGCTCGATCAGCTCCTGATCCATGGGATCGAACTTGACGCTAGCCGGCAGCACTGGCCAATCCTTCTTGGACTTGCATCGGTTAATTCCAATTATATGGTACTCAATGTATGATCAATCGACTGTTTTAAGTGAATGATGAAAGATTTCGACAGATAAGTGGTACTCCAAATTTGAAGTCCACAATACTCGAACATGCCGTTGGGACTCTTGTGTCACCTCACGCGCAGCGTGTTGTCACGTCAATTGAATGTGAGGACATGATGAATAATTTAACCGACGTATACTAGTACTACTACTGTACTACTTACTAGTCGTATTTAGTGTCACATTTTAACCATAGGTTGAACTAACCAAATGTCAATGCATGTCACCGAAAATTATACCATTGGAAACTATGTTCAAATACAAATCAAACGATATAATTTTTTGTGACATGCATTGACATTTAGTTAGTGAAATTTATGGTCAAAATTTGACACAAATTACAAAGGGGACCAATAAACCAGGAGGGAGGCAGTAGTACGAGTAGCGTAATATACGGTATATAGGACTAGTACTAATTTAGAAATGGAGTAAGAAGTTTTTTTTGACCTTGAATGAAGTAAGAAGTTATAAGGTTGTGCGACAGACTTTGTAGGCTAAATGAGTAATACAAAATATAATTCCCATTGGACAACACTTTCACCAACAAGTACGCACTTGAAGCCTAATTGATATATATATATATATATAGGGCTGGAATATTCTATTACTAGTAACAGAATATTATTCTGTTGCTAGTAACAGAATATTATTCTGTTACCCCTCGGCCCTATATAGACGCGCGTCACACAATTTCACAACTTCAGCCAAAAAAGCCCGCACCGGTGTGGTTGAAAAAAGAGAAAGAAAAACAACCCCACCCCGCACGACCCACTAACCTACGCCCCTCTCACTGTAACCACCGCCGCCGCTTCCTTCCCCCACGTCGGCGGCCTCTCTCCACCGCGCGCCGCCCTCCTCCTTCCCCGACGCCAGCCGCCGCCCTCCACCACGCGCCGCCCTCCTCCTTCCCTGGCGCCGGACGCCTCCCTCCACCACGCGCCACCCTCCTCCTCCCCAGCGCCGGCCGCCTGCCTCCACTACGCGCCGCCCTCCTCCTTCCCCGGCGCCGGACGCCTCCCTCCACCACCAGCCGCCCTCCTCCTTCCCCGGCGTCGGCCGCCTGCCTCCACCACGCGCCGCCCTCCTCCTCGTCACGCTGCCGCCGCCCTGCTCCCTCCCCCAGCGTGCCGCCGCCGCCCGGCTCCCTTCCCGAGCGCGACGCTGCCGCCCTGCTCCCTCCCCCAGCGCGCCCCCGCCACAGTGGCCGCACGGTCCACTGCCGCCACACTAGTCCGTTCGCCACTACCAACCAAGGCCGTTCGACGACGTTCAACAACACAGAGGTCAGAAGCTTTCCTCTCCTTTTGTTCTGCCTTTGTAAAAAAATTGATTTGGGGGCTGAGTGACTCTAGTTTACTGAGGCATTTAGATGTGTTGATGTTGTGCTTGCTTAGCAAAAGTTCAAGATGCTTGTTCAAAATGTGATATATAACGAAAATGGTAAAGATGAATTGTCTTTTCTCGTAGAAAAATGATGCCATGTAGGTGGTATAGCAGTTCACCTTGTATATCTACCATCAGTCCGTAAAAGGACAAGTATGTTATGATGCTAGAAATGATGCTCTGTAGAATTTCTTCTAATCTAGTTCGAATTTGGTCTACTTGAGTAATTTTGTCAGTTCATGACAAGTATGTACTGATGCTACAAATGTAGGTCATTTGCGAATCTTGCTTTTTCAGAGAGAAAAAGAGTTTGTAGTTGCATCACATGGTGCACTGAGCAACATAAACATGGTGTACTGTGCAACATAAACATGGTTTCCTTCATAAATTATTTGTTTTTGGTTAATTCGTTTACATGGACAGTACAAACACACATTGTTTTGTAGTACATGTGTGTATTGTGATTGTAATTTTGGTTTTCAGTTAAGAAAAAATAACAAAAAAGTTCATAAAAGAACCCAAAACATTCGGTAGTCCTGGAAGTCCAAATTTCAGTTCAACATGTTTTCTATCATCAGCTCATTAAGAACCCCCTGAAACAGTTCAATGTGTGTGTTAAAAAAATGTGTGTGTTCAAAATGGGAAGCACGGTACATAGGGATGTTGTCCATCATCACTAATTGATTAAATCACATGCGCACACACACACATATGCTACCAGGTAGTGCTATTAAAAAGTGAATTTATTCCTTGCATGGATGAACCAGTGACACTACTCTTGCATAAAAAATTTCCTTTTCCAAAAAGTAGTTTCGTACAAAAAGAAGCAAAAGTCATGTTTATCTGGTTGCAAAAACGATGCTTGATAGGTGTTTCTTCTAACGAGTAATGCCTATGTGAACAGAACACTCTATTTCTTGTTTTTTTTATACTCAGAGGAAATCTTGTGAACGTTCAAATCAGGGAAACAGGAGGGCTCACCAACAAAAGCCTATGTGATTCATTTCTTAGGATACGTTGTATCTATTTATCACATATACTTGCGAAAGAGTTCAAAAATGTTCTTTCCTTTCTGGAAATTACATGTGATTCATTTCTTTCTGGGCCATACAAATAACAATAACTCATTAGGCTTGTATGGCTGAATTTCTTTTCATTTGTTTGTATGACTGAAATGCATCCTTGCTTATATTATCTCTTGTAACACAAACATTTTTTTTTATGTTGTCATGTCTTTAGGAGCGCCCTGGCTGATCACAGCCACCCCCCGCAGGCCGTAGAACGCCACCTCCGCAGGCGGTTCATCGCAGCAGCGACCTGGATCCTGCTAGTTCCCACCAGCGATGTCTATTCAAGCATGTCGTCATTCTCTAGCTGCAGTGTGGCTCGGCTACTGCACTTGGTGCAGGTCAGAGCCTTTCCTCTAGTTTTGAACTTCATGGATCCTTAGTGCTTGAACACATTGAACTTGCTGATCCTTCCTTCCTCTGTTCATAGTGCATGAAATGGACTGACAAGGAAGATGCAAAGATGCATTCTGGGT
Organism: Triticum aestivum; assembly: GCF_018294505.1. Classification (NCBI taxonomy): domain Eukaryota; kingdom Viridiplantae; phylum Streptophyta; class Magnoliopsida; order Poales; family Poaceae; genus Triticum; species Triticum aestivum. The sequence continues at coordinate 420,867,249 of NC_057799.1, read as the reverse complement.
ATATTAAGTCTGATGCTATTATCAAGATATGGACTGAATATGTATCAAACCATGTTGACAAAAACTTCAGTTAATTTTGTGTTCTGTTGTTTGCCCCAATTGATCCTTGTGCTAATGTTTGTATATGTTGTGCACTTCTGATCCCATCGTGAAGTGAAAAAATACAAGCGAGGTAAGTACTAGTCCGGAAAGTTTGCAAGTTCGAACGCATAAACCTTAAAAGGTTCATTGAAAAACTTTGTTTGCCTGTTCCGCAAAAATGTCTTGCTAAATAAATATCTCTTGTGCACTTATTTATTCGCCTGAATATTTGGTTTGATTCTCAGGTGCGAGATGGCGGCTGCTGACGTCGCTAAGTCCATCTACAAACTAGTGGTTAGCTGCTCCCAGCGGTAAATGTGGTCGGGTTCAGCAGCGAGCTCTTCCTCGAGCAACCATTTGGAGAACTTTATTGTGTTCTTGTGGTGGTGATTGATTTTAGCATCAACAAATTTGACGTTGGTAGCTAGCTTGCGTATGGAACCCACGAGTTCAATATTGGCTTTAGATTCAGTTCTTGTTGTACAAAATGTCCCAGTGTTGACATTTATTCGGGTAAAAAAGTTTATTTCAGTTCAGCTAAAGAAAACATGCAAGTTCAGTGATGTTGATACCATAAGTTCGGACAAGAAAACAAATATGAATTAAAACAAAATACTTTAAATTCTATAAGTTCAAGTGCTCATCCACACACGGTAAATTCAAGATGGTAAAAGTTCAAGTTGCAAAAACAAGAGAAGTCTAGAACATCGTTGCAAAATATTATTAGTAATAGAATATTATTTTGTTACCCCTCGGCCCTATAAGGGCGCGACGCGCAGACCATAGAAGAAACTCCCTGACCCCAACCTAACCTGCCTCCTACCACCGAAGGCAGCCGTCGCGGGCGAGCGAGCGAAGGCGGCAGCCGGAGCGAGGGAGCCCGCGGCGCCGTGACGGGTCACTCCTCCGACCCACGTGCTGCCGCCGGCCGGCCGGCCGCACGCCTCCCCACCGACGGGCTCGCCGGCCCCTTCCCGCGCGCCTTCCCTCTGACAGGCGCCGGCCCCTCCCCGCGCACCTCCCCGTCGACGGGTGCCAGATCCTCCCCGCGTGCCTCCCCTTCGACGAGCTCGCCGGCCAGTCCCCGCCTCCGGCGGCTGCCGCGCGCCGTCCCAGCCTCCCTCCGCCGCCGCGCACCGCCATCCCCGCCCCGCGCCGCCACCTCGAGCCCTCCGCCGTGCGCCACCACTCCAAGCCCCGCCGCCCCTGCGCCTGTCACCCCCCGCCTTGCGCAGCATCCTACCGACCGGACCAGCCGCCGGCCGAATCCAGCCTCGCCCCCAAGCTTCGTCTTCTTCCTCGCCGAGACACGCGACAGCCACCCCAGTTCGGGCGTAGTAAGTACCTCAGTATGAGGTAAAAACGGTGGTCCGTTCGGAATAAAAGAAAATGGCAGAAATTCAAAATGTAAAAGTTCAAGCAAAAAAAGAAACCCCATGAAAATCCTGATTAGTAAGTACCTCAGTACAAGTCGTAAAACGAGAGAAGTTCAGAACATCGTTGTCAAAAAATGTTGAGTTCAAAAAAAAAGAAACAAAACAAAACATTTTCTTCTTGAATAAAATATCATTCAGTTCGATGATACAAACCATGCAAGTACAGGGGCGATGATACAGTAAACCGTTGAAAATTTACGAGCAAAAAAATCACCCAAAAACAGAGCAAAGTCTAGTTAGTGAAAACATGCTTAGTACAAACCCATGCAAACATCAGTACAAGTACTCTTTTTTCAGAATAATTCAAAATTACTCTAAAAAAATAGCTCAGTACAAACACACACATATAGTACGAGTACTCTGTTTTTCAAACGGGAAAATAGCAGGATCCATCTTGCCGTATTCAAAATTACTCTTAAACGATTGCGAATTTGAGAAAATGTTTAACATGACTAAGTTTCGCATTTTCGGTAGCTTTTCAATGGTATATTATTTGCACCATTTCAATAAACTTTTTAACAAAATCACGTTCAAAACCAACTTTAACCGTATTTGAATTCGTATTTAAACCGTAAGGATTAGAAAAAACTTTCTATACGCAAAAGTTGTGCATTTTCCATAGCTTTCCAACGTCGTATCGTTTGCATCAATCCGACAAAATGTTTGCAAAAAACAGCAAAAATACTTTTCGCCCAGAATTTCACCATTTTTCAAATTACTTTTAAATCATATAGAATTTGAAAAACAATAGTAGATATATGGAAGATGCGGATTTTCACAAGCTTTCCAATGCCATCTCATTTGCTCAATTCCGACAAACCGTTTGAAAATTAAGTCCAAAATACGATTTGCGTTTTCGGTTTTGAAAAAAATGGTTTTTTCAAAACTGCTCTTAAACCATTTTTTTTTTCAAAAACAAATTATACAATTGTAATGTAGATGTCAAGAGCTTTCCAACAATATATTACACGCCCCGTTTCGACAAAAGAAATTGCAAGAAAGAATTGAACTAAACAAGATGATTTTTAACAGAAACAGAAAGCATCAGTTCAAGCGCTCACGTTTCATGAGTTCAACCGCTTGAATTCATGAGTTCATGTAGGGTAACAGAATAATATTCTGTTACGCATAACAGAATAGCCCAGGTGTATATATATGTGTGTGTGTGTGTGTGTGTGTGTGTGTAAGTGCATCTAGTGCCACCCCTAGTTGGTTTTGGAGTATTGACGACAAATTTGGTTGAGGGACTAATGTGTTTGTGAGAATTGCAGGATAACACAGGTAGTAGTCCCATATTGATTCGGTTTACCTACCAGAGATGACCCCTAAAAATGTGTGAAGACATTGAAGACAATGGTGGTCTGTGAAAATATTCACATTGAAGATTATGACATGAGAAGACATTCACGTGAAGACTATGGAGTGCGAAGACATAGTTGTTTTGTAGTTTCCTTTTCTTCTTTGTTGAGTCATAGGAACCACCGTACTATTAAGTGGGGTCCAAGTGAACAATGTCAGAGTGAGTGATGTGATGCTCAACCAAATCCTATGTCTTCGAGCGAAGACAATGAGAGCAAATCTTATCCAGAGCTGGATGAGTCAGCTTTACTTGTAGCCCAAGTCAAGCTGCTGCGTGTGTTTGAACTCTAACCGTTGGACACGTGTCAGTTCCTTAGTGACCCAGGGTTATTTTGGACAAATCAGGTCAGGTTGCCTCCTGGCTATAAATAGCCCACCCCGTACACCATAAATTGGTGGCTGCTCAGAGTTAGTGCACGACTTTTGTCGTTTGAGAGCAACCCACCTCCGAAGCATTTGAGAGAGAGATCCTTGCGAGGACAAAGCCCAAAACACCCAGAGCCAAAGAGTGTTAGGCATCACTGAAGTCTTTTTGCCCACATGATCTGAAGACTTGTTACACTTGAGGACTGTGAATCCTCCAGCCGGTTAGGCGTCGCCTTCTGAGCATCCAAGAGCCATTGTGGATTGCCAGTGAACGAAGTCTGTGAAGGTTTGGAAGTCTACCTTGAAGACTTACCAGAGTGATTGGGCGAGGACTGTGTGTTCTTAGCTCAAGGGGAATAAGATGAAGACGCGGTCTTCTGAGTTGAATCTCAGCCTCCCTAACCAGACGTACAGTTGTCACAGCAACTGGAACTGGTCTACCAAATCCGTGTCCTCTCCAAGCAACTGGTTCTATCCTTCCCATCTCTTTACTTTACAGTTTGTCTTCGTGAAGTCATTGCCTACTTGCATGATCTGATTGGCTTCACTGTGTGAAGACTGTTTGGTGTGTGGCTTCATACTGTCTTCCATCCTGATCCTTACTACCTAGCTGCTGATAGTCTTCGTGTTTTCACTTCATAGCTTACTTGACTATGACTTGTCTAGTGTAGTCTACCTTCCGCTGCATATAAATAGGTTCATTTCTACTGTTTGTCTTCAAAGCCCCCGTGTTTTGAAGAATTTCATAAAAATTGCCTATTCACCCCCCTCTAGTCGATAACTAGCACTTTCAATTGGTATCAGAGCAAGGTGCTCCCTTGTTTTGTGTGATTCGGTTTAACCACCTGGAGTTTTAGCTATGTCGACTGCAGGGATAATCAAAGTCTCCGCTGCGTGCCCTGTATTCGATGGCACTGATTACCCCTACTGGAAGAATAAGATACGTATGCATCTTGAAGCCATTGACGTCGACCTCTGGTATGTCGTCATGAACGGTGTTCCCAAGGTTGGTGAAGGTGTCACTGCTGCTGATGTCAAGAGGTTCATTCAACTGGACTCGACTGCCAAGAACATCATCTGTGGTCATCTGATCAAAGGACAGTATGGTCGTGTGAGTGCTCTGGAAACTGCGAAGCTAGTCTGGGACTGGCTCTCCAAGGTCAACGAAGTCGTCTCAACCCAGAGAGACTCAAGGATTAGTGTTCTTTGCAACCTCTTCAACCACTTCAAGAGAAATGACAATGAGAGTGTCCAGCTCACATTTGATCGCCTCACTGAGATCACAAATGAGCTTCGCGCACTCGGCGCCACAGAGATCACCAAGCACGAAATCGTCAAGATGCTTCTGAGATCGCTTGACAGCTCATTCGACACCCTGGCCCTGATGATTCAAGAACGTCCTGACTTCAAGACTCTCGATTCGTCTGTCATACTTGAGAGGCTCAACACACATGAGTTTCAGCTATCTGAGAAAAGAGATATCTATGGTCCCAACTATGGCCGAACTCGCGCTTTGAAGGCAAAGGTTGTCTCCTCATCTGAAGGAGAATCTGACTGCAGTTCTGAGGATCCCGAAGACATTGGAAAGGAGCTTTCTATGCTTGTGAAGAAGTTCTAGAAGTTCACAAGGAAGAAAGGCTTCAGAAAGTCTTCAAGATCCAGCTCAAGAAACGATGAAGCTTTCACTCGTGATCACAAGAAGAGAACATGTCACAAGTGCAAGAAACCTGGTCACTACATCTTTGAGTGTCCATAGTGGGACAATGAGACCAAGAAGAAGAAGAAGAAGAGCAAGGAATATGATTTTGATGACAAGAAGAAGAAATCCTCAAAGTCTTCTTCCAAATCTTCGTCGAATTCTTCATCACACAAGAAGAGCTCATCCAACAAGGCTCGTGCGTTTGTTGGCAAGGAGATGGATTCAGAGGAGGAGTCTGCATCTGAGGAGGCAGAGGTGGAGTCTGAAGAGGAATCTGATTCAGGCGTGGCAAGCTTGGCTCTAGCTTCAGCATATGTCACCAAGTCCATCTTCAACACTGAAGACAATGGCCTCGTCACCAACACTGATGCTAATGATGAGGATGACTCTGCTCCCACCTACTGCTTCATGGCACGTGGTGCCAAGGTAAACTCACGCGATGCTTACTTTCAAACATCAAGTGAAGATGACTCTGAATGTGAATCTAAGCCTAGCTACAAAACACTCGCTAAAATTGCAACCGAACAACAGAATGCTATGGAACATATTCAAAAATTGCTAGACAAAAGCGATGACCTGTTGGACGTGGAAATGACCCGATCTCAGTCCTTAATTGAAGACATAAAAAATCTTCATGTTAAGTACGAGGAACTTGAAAGTCGTCATGAGACTCTATAAGCTACTCATGAGAAGCTCTCCTATGATTATCTTCAAAGTAAGCAAGAACTTGAGAACATGAGAGGGTCTCATGAAGATCTTCAAAAGGAGAACGAGTCACTCCGTGCTCAACAGATCAGTTCCGCTCAGGAAGGATTTGAACCACCATGTCTAAAATGTCTTGAGCGTGATAATGTTGTCTCTGTTGTTGAATGTTCTACTGCTGCTGCTGTTGCAATATCTTCAACTGCTGATGTGGTAACAAACCCCTCTTTTGAGGATACCACTACTATTGCTGATGAGAATGCCAGGTTGAAGACATTCCTTGAGACAAGAATGTACAAAAGTCTCAAAGGGCATCAGACACTATGTGATTTCCTCAAGAAACAGATTCTAAACCGAAACCCTAGGAAAGAGGGTGTTGGGTTCGAGAGGAGAATGAATGTTGATGGTTCTTACCGGAAGCCTGAGCAGTACCCCAAAACCACATGGGTTGCTGCAAAGGGACCTTCAGTGGATCCATCTACCTTATCTGGCTTCACTTGTGCTAACCCGATTATCATTGATGAATCCTTTGATGCAAACTATAAACTGTTTAAGAATCAGAATGGTGAAGTGCTTGCCAGGTATATTGGTACTAACTGCAGGAATGGACTGTCGGTGTCAAAACCGGCGGATCTCGGGTAGGGGGTCCTGAACTGTGCGTCTAAGGCGGATGGTAACAGGAGGCGGGGAACACGATGTTTACCCAGGTTCGGGCCCTCTCGATGGAGGTAATACCCTACTTCCTGCTTGATTGATCTTGATGATATGAGTATTACAAGAGTTGATCTACCACGAGATCGTAGAGGCTAAACCCTAGAAGCTAGCCTATGGTATGATTGTTCTTGTCCTACGGACTAAACCCTCCGGTTTATATAGACACCGGAGGGGGCTAGGGTTACACAGAGTCGGTTACAAGGGAGGAGATCTACATATCCGTATTGCCAAGCTTGCCTTCCACGCCAAGGAGAGTCCCATCCGCACACGGGACGAAGTCTTCAATCTTATATCTTCATAGTCCAACAGTCCGGCTAAAGTATATAGTCCGGCTGTCCGAGGACCCCCTAATCTAGGACTCCCTCAGTAGCCCCTAAACCAGGCTTCAATGACGATGAGTCCGGCGCGCAGATTGTCTTCGGCATTGCAAGGCGGGTTCCTCCTCCGAATATTCCATAGAAGATTTTGAACACAAGGATAGTGTCCGGCTCTATAAAACAAATTCCACATACCACCGTAGAGAGAATAATATTTCCACAAATCTAATCCGCTGACAACTTTTCACAATGTGGCATCACACCACGGCCCGGTCATTATTCGAACCGTTTCTCCCAGCCTGCCACTGCACGTTTCGCGAGGCGGTTTTATTGGCACGTCTTGTCGAAGCAGAGATCGTGTCCCCTTATCATGGGATTCTCATCGATACGGGTATGGGTAACCCTATCGTGCCTGTTGGTATGACTCCTCGAATTTAGGCAAGTTCCAAACGGCCACGCGGAGGACGCTTGATATTCACCCTCTTTATAAAGGGGCCAAGGCCTGTCCTTTTCTTCTCACGCTCAATCGAATCCTTCCCCCACCCCGAGCTCCAACACCCAAGGCTCAGGCTAGGCGTTTCGGACCTTCAATCATGTGCGGATCCAACCTTCAAGGTCGGTGGATACCCTCCTCCGTCACAGAGGAGGACATCAAGAAACTAAGAGAAGCCAGGTATTTGACCGCCGAAATTTTGTACAGGCTGCCTGCTCGAGGGCAGGTCGTCCCCACTCCCGAGCCCAACGAGAGTGGCGTATTCGTCTCCCACTTCCTCTGAGGGCTAGGCTTTAGTCTAGATCCCTTTGTTAGAGGGCTCATGTTCTATTGCGGGCTCGATTTCCATGATCTGGCCCCGGATTCCATCCTTCACATCTTGTCGTTCATCGTCGTGTGTGAGGCCTTCCTCCACGTTACCCCACACTTCGGCTTATGGCTCAAGACCTTTAATGTGAAGCCGAAGATGATTAATGGGCGACACGCAGAATGCGGAGGTGCCATAATAAGCAAAGGCGCCGATGCTCCATGGCCAAAGGGCTCCTTCCCGGAGGTGTCCAGTTTATGGCAATGGGAGTGGTTTTACATCACAGCTCCCCGTGGTACTAAGTGGGTAGCCGCCCTGCCTTCCGATCGCCCCCCCGCCACAACTGGCGTCAAGGGGCAACAAGGGGCTGGACTGGGGACCAGTAAACGATGTGCCAACATTGCAGAGTCGCATCCGAGATCTCCTCGAGAGAGATGTCAGCCTTGTCAAGGTAATGCAAGTCATGCTAGTTCGTCGAGCCCTGCCCTGCAAACGTCGACCTCTCCGTATGTGGGAGTTCAACCCGGAAGGACCGCGAACTATTCAGCACTTCTTCGGCATGACGCACGAAGAGATGTATGGATTATTCTTCGGATCACAAAAGTGTCTGGACACCACCGAGGATGCGGGTCTGAGCTGCAATCATCCAGATACCCAAGTAAGTAATTCTTCGGCCGAACATGCTGTCTCTTTATTTATCACAACATCATTCTGAAAAGTCGCTCTTTGACCAGGACTGGGTAAAAAAGGCGAAGATGATCAGGTGTTCGGCCCCCCTTCCCGAAGGCTCAACAGATCCAGTACTAGCCAGAATGCTTGAGCTCGCGCCTTATCAAGCGCCATCAGGGGAAGATAAAGGGGGGGACAAAGAATCCGAAAGCGAGCCTCACTCATTATTCATCCAAACCGGGGGAATTAGTGCCTCCGCGAAGGAGGATAACCGGGGAGAAAAAAATCTAAAATTCCTTCTCCCCAAGGAAGGAAGAGGGCCGCCTCTGAAGACTTGGAAACAATGGTTTCCAAACGAGGGAAGAAACCTTCGTCAGGGGGCCCTACCCTGGAGGGCATCCTTACCGCACAGTACCCGCAAGGGGACCAGCCCTCCACCGAGCTGTAAGTAAACAAAAGTACTTCATAGTAAATATACCCTGCTTTATTTCTGAGAACAATAACCGAGACGTATGTCTTGTAGTTCGGATCGTAGCCCTTCTCGACAGAGTTCGTCTTCGAGGGATCTTCTTCTGGAGATGATGGAGAGCGAAACGCCTCCCCGTGCCTCCCCGCCTCGTGAAGTGGATGACCCTGAGGTGTCGTCACGGAGGATTTCTCCTGATCCGCCAAGGCCAGAGGGTAACCCTTCGGCCACCCGAAGTCCGGAGTATTCGGCTCCTAAGGAGAGCAACAAAAAGAGTCCGGGACTGTCCGGTGCGCGACCAGACGCACTGATGAATCTTCTGGAGCAAGCGGCTATCTCAGAGGCGCATCGTACGCTAATGGGTACGGTGGTTGAGAGGATTTCATCCGCCAAAAGCGGGCTGCATGAAGCTTTTATGAGCCTGCTGAGAGGCTTTGAGGTACGCAAAGTAATATATTTTTTTTGACGGTACCGCACACACTAGGTGTGCCCTATGCAGATAGTAGCCCCTGAGACTCTGGTTGCTGTCAAAAAGACGGCAAATAGAGGATCATAGTCCCAGGTAATAACCGTGCTGCTTTCATGTGCAGGCGGCTAAGGGTCCGGTGGCTAGCTGGACTGGTGAGTTTGCCAAACTGAAGCGGCAACTTGATGCAGCAGATGCCCACATCGTGCTTGTAAACAAGCGGCTTGACGAGGCACGGGGTATGTATTCTCCAATAATCAACACATATTAAGAGGAGCATGATGCTAGTATCTGTAATATGCTGTGACTGCAGATGGAGCTGTCGCCGTGGAGACCCTTCGGGCGGAACTTGCCCGAGCCAAGGAACAAGCCAGGAAGAGTGATGCGGCCGCCCTAAAGGCGGTCGAAGAGCTAAGAGCCAAACAGGCTGCGCATTGCCAGAGCAAAGAGAAAATAGCCCCGATGGCTATTGAGCTGAAAGATGCCGCCGACCGTTATGAGCTTCTTGAAAAGGAAAGCCAAACGAAGACGGCGGACCTGGAGAAAGCCACAGTAGCAGCCAAGGAAGCCCGCTCTAAAATTAGAGCGGCGAAGGAGGAGCTACGTCAAGCCGGAGATATCGCGGCTAGGAAGCCCTTTTTGTTGCGGACGAAGTTCAGAGATCCTAAGTATGCCCTTCTGGATCAATTATGGAGTTCTGCAGACGCATACTTGGATTTGGCAGCGAGTGCTGCTGATGCGACCGAGTTTTTCAAAGATCAAAAAGATCACGAAGTGGAAAAGCTGTTCTGGTCGCAGTTCAATGTTCCAGTGCGTCCGCTGCTGTTAAATGAGCGAATGGCCGAGTGAGCCGAGCTCCATAGGTTGTCCAGGCTTGCCATGAGGTCTGTTGTGGATCATTTTTGGCCGGAAGGACCAAGGCCGAATAGTTATTTTGGCTTAGTGCAACGATTCCTTGGTGATGTGCCGCATATCGATGCTGTGAAGAGGTCGGCGTGCATAGAGGGTGCGCGGATGGCTCTTGCCCGTGTCAAGACATACTGGGCCGAGATGGAGGCCACCGCTATTGCAACCCAGAGTTTGGTCGTAGGCCGGGTATCGGCCGAGTACTATTTTGAAGAAGTCTTAGAAGGTGCTCATTTATTAGAGGCTCAGTGCTCGAAGAGTATCATGTTCTAGTGACATGTATCCCAATTGTAAGAACAATGTTATTTGAATTATAAAGGCTGTGTTTATACTTTTGCCTGAAAGTATTATTATGCCTCTTGTGCGGTCATTTATGTATATATATATATAACCTGAAAGTTTGCAGTTGTCGGCTTCAGCCCCCACGCATATAATGCGGGGGTGTTCGCAAAAGCGCGTCTTCACACTTGATCCAATGTCTTGGTCCATTAAGGAGGTGGTAGCGCGGCGAACGAGGCAATCGGACTATATTGCTTTAACACTTTCACTTAACCATAGGAGTCTGACAGTGGGGCTACTAAGTGGGTGGTGGGTGGGGAGCGAATTTCTTCATCGTCCGCATCCCATTCTGGCCGGACATAGTTCGGCCAAGGTTCTCCTGACAATGAGAGAGACCTTATTGAATTTAGCACATCGCCAAAAGGCGAGTGTTGAAAGATATCCGCGGAGGTAAACTCCATGATCGGCTCCCAATCAGATTCGATAAGCATGGACGCAGGCGCTTCGGGGCTTGTGGCCGGGGATGAATCCGAGGATCCGGCGACACAGGTCTCGTAGGAGGTGAAGTTAGTATTTGGCTCTATCGCCACTGAGTGTGTGGCCTCCGAAGCGGGGTCCATCCGCCCGTCCTCGGACGGCGCAATTTGTTCCGGATTGAGGGCCGGAGTAGTTGCAGGTGTGATCTCCCGAACACTGTTCGGCGGCAGAGCTAAGTCATGTTCGTCGTGATTGTGCGGCGCACCTGGCATGGGCTCGAATCCGTCGAAGATCAAGTCTCCGTGGATGTCGGCAGTATAGTTCAAGTTTCCAAACCTGACCTGATGGCCAGGGGCGTAGCTCTCGATCTGCTCCAGATGGCCGAGGGAGTTGGCCCGCAGTACGAAGCCGCCGAGTACGAAGATCTGTCCGGGGAAGAAAACCTCACCCTGGATCGCATCGTTGCCGATGATCGAAGGAGCCATCTAGCCTTACGGTGACGGCACAGTGGAACTCTCAATGAAAGCACCAATGTCGGTGACAAAACCGGCGGATCTCGGGTAGGGGGTCCCGAACTGTGCGTCTAAGGCGGATGGTAACAGGAGGCGGGGAACACGATGTTTACCCAGGTTCGGGCCCTCTCGATGGAGATAATACCCTACTTCCTGCTTGATTGATCTTGATGATATGAGTATTACAAGAGTTGATCTACCACGAGGTCGTAGAGGCTAAACCCTAGAAGCTAGCCTATGGTATGATTGTTCTTGTCCTACGGACTAAACCCTCCGGTTTATATAGACACCGGAGGGGGCTAGGGTTACACAGAGTCGGTTACAAGGGAGGAGATCTACATATCCGTATTGCCAAGCTTGCCTTCCACGCCAAGGAGAGTCCCATCCGGACACGGGACGAAGTCTTCAATCTTGTATCTTCATAGTCCAACAGTCCGGCTAAAGTATATAGTCCGGCTGTCCGAGGACCCCCTAATCCAAGACTCCCTCATGGACCACCTTTGAAGAAGATCTGGGTACCCAAGAGTTGTCTTGAGAATCTTCCCGTGAATGTCATCATGACACCACCTGGGAAGAAGACAAATCCCAGACCAAAGGCTTCATATGGTCCAAAGGATTCATACAGACAGAGGACTCACCAGAGTCACCCTAACGCCAATGTTTTGCAGGGAAACCATACTCAGACTTATGAATATGAGCGTGTTTCGTCAAACCACTATGTTCATAAAACCAAGAACTTTTCTGCTTATTCTTATGAGTATTATTCACCTCCTACAAGGCTATTTGCTAGGGCTCCAAAGCCGAAGTTCTCAGTTGCTGCACTTAGACTCATTGCTTCTAAGCCACCCCTGAAGATGTGGGTGGTTAAGAAAAATTAACTCTGTTTTGCAGGGAAAGGTCTCCAGCCGGAAATCAAAGGCGTCTGATGCTTATGCTGGGGACCTAAAACATCTTGTGGGGCGCAAGATAAAATGCCCAAATGGTCTTACTATGTATTTTGTTCCTGGATTCCTTGACAATCATCCTATCTGCCCTAACCAGGATCTAAACTTTGATAGTATGCTTGTTCGTCAAATGTTTATGCTTCACATTTCCCTTGGTGAAGCCTATCCCCCTAACTGCACTGTAGGGTACGATACCAAAGGATTCTGAGTGGATTATGGACAGTGGGTGCACTAACCACATGACTGGTGATCAAAGTCTTCTGATGGATTCAACCCTACGTCCATCTGACAAAAGTCACATCACATTTGCTGACACTGGTAAAAGCAAGGTATTAGGTCTAGGTAGAGTTGCAATCTCAAAGGATCAGCACATGGATAAAGTGATGCTTGTTGAATCCCTTGGTTTCAAATTAATGTCTGTCTCAATGCTTTGTGACTTGAACATGATTGTGATATTTGGAAAATATCGTTGCCTTGTTCTTATGGAATCTGACAAATCTCTAGTCTTTGAAGGGTATCGAAAAGACGATCTGTACATGGTAGATTTCTCAGCAGGACCACAGTTGGCCGTATGTCTTCTAGCAAAAGCTTCAGAGTGCTGGCTCTGGCATCGGAGGCTAGGGCATGCCGGCATGAGGAACTTGTATGCTCTCGCGAAGAAGAAGCATGTCGTTGGCATCGAGGGCGTCAAGTTCAAGAAAGATCATCTGTGTGGTGCCTGCGAAGCTGGAAAGATGACTAGGGCCAAGCATCCCTCAAAGACAATCATGATGACCTCACATCCCTTCGAGCTGCTTCACATGGACTTATTTGGCCCTACTCACTACTCTACTCTTACTACCACTGCTTGCCTCTATGGCTTCGTCATTATTGATGATTACTCAAGATACACGTGGGTGCACATAATCCTTTATAAGAATGAAGTGCGGGATGTCTTTGATGTCTACTACACAACCTTCTTCTTGTAGACGTTGTTGGGCCTCCAAGTGCAGAGGTTTGTAGGACAGTAGAAAATTTCCCTCAAGTGGATGACCTAGCGTTTATTCTTTCCGTTCGATCTATCATAGAGTTCATACTAGAATAACACCTTAAGACACAAATCAACCAAAACCCTAATGTCACCTAGATACTCCAATGTCACCTCAAGTATCCGTGGGTATGATTATACGATATGCATCACACAATCTCAGTTTCATCTATTCAACCAACACAAAGAACTTCAAAGAGTGCCCCAAAGTTTCTACCGGAGAGTCAAGACGGAAACGTGTGCCAACCCCTATGCATAAGTTCACGATGTTACGGAACCCGCAAGTTGATCACCAAAACATACATCAAGTAGATCACGTGAATATCCCATTGTCACCACAGATAAGCACATGCAAGACATACATCAAGTGTTCTCAAATCCTTAAAGACTCAATCCGATAAGATAACTTCAAAGGGAAAACTCAATCCATTACAAGAGAGTAGAGGGGGAAAAACATCATAAGATCCAACTATAATAGCAAAGCTCGCGATACATCAAGATCGTACCAAATCAAGAACGCGCGAGAGAGAGATCAAACACATAGCTACTGGTACATACCCTCATCCCCGAGGGTGAACTACTCCCTCCTCGTCATGGAGAGCACCTGGATGATGAAGATGGCCACCGGTGAGGGATCACCCCTCCGGCAGGGTGCCGGAACAGGGTCCCGATTGGTTTTTGGTGGCTACAGAGGCTTGCGGCAGCGGAACTCCCGATCTATTGTGCTCCCCGATGTTTTTAGGGTATATGGACATATATAGGCGAAAGAAGTCGGTCAGGGGAGCCACGAGGGGCCCACGAGGGTGGGGGCGCGCCCAGGGGGACAGGCACGCCTCCCTGCCTCGTGGCCACCTCAAAGCTTCCTTGACTTCAACTCCAAGTCTCCTGGATCACGTTCGTTCCAAAAATCAAGCTCCCGAAGGTTTCATTCCATTTGGACTCCGTTTGATATTCCTTTTCTGCGAAACACTGAAACAAGGGAAAAACAGAAACTGGCACTGGGCTCCGGGTTAATAGGTTAGTCCCTAAAATCATATAAAAGTGCTTAGTAAAGCCCATTAAACATCCAAAAAAGATAAGATAATAGCATGAATACTTCATAAATTATAGATACGTTGGAGACGTATCAACATCCCCAAGCTTAATTCCTGCTCGTCCTCGAGTAGGTAAATGATAAAAGAAATAATTTATGAAGTGTGAATGCTAGCAGGTGCACAAGTTTGATCAATGATAATTTCAATCACCTTTTCTAGCATCATTATATATCATAACAGTAGCTCATCTCATAAAGCTTCTCATCATCAAGTAATAGGCTATTCACATGTTAAGTATAGATCATAAACTTTCTTGAAAACTGACAAACCGTGTTATTAGTCATCAAACAATTACAATTCATCTTATTTTCAGGAAGAGTCTATGTGAGAGCTTTGATTTAGAAAACTCCACATACTCAACTATCATTTAGTCTTTCACAATTGCTAACACTCACGCTATATTTATGAGTTCAAAGTTTTAATCAGACACAGAGAAAGATAGGGGCTTATAGATTCGCCTCCCAACCTTTTACCTCAAGGGTAATGTCAACAATAATAGCTCATGATGCCTTACATCCAATTGGATATATATATCCGAATCTTTCCAACACAATGTGCTTGCCAAAGGATAAAATGTAAAAAGGAAAGGTGAAGATCACCATGACTCTTGCATAAGGTAAAAGACAAGAATAAAAGATAGGCCCTTCGCAGAGGGAAGCAGAGGTTGCCATGCGCTTTTATAGTTGAATGCACATGATGGGTAACGTAGTAATTTCAAAAAATTTCCTACGCACACGCAAGATCATGGTGATGCATAGCAACAAGTGGGGAGAGTGTTGTCCACGTACCCTCGTAGACCGACAGCGGAAGCGTTATCACAACGCGGTTGATGTAGTCGTACGTCTTCACGATCCGACCGATCAAGTACCGAACGTACGGCACCTCCAAGTTCTACACACGTTCAGCTCGATGACGTCCCTCGAACTCTGATCCAGCCGAGTGTTGAGGGAGAGTTTCGTCAGCACAATGGCGTGGTGACGATGATGATGTTCCACCGACGCAGGGCTTCGCCTAAGCTCCGCAACGGTATTATCGAGGTGTAATATGGTGGAGGGGGGCACCGCACACGGCTAAGAGATCTCAAGGATCAATTGTTGTGTCCCTGTGGTGCCCCCCTGCCCCCGTATATAAAGGAGCACGGGGGAGGCAGCCGACCAAGGGGAGAGGCGCGCCAAAGGGGGGAGTCCTACTCCCACCGGGAGTAGGACTCCTCCTTTCCTTGTGGGAGTAGGAGAAGGGAAGGGGGAAGGAGAAAGAAGGAAGGGGGCGCCCCCCTCCCTAGTCCAATTCGGACTAGCCCATGGGGAGGGGTGCGGCCACCCTTTGGGGTCTTTCTCTCCTTTCCCGTATGGCCCATTAAGGCCCAATACGAATTCCCGTAACTCTCCGGTACTCCAAAAAATACCCGAATCACTCGGAACCTTTCCGAAGTCCGAATATAGTCGTCCAATATATCGATCTTTACGTCTCGGCCATTTCGAGACTCCTCGTCATGTCCCCGATCTCATCCGGGACTCCGAACTCCTTCGGTACATCAACATACATAAACTCATAATAAAACTGTCATCGTAACGTTAAGCGTGCGGACCCTTTGGGTTTGAGAACTATGTAGACATGACCGAGACACCTCTCCGGTCAATAACCAATAGCGGGACCTGGATGCTCATATTGGCTCCCACATATTCTACGAAGATCTTTATCGGTCAGACCGCATAACAACATACGTTGTTCCCTTTGTCATCGGTATGTTACTTGCCCGAGATTCGATCGTCGTTATCTCGATACCTAGTTCAATCTCGTTACCGGCAAGTCTCTTTACTCGTTCCGTAATACATCATCCCGCAACTAACTCATTAGTCACAATGCTTGCAAGGCTTATAGTGATGTGCATTACCGAGTGGGCCCAGAGATACCTCTCCGACAATCGGAGTGACAAATCCTAATCTCGATATACGCCAACCCAACAAGTCCTTTGGAGACACCTTTGGAGACACCTGTAGAGCACCTTTATAATCACCCATTTACGTTGTGACGTTTGGTAGCACACAAAGTGTTCCTCCGGTAAACTGGAGTTGCATAATCTCATAGTCATAGGAACATGTATAAGTCATGAAGAAAGCAATAGCAACATACTAAACGATCGGGTGCTAAGCTAACGTAATGGGTCATGTCAATCACGTCATTCTCCTAATGAGGTGATCCCGTTAATCAAATGACAACTCATGTCTATGGCTAGGAAACATAACCATCTTTGATTAACGAGCTAGTCAAGTAGAGGCATACTAGTGACACTCTGTTTGTCTATGTATTCACACATGTATTATGTTTCCGGTTAATACAATTCTAGCATGAATAATAAACATTTATCATGATATAAGGAAATATATAATACTTTATTATTGCCTCTAGGGCATATTTCCTTCAGTCTCCCACTTGCACTAGAGTCAATAATCTAGTTCACATCGCCATGTGATTTAACATCAATAATTCACATCACCATGTGATTAACACCCATAGTTCACATCTCTATGTGACCAACACTCAAAGGGTTTACTAGAGTCAATAATCTAGTTCACATCGCTATGTGATTAACACCCAAAGAGTACTAAGGTGTGATCATGTTTTGATTGTGAGATAATTTTAGTCAACGGGTCTGTCACATTCAGATCCGTAAGTATTTTGCAAATTTCTATGTCTACAATGCTCTGCACGGAGCTACTCTAGCTAATTGCTCCCACTTTCAATATGTATCTAGACCGAGACTTAGAGTCATCTAGATTAGTGTCAAAACTTGCATCGACGTAACCCTTTACGACGAACCTTTTGTCACTTCCATAATCGAGAAACATGTCCTTATTCCACTAAGGATAATTTTGACCGCTGTCCAGTGATCTACTCCTAGATCACTATTGTACTCCCTTGCCAAAATCAGTGTAGGGTATACAATAGATCTGGTACACAGCATGGCATACTTTATAGAACCTATGGCCAAGGCATAGGGAATGACTTTCATTCTCTTTCTATCTTCTGCCGTGGTCGGGCTTTGAGTCTTACTCAATTTCACACCTTGTAACACAGGCAAGAACTCTTTCTTTGACTGTTCTATTTTGAACTACTTCAAAATCTTGTTAAGGTATGTACTCATTGAAAAACTTATCAAGCGTCTTCATCTATCTCTATAGATCTTGATGCTCAATATGTAAGCAGCTTCACCGAGGTCTTTCTTTGAAAAACTCCTTTCAAACACTCCTTTATGCTTTGCAGAATAATTCTACATTATTTCCGATCAACAATATGTCATTCACATATACTTATCAGAAATGTTGTAGTGCTCCCACTCACTTTCTTGTAAATACAGGCTTCACCGCAAGTCTGTATAAAACTATATCCTTTGATCAACTTATCAAAGCGTATATTCCAACTCCGAGATGCTTGCACCAGTCCATAGATGGATCGCTGGAGCTTGCATATTTTGTTAGCACATTTAGGATTGACAAAACCTCCTGGTTGCATCATATACATGTCTTCTTTAATAAATCCATTAAGGAATGCAGTTTTGTTTATCCATTTGCCATATTTCATAAAATGCGGCAATTGCTAACATGATTCGGACAGACTTAAGCATAGATACGAGTGAGAAACTCTCATCGTAGTCAACACTTTGAACTTGTTGCGACAATTCTAGCTTTGTAGATAGTAACACTACTATCAGCGTCCATCTTCCTCTTGAAGATCCATTTAATCTCAATGGCTCGCCGATCATTGGGCAAGTCAATCAAAGTCCATACTTTGTTCTCATATATGGATCTTATCTCAGATTTCATGGCCTCAAGCCATTTCGCGGAATCTGGGCTCACCATCGCTTCTTCATAGTTCGTAGGTTCGTCATGGTCAAATAACATGACCTCCAGAACAGGATTACCGTACCACTCTGGTGTGGATCTCACTCTGGTTTACCTACGAGGTTTGGTAGTAACTTGATCTGAAGTTACATGATCATCATCATTAACTTCCTCACTAATTGCTGTAGGAGTCACAGGAACAGATTTCTGTGATGAGCTACTTTCCAATAAGGGAGCAGGTACAGTTACCTCATCAAGTTCTACTTTCCTCCCACTCACTTCTTTCGAGAGAAACTCCTTCTCTAGAAAGGATCCATACTAAGCAACAAATGTCTTGCCTTCGGATCTGTGATAGAAGGTGTACCCAACTGTCTCCTTTGGGTATCCTATGAAGACACATTTCTCCGATTTGGGTTTGAGCTTATCAAGATGAAACTTTTTCACATAAGCATCGCAACCCCAAACTTTAAGAAACGACAACTTTGGTTTCTTGCTAAACCTCAGTTCATAAGGCGTCGTCTCAACGGATTTTGATGGTGCCCTATTTAACGTGAATGCAGCTGTCTCTAATGCATAACCCCAAAACGATAGTGGTAGATCAGTAAGATACATCATATATCGCACCATATCTAATAAAGTACGGTTACGATGTTCGGACACACCATTACACTGTGGTGTTCCAGGTGGCGTGAGTAGTGAAACTATTTCACATTGTTTTAACTGAAGGCCAAACTCATAACTCAAATACTCTTCTCCACGATCAGACCATAAAAACTTTATTTTCTTGTTACGATGATTTTCCGCTTCACTCTGAAAATTATATGAACTTTTCAAATGTTTCAGACTTCTGTTTCATTAAGTAGATATACCCATATCTGCTCAAATCATCTGTGAAGGTCAGAAAATAATGATACCTGCTACGAGCCTCACTATTCATCGGGCCACATACATCTATATGTATGATTTCCAACAAATCTGTTGCTCTCTCCATAGTTCCGGAGAACGGCGTTTTAGTCATCTTGCCCATGAGGCATGGATCGCAAGCATCAAGTGATTCATAATCAAGTGATTCCAGAATCCCATCAGTATGGAGTTTCTTCATGCGCTTTACACCAATATGACCTAAACGGCAGTGCCACAAATAAGTTGCACTATCATTATTAACTTTGCATCTTTTGGCTTCAATATTATGATTATGTGTATCACTACGATCGAGATCCAACAAGCCATTTTCGTTGGTGTGTATGACCATAGAAGGTTTTTATTCATGTAAACAGAACAACAATTGTTCTCTAACTTAAATGAATAACCGTATTGCAAAAAACATGATCAAATCATATTCATGCTCAACGCAAACACCAAATAACACTTATTTAGTTTCAACACTAATCCCGAAAGTACAGGGAGTGTGCGATGATGATCATATCAATCTTGGAACTACTTCCAACACACATCGTCACCTCGCCTTTTACTAGTCTCTGTTTATTCTGCAACTCCCGTTTCGAGTTACTACTCTTAGCAACTGAACCAGTATCAAATACCGAGGGGTTGCTATAAACACTAGTAAAGTACACATCAATAACATGTATATCCAATAGACCTTTGTTCACTTTGCCATCCTTCTTATCCACCAAATAGTTGGGGTAGTTCCGCTTCCAGTGACCAGTCCCTTTGCAGTAGAAGCACTTAGTCTCAGGCTTAGGACTTAGGCTTCTTCACTTGAGCAGCAACTTGCTTGCCGTTCTTCTTGAAGTTCCCCTTCTTCCCTTTGCCCTTTTCTTGAAACTAGTGGTCTCGTCAACCATCAACACTTGATGTTTTCCTTGATTTCTACCTTCGTCGATTTCAGCATCACGAAGAACTCGGGAATTACTTTCGTCATCCCTTGCATACTATAGTTCATCACGAAGTTCTACTAACTTTGGTGATGGTGACTAGAGAATTCTGTTAATCACTATTTTATCTGGAAGATTAACTCCCACTTGATTCAAGCGATTGTAGTACCCAGACAATCTGAGAACATGCTTACTAGTTGAGCGATTCTCCTCCATCTTTTAGCTATAGAACTTGTTGGAGACTTCATATCTCTCAACTCGGGTATTTTCTTGAAATATTAACTTCAACTCCTGGAACATCTCATATGGTCCATGACGTTCAAAACGTCTTTGAAGTCCCGATTCTAAGCCGTTAAGCATGGTGCACTAAACTATCAAGTAGTCATCATATTGAGATAGCCAAACGTTCATAACGTCTGCATCTGCTCCTGCAATAGGTCTGTCACCTAGCGATGCATCAAGGACATAATTCTTTTGTGCAGCAATGAGGATAATCCTCAGATCACGGATCCAATCCGCATCTTTGCTACTAACATCTTTCAACATAATTTTTCTCTAGGAACATATCAAAAATAAACACAGGGAAGCAACAACGCGAGCTATTGATCTACAACATAATTTGCAAAATACTATCAGGACTAAGTTCATGATAAATTTAAGTTCAATTAATCATATTACTTAAGAACTCCCACTTAGATAGATATCCCTCTAATCATCTAAGTGATTACGTGATCCAAATCAACTAAACCATGTCCGATCATCACGTGAGATGGAGTAGTTTCAATGGTGAACATCACTATGTTGATCATATCTACTATATGATTCACGCTCGACCTTTCGGTCTCTGTGTTCCGAGGCCATATCTGCATATGCTAGGCTCGTCAAGTTTAACCTGAGTATTCCGCGTGTGCAACTGTTTTGCACCTGTTGTATTTGAACGTAGAGCCTATCACACCCGATCATCACGTGGTGTCTCAGCACGAAGAACTTTCGCAACGGTGCATACTCAGGGAGAACACTTTTATCTTGAAAGTTTAGTGAGAGATCATCTTATAATGCTACCGTCAATCAAAGCAAGATAAGATGCATAAAGGATTAACATCACATGCAATCAATATAAGTGATATGATATGGCCATCATCATCTTGTGCTTGTAATCTCCATCTCCGAAGCACCGTGCTTGTGATCTCCATCTCCGAAGCACCGTCATGATCACCATCGTCACCGGCGCGACACCTTGATCTCCATCGTAGTATCGTTGTCGTCTCGCCAACTAATTGCTTTTACGACTATCGCTACTGCTTAGTGATAAAGTAAAACTATTACATGGTGATTGCATCTCATACAATAAAGCGACAACCATATGGCTCCTGCCAGTTGCCGATAACTCGGTTACAAAACATGATCATCTCATACAACAAATTATATCACATCATATCTTGACCATATCACATCACAACATGCCCTGCAAAAACAAGTTAGACGTCCTCTACTTTGTTGTTGCAAGTTTTACGTGGCTGCTACGGGCTTAGCAAGAACCGTTCTTACCTACGCATCAAAACCACAACGATAGTTTGTCAAGTTGGTGTTGTTTTAACCTTCGCAAGGACCGGGCGTAGCCACACTCGGTTCAACTAAAGTGAGAGAGACAGACACCCGCCAGTCACCTTTAAGCAACGAGTGCTCCGAACGGTGAAACCAGTCTCACGTAAGTGTACGCGTAATGTCGGTCCAGGCCGCTTCATCTCACAATACCGCCGAACCAAAGTATGACATGCTGGTAAGCAGTATGACTTATATCGCCCACAACTCACTTGTGTTCTACTCGTGCATAGCATCAACGCATAAAACCAGGCTCGGATGCCACTGATGGGTAACGTAGTAATTTCAAAAAAATTCCTACGCACACGCAAGATCATGGTGATGCATAGCAACGAGTGGGGAGAGTGTTGTCCACGTACCCTCGTAGACCGACAGCGGAAGCGTTATCACAACGCGGTTGATGTAGTCGTACGTCTTCACTATCCGACCGATCAAGTACCGAACGTACGGCACCTCCAAGTTCTACACACATTCAGCTCGATGACGTCCCTCGAACTCCGATCCAGCCGAGTGTTGAGGGAGAGTTTCGTCAGCACGACGGCGTGGTGACGATGATGATGTTCCACCGACGCAGGGCTTCGCCTAAGCTCCGCAACGGTATTATCGAGGTGTAATATGGTGGAGGGGGGCACCGCACACGGCTAAGAGATCTCAAGGATCAATTGTTGTGTCTCTGTGGTGCCCCCTGCCCCCGTATATAAAGGAGCAAGGGGGAGGCAGCCGGCCAAGGGGAGAGGCGCGCCAAAGGGGGGAGTCCTACTCCCACCGGGAGTAGGACTCCTCCTTTCCTTGTGGGAGTAGGAGAAGGGAAGGGGGAAGGAGAAAGAAGGAAGGGGGAGCCCCCCCTCCCTAGTCCAATTCGGACTAGCCCATGGGGAGGGGTGCGGCCACCCTTTGGGGTCTGTCTCTCCTTTCCCGTATGGCCCATTAAGGCCCAATACGAATTCCCGTAACTCTCCGGTACTCCGAAAAATACCCGAATCACTCGGAACCTTTCCGAAGTCCGAATATAGTCGTCCAATATATCGATCTTTACGTCTCGGTCATTTCGAGACTCCTCGTCATGTCCCCGATCTCATCCGGGACTCCGAACTCCTTCGGTACATCAACATACATAAACTCATAATAAAACTGTCATCGTAACGTTAAGCGTGCGGACCCTTTGGGTTCGAGAACTATGTAGACATGACCGAGACACCTCTCCGGTCAATAACCAATAGCGGGACCTGGATGCCCATATTGGCTCCCACATATTCTACGAAGATCTTTATCGGTCAGACCGCATAACAACATACGTTGTTCCCTTTGTCATCGGTATGTTACTTGCCCGAGATTCGATCGTCGGTATCTCGATACCTAGTTCAATCTCGTTACCGACAAGTCTCTTTACTCGTTCCGTAATACATCATCCCGCAACTAACTCATTAGTCACAATGCTTGCAAGGCTTATAGTGATGTGCATTACCGAGTGGGCCCAGAGATACCTCTCCGACAATCGGAGTGACAAATCCTAATCTCGAAATACGCCAACCCAACAAGTACCTTTGGAGACACCTGTAGAGCACCTTTATAATCACCCATTTACGTTGTGACGTGTGGTAGCACACAAAGTGTTCCTCCGGTAAACTGGAGTTGCATAATCTCATAGTCGTAGGAACATGTATAAGTCATGAAGAAAGCAATAGCAACATACTAAACGATCGGGTGCTAAGCTAACGTAATGGGTCATGTCAATCACGTCATTCTCCTAATGAGGTGATCCCGTTAATCAAATGACAACTCATGTCTATGGCTAGGAAACATAACCATCTTTGATTAACGAGCTAGTCAAGTAGAGGCATACTAGTGACACTCTATTTGTCTATGTATTCGCACATGTATTATGTTTCCGGTTAATACAATTCTAGCATGAATAATAAAAATTTATCATGATATAAGGAAATATATAATACTTTATTATTGCCTCTAGGGCATATTTCCTTCAGCACAAAATCTTAATGCGAGGGAACATCACTTTATATTGCCACTTGTGATAGGGACCTTTATTATGCAGTCCTCGCTTTTATTGCTTCCATATCACAATATCGTATAAAGCTTATTTTCTCCACACTAAAAGATCATACATATTTAGAGAGCAATTTTTATTGCATGCACCGATGACAACTTACTTGAAGGATCTTACTCAATCCATAGGTAGGTATGGTGGACTCTCATGGCAATACTGGTTTAAGGGATGTTTGGAAGCACAAGTAGTATCTCTACTTGGTGCAAAGAATTTGGCTAGCATGAGGGGGAAAGGCAAGCTCAACGTGTTGGGCGATCCATGACAATATACTTTATTTCAGATATAAGAAAACATAACCCATTATGTTGTCTTCCTTGTCCAACATCAAACTTTTAGCATGTCATATTTTAATGAGTGCTCACAATTACAAAAGATGTCCAATATAGTATATTTATATGTGAAATCTCTCTTCCTTCAATATTCTTTCATGAATTGTTCAAGTGACCAATACAATGTTTGCTAACCTTCAATAAATTTACCACCTCTACTTCTTATATGTGAAGTCATTACTCCCCATGGGATAAGCATATGAAACATATATAATTTAAGATTTATGACATTCAAATCATTCAACCATTTACTCATAGGATATAAGTGAAGCACACAAGTAAATGACAAACTACTCCAAAAAGATATAAGTGAAGATCAATGAGTAGTTAAATAATTATGTAGCTATGTGAAGACTCTCTCTCATTTAAGAATTTCAGATCTTGATACTTTATTCAAACAGCAAGTAAAAAAACGCTCCAAGCAAAACACATATCATGTGGTGAATAAAAATATAGCTCCAAGTAAAGTTACCGATGAACGAAGACGAAAGAGGGGATGCCATCCGGGGCATCCCCAAGCTTAGGCTCTTGGTTGTCCTTAAATATTACCTTGGGGTGCCTTGGGAATACCCAAGCTTAGGCTCTTGCCACTCCTTATTCCATAGTCCATCGAATCTTTACCCAAATCTTGAAAACTTCACAACACAAAACTTAATAGAAAATCCCGTGAGCTCCGTTAGCGAAAGTAAACAAAACACCACTTCAAGGTACTGTAATGAACTCGTTATTTATTTATATTGGTGTTAAACCTAATGTATTCCAACTTCTCTATTGTTTATAAACTCTTTTACTAGCCATAGATTCATTAAAATAAGCAAAAAACACACGAAAAACAGAATATGTCAAAAACAGAACAGTCTGTAGTAATCTGTAACTAACGCAAACTTCTGGAACTCCAAAAATTCTACCAAAATTGGAAGACCTAGATAATTTGTTTATTGATCTACTGAAATTGGAATCAGTATTTTATCACGTTCTGGTAATTTTTAACAATTTTTTTCGTGAACAGAAAGTTTCTGGAATTTTCAGCAAGATCAAATAACTATCATCCAAGAAGATCCTATAGGTTTAACTTGGCACAAACACTAATTAAACCATAAAAACACATCTAAACAGAAGCTAGAAGAATTATTTATTCCTAAACAGAACCAAAAAGCAAAAAACTAAAATAAAATTGGGTTTCCTCCCAACAAGCGCTAACGTTTAACGCCCCTAGCTAGGCATGATGATTTCAATGATGCTCACATACGACATAAGAATTGAAACATAAAGAGAGCATCATGAAGAATATGACTAGCACATTTAAGTCTAACCCACTTCCTATGCATAGGGATTTTGTGAGCAAACAACTTATGGGAATAATAATCAACTAGCATAGGAAGGCAAAACAAGCATAACTTCAAAATTTTCAACACATAGAGAGGAAACTTGATATTATTGCAATTCCTACAAGCATATATTCCTCCCTCATAATAATTTTCAGTAGCATCATGAATGAATTCAAAAATATAACCAGCACCTAAAGCATTCTTTTCATGATCTACTTGCATAGAAATTTTATTATTCTCCACATAAGCAAAAAATTTCTCTTTCAGGATAGTGAGAGTATCATAAGAGACTCGAATACTATAAACTATTTCCACATTAAAAGAGTAATATTCAGAAAAAGGGTAATCATAATCATGACAAGTTTTATAAATATAATCATCACTACTTTTTATAGCATAAGTTTCGTCACAATAATCGTCATAAGTAGCAACTTTATTCTCATCATAATCAATTGAAACCTCTTCCAAGATAGTGGAATCATTACTAAATAAAGTCATGACCTCTCCAAATCCACTTTCATAATTATCATAATAAGATTCAACATCCTCCAAAATAGTGGGATCATTACTTCCTGAAGTTGACACTCTTCCAAACCCACTTTCATCAATATAATCGTCATAAGTAGGAGGCATGCTATCATCATTATAAATTTGCATATCAAAACTTGGGAGACTAAAAATATCATCTTCACGAAACGTAGCATCCCCAAGCTTGGGACAAACATTAATTGCAGCAAATATATTCTCAAAAACATCATCTTCATCAAACATAGCCTCCCCAAGCTTGGGCCTTTTCATATCATAAGCATAATCATTCTCATCATTAATAGTATGGATAGCACCAATAGTATAGCAATTATCATCATCACGATGAGTAATAGAGCAACATCATTTGGGAGAGATGCCTTTTACCTTTGCTTCTCCGTCTTTTATTTTTCTTCTTCACATCATGTGTGGGTTCAATCCTCTTTTTGGAGCTCCTTATTAATGAGATTGGTTGAATAGAAAGCTCCTCCTCGTTACCTGATTCATCATAAGAAATAATAGGAGAATATTGGGAAGTCTCTTCCCTTTCGTTAGTATTCTCTTCATCTTCTATTTGTTTTCTTTTCTTTATATACTTGGCAATATAAGGATTCTCAATGCAATTCACCGCACAATACATATAAATTTCCTCTAGATCTAAATCAAGAACTCTATCAAGGGCAAATTCTGGAATAACCTTAGTTATATGTTTCATTTCTTCATAACCCAAAAGCAAACTAAGTTCATTATGATGTGCAAGGGAAATCAAGTCATCACAATTTTTGGACACGATACGATCATGAAACAATTTGCATTGGGTACTGAAATGATCACGTTCATTGCAAAGTTCACAAGTACGGTTGAGAAAGTTTAAATTTTCAGCACAAACATTTAGCCTATCTTGCAACCATTTAGTTTCCAAATACTTATGCCTCTTGCAAAATCTATCTTCTCTGTTTGGTATGTACTTGCAAACTCTATTCACTCCACAAAATTCGACATGCTTATAAGAGATATTTTCATCATGACTAGTGCAATCATCATTAGTACGATGGATATTCAAAGAGTTCATACTAACAACATTGCAATCATGCTCATCATTCAGAGATTTAGTGCCAAACATTCTAATGCATTCTTCTTCTAGCAATTGAGCACAATTATCGGAATCCTTATTTTCATGAAAGATATTAAAAAGGTGAAGCATATGAGGTACCCTCAATTCCCTTTTTTTGTAGTTTTCTTTTATAAACTAAACTAGTGATAAAACAAGAAACTAAAAGATTTGATTACAAGATCTAAAGATATACCTTCAAGCACTCACCTCCCCGGCAACGGCGCTAGAAAAGAGCTTGATGTCTACTACACAACCTTCTTCTTGTGGACGTTGTTGGGCCTCCAAGTGCAGAGGTTTGTAGGACAGTAGCAAATTCCCTCAAGTGGATGACCTAAGGTTTATCAATCCGTGGGAGGCGTAGGATGAAGATGTTCTCTCTCAAACAACCCTGCAACCAAATAACAAAGAGTCTCTTGTGTCCCCAACACACCCAATACAATGGTAAATTGTATAGGTGCACAAGTTCGGCGAAGAGATGGTGATACAAGTGCAATATGGATGGTAGATATAGGTTTTTGTAATCTGAAAATATAAAAACTGCAAGGTAACAAGCGATAAAAGTGAGCGTAAATTGTATTGCAATGCTAGAAAACAAGGCCTAGGGTTCATACTTTCACTAGTGCAAGTTCTCTCAACAATAATAACATAATTGGATCATATAAATATCCCTCAACATGTAACAAAGAGTCACTCCAAAGTCACTAATAGCGGAGAACAAATGAAGAGATTATTGTAGGGTACGAAACCACCTCAAAGTTATTCTTTCTGATCGATCTATTCAAGAGTCCATAGTAAAATAACATGAAGCTATTCTTTCCGTTCGATCTATCATAGAGTTCGTACTAGAATAACACCTTAAGACACAAATCAACCAAAACCCTAATGTCACCTAGATACTCCAATGTCACCTCAAGTATCCGTGGGTATGATTATACGATATGTATCACACAATCTCAGTTTCATCTATTCAACCAACACAGAGAACTTCAAAGAGTGCCCCAAAGTTTCTACCGGAGAGTCAAGACGAAAACGTGTGCCAACCCCTATGCATAAGTTCACGATGTTACGGAACCCGCAAGTTGATCACCAAAACATACATCAAGTAGATCACGTGAATATCCCATTGTCACCACAGATAAGCACATGCAAGACATACATCAAGTGTTCTCAAATCCTTAAAGACTCAATCCGATAAGATAACTTCAAAGGGAAAACTCAATCCATTACAAGAGAGTAGAGGGGGAGAAACATCATAAGGTCCAACTATAATAGCAAAGCTCGCGATACATCAAGATCGTGCCAAATCAAGAACGCGAGAGAGAGATAAAACACATAGCTACTGGTACATACCCTCAGCCCCGAGGGTGAACTACTCCCTCCTCGTCATGGAGAGCGCCGGGATGATGAAGATGGCCACCAGTGAGGGATCCCCCCTCCGGCAGGGTGCCGAAATAGGGTCCCGATAGGTTTTTGGTGGCTACAGAGGCTTGCGGCGGCGGAACTCCCGATCTATTGTCCTCCTCGATGTTTTTAGGGTATATGGACATATATAGGCGAAAGAAGACGGTCAGGGGAGCCACGAGGGGCCCACGAGGGTGAGGGGCGCGCCTAGGGGGGCAGGCGCGCCTCCCTGCCTCGTGGCCACCTCAAAGCTTCCTTGACTTCAACTCCAAGTCTCCTGGATCACGTTCGTTCCAAAAATCAAGCTCCCGAAGGTTTCATTCCGTTTGGACTCCGTTTGATATTCCTTTTATGCGAAATACTGAAACAAGGGAAAAAACAGAAACTGGCACTGGGCTCTGGGTTAATAGGTTAGTCCCAAAAATCATATAAAAGTGCTTAGTAAAGCCCATTAAACATCCAAAACAGATAAGATAATAGCATGAATACTTCATAAATTATAGATATGTTGGAGACGTATCAGTCTTCAGAAGATTCGCCAACCGTGCCATGACGAACTATGGCATCAAGATCAAGCACATCAGAAGTGACAACGGGGCAGAGTTCAAAAACACCAGCGACAACACTTATCTTGATACATTGGGCATCACTCATGAGTTATCAGCTCCATACACACCTCAGTAGAATGGCATCGTGGAGCGCAAGAACAGAACCCTTATTGAGATGGCACGGACAATGATTGATGAGTACAAGACTCGAAGGAAATTCTGGCCAGAAGCCATTGACACTGCATGTCACATCATCAACCGTGTTTATTTTAACAAGCTTCTAAAGAAGACATCATATGAGCTACTAACTAGTAAGAAGCCAAACGTCAGTTACTTCAGAGTATTTGGTGCTAGGTGCTGGATCAAGGATCCACATCACACTTCAAAATTTGCATCGAAAGCACATGAAGGTTTTATGCTTGGTTACGGAAAGGATTCGCACTCCTACAGAGTCTTCAACCTCTTTCACTATAAAGTAGTTGAAACTGTGGATGTGCGGTTCGATGAGACTAACAGCTCGCAAAGAGAGCACCTGCCAAATGTGCTAGATGAAGCCTCACCGAGTGAATCTATCAAGCTTATGGGTACTGGAGACATCATACCTACAGAGGCTCGGGCTGAAGAAGAAATCATCATTTCTTCACCTAATCAACCCGAAGACAATGCTCAGCCTGAAGTCAATGGTGAAGCTGAAGACAATGATCTGCAAGGGCAAAATCTTCGTCCAGTCCATCCTCGTGTTGCAAATGAAGTGCAGATTGAGAAAATAATCGATAGCATCAATGCACCTGGTCCGCTCACTCGTTGAAGAGCAACACAGCTAGCAAATTTCTGTGGGCACTTTGCATTTGTCTCTATATCTGAACCCAAGAAAGTTGCTGAAGCCTTCATGGAACCTGAATGGATTCAAGCGATGCAAGAAGAGCTTCAACAGTTCGAGTTGAACAATGTGTGGGAACTGGTTAAGCGTCCTGATCCTCGCAAGCATAACATCATTGGCACAAAATGGATCTATCGCAACAAACAAGATGAGCACGGTCAAGTTGTCAGAAAAAAAGGCTCGTCTAGTTGCTCAAGGTTACACTCAAGTAGAAGGGATTGACTTCGATGAAACATTTGCTCCGTGGCTAGGCTTGAAGCCATTCGCATACTGCTAGCCTATGCCAACCATCACAACATTCTTCTGTACCAAATGGATGTGAAAAGTGCCTTTCTTAATGGCAAAATTGAAGAAGTGTATGTTGCACAACCACCTGGCTTTGAAGATCCAAAACATCCTGACATGGTATACAAGCTCAACAAGGCACTGTATGGCCTCAAACAAGCTCCTCGCGCGTGGTATGACACACTCAAAGACTTCCTGAAGAGCAAAGGCTTCAAACCTAGTTCTCTGGATCCCACACTCTTCATGAAGACATATGATGGAGAACTTTTTGTGTGCCAAATCTATGTGGATGACATTATCTTCGGCTGCACTGACAAGAGATACAGTGATGAGTTTGGACATATGATGCAAGAGCAATATCAAATGTCCATGATGGGTGAGCTGAAATTCTTCCTCGTTCTTCAAATCCGTCAACAGAGCAATGGCATCTTCATATCACAAGAGAAATACCTCAAAGATTGCCTGAACAAGTTTGGAATGCAAGAGTGCAAGGGATACTCGACGTCAATGCCAACCAAAGGTCAATTGGGTCCCGACGACAATGGTAAAGAGTTCGAAAAGGTATACCGCTCCATATTGGTTCTTTACTCTACTTATGTGCATCTAGGCCAGATATAATGCTTAGCATTTGCATGTGTGCCCGATTCCAAGCGGCACCAAAGGAATCGCATCACTTAGTTGTGAAGCGAATTCTTCGATATTTGGCTTACACCCCAACACTAGGATTATGGTATCCAAAGGGCTCAAAGTTTGATCCAGTTGGATTCTCAGATGCTGATTATGCTGGTGACAAGGTTGATCGCAAGTCCACATCAGGCACATGCCACTTTCTTCGATGATCTCTTGTCTTTTGGTCTTCAAAGAAGCAGAACTGTGTATCCCTCTCCACTGCTGAATCTGCATACATTGCTGCTGGATCTTACTGCGCTCAGCTTCTATGGATGAAGCAAACTCTCAAGGACTATGGCACCCACCTGAAGCATGTGCCACTCTACTGCGACAATGAAAGCGCCATCAAAATTGCCAACAACCCAGTTCAGCACTCGAAGACAAAGCACATTCAGATCCGTCGTCACTTTCTCAGAGATCATGTCATGAAGGAAGATATTGATATCATTCACGTCAACACTGAAGAGCAATTGGCAGATATCTTCACGAAGCCCTTGGATGAGAAAAGGTTTTGCAAGTTGCGGTGTGAGCTAAATATCTTAGAATCCTCAAATGTCCTGTAATTGGACACACATCCTAACGCATATGCATGTTGATGACTTAGATGTGCAACACACGAAGTAACGTATATCTTCAATCAATGAATACATACAATCTAAGTGTGAATACATTAACGTGGAATTTGACTTCGGAGCGCCATGATACTTGTGCGCCGTGTCTGGGTCTAATACTTCCTATACGGTGGGTAACGCCACCACCAAATTCTTATTGGAGTGCTTCTTTTGGCGTCGTGGTTGCATAGTCTCCGCATTTGGTTTGTCTTCAACATTGATTTGACTTTGAGGTTTATCTTCGCAATATTGAGTTGGTTTGATATATATATATATATGTGTGTGTGTGTGTGTGTTCTGTCCACTACAACATTCACCTATAGCTATATCTTCATACTCGAATCCTATTTTATCTAAGTGAATGTGATCGGAACCTAACCTCTTCTGTGCTTCTTCCTCAAATTCGATCTGTCCAAATCATATGCATTCTATTGAAACCTGTCGATTGTCTTCTCTGAGTCCTTGTCAGCAGAAGACAAAGGGACAAACGTCTAAATCCATTTTTAATGCTATATCCATTTTGCCTGAATACCAGAGAAGTTGGAACGACCACCCGACAATCCAGGCGTGCGTGGGAACGTGGAACAACTTTCAATAAGTTGCATGCAAGCCATGTGTCCTCCAGATGTGAACCGCCAGGGCACCTGCGTAATTGCGCTGTGCTACCCCTCTCCTTATAAATACACACTCACCGTGGTCAAAATCTTTTCTTCCACCTCGCCACCTCGCACAAACCCTAGCACCTCCGCTAGTTCGTGTCGACGCCGGAGACGACGCGCTTAGCTGCCGAGACTTCTTCGACACCGTCCTCACTCCCGCTATGGACCTCATTCTCTCCGTCGTCGCCGTAGGTGTCTTCCGCCGCCAAGTTAGGGCGCGGGAGATTGAACTGCTCGGCTTCTAACTCTGCCTCGTCTAGCAGTTCGTCAGCGGTAATTAAATCTTGCTTTTACTGCCTTTTCAATCCGTCAAATCCATCCACTTTAACCAAAAGTGGTTTCTTCACTTCCAAGTATGAATCTGTCCTTATCTGCATCTCATATCATGCTGAGAATATTCACTTATGCTTCATAACCAGTTAGATTCCTCACTTGTACTTATTCATGGCTTCATACAAATCTGGAACCAACTCTCTTCAAATAAGTGAGTGCCTTCACCCTATGAGGTCAATGTCTTAAAACCAATTTTTCTTCAAAATCTTCTGAGAATGCATATGACCTCTTCCCCTTCCCTCGCATATCTAATGCTGTCACAGGTACATGTCCATAGGAGAATCCCTTGGTTCTCATAGTCCGCATTCATTTGTAGAGTTCTTACAGCGTCATATACACTCCCCTGAAGCCAGCTCTTGTCTGACCAGTAGAAGGAAGCCATTCACAGTTCTGAAGCCATTCAGTCTGAATACAATGGCAACTGAAAAATCAGCTAGAAAAGGTGGCAGGCAGCGCTATGGAGATACTGCTAAGGATTTACCTCCAGATCTGTTTGAACTGTACAAGTCAGATCCTGAGGAAAGCTATGGCCAGCACAAGACCCGAATCCAATGGATTCGAAGATATTGGGCTGAACAGTGGTTCAAGTTTAACTTCGTAACCCCTGAATATGCACAGAAGAATGCTATCAAGCGCCCATGGGGAGATATTCTGTACAGAAATCTGTAGCCCAAGTCCAAGTCTGAAGCCATTGCTCAAGGCTTCTACCCATGCATGGTCCGAGGACCAAAGCCAGAGAATGCCGACCCATCATCCATGTTATGGTGTCGCGAAGACAATCTCTTCAAGCGCAACTATCAATTTGCCAAGTAGTCAACTGTCAAAAACAAGAAGGAGCTAGGCCTCAACTTTAACCCTGGTCCATCTGCTCCAAGGGCTGATGGCACATGCGATGCCAATCGAAATGTCATTGGCCCCTTCAACAACTTAGATGGCCTCCTCTCTCACATAGCTGCTCAGAGGGCTACTGTGGAGCAATCAGCTGATGATGCAGATTCTGAAGATGTGCCAGCTCCACAGAAGCAGAAAAAGAAGAAATCAAAAGCTTCGAAGCCCTCTGCCGCACCAAAAGCTTCGACTGTGAAGCCATTGGCCAGTGCACCTCCTGAACCCATTGTGCAGTCTGAAGATTTGTCTCGTGTCTCCAAGAAGACCGAGAAGTCCAAGAAAACCAAGAAGCCCAAGAAGATTTCTGGGCATGAACTAACTCCTGCTGCCGTTTTGCGCAATGAGGAAGACACCATCGATCTGTCCAGCGATGAAGATCTTGGTGATGAAGCCCTTCAGATGTTGATCAAGAGTAAGAAAGAGGCGAAGATCTTCAACGATCTGCCCCTCTTTGATGTTGACATTCTAAACAACTTCATCGATGAGTGGTTCGATGACCAGAGCATCAGTAATGATGATCTTCAGCTGCCTGTGGACATCAGCATCACTTTTCATGGAGCCATAGCTAATGAGTTGGCCTTGGCTCAGAAGATTGTTGAGCTCAAGAACAAGATTGACTATGAGAAGGCTCATTTCAAGAAGAACATGGCCAAGCTCAGCGTGGCAGATGTTCAAATCTTCAAGAAGATGCTGCATGACCTCAAGGAAGAGTTCCACAAGAAGCGTGATGAAGCTAAAGGCTCATGCGAGCGCATGAAGTACTTCGCAGAGAAATGTGTTCAAGCCCACAATGAAGCTAAAAAGTGCAAAGCTCTTGGGCGTCCTGGCATCAATCCCAGGATAGCTGCCAAGCAAAAGAAGAAGTCTGATGTGGCCCAAACTGAAGCACCAAGGCAGGAAGAACCTCGATTGTCTTCCCTGCCAGCATGACAGGCTCGAAGCCTAAGGTCACCTCAGCAACTTCAGAGCTGAAGAAGACAAGGGCAGCTGAAGCTAAAGCCAGGAAGCGCAAGCACAAGGATGCTTCTGATGATGCCCCATCCAAGAAGAAGCTGAAGACAAAGTCTTCAAAGAAAGAGCGTGCTGCTGCCTCTGAGCCCCTCAATGTTGAACCCATTTCTGTTGCACTTCCAGCTTCAAACAACCAAGAGCGTTGTTTGGTAATCCATGAGCCTGCTTCCACAGAGGCCAGTGAAGATGAAGAAGTTCTAGCTGTTGACCAGATCACAACTGAAGACATTGGTCATGATGACAATGTTAATGATGATGAAGTCCTTCGTCAGCTCGAGGCCCAGTTGGTATCATCGCCTGCTCCAACGAGCAGTGAACTAATCAGCATTGGTCGTCCATTGACGCCAATTGCTCAGGATGACTCATGGGTCGAGCTCTCACAGTAGGAAACCCCCATTCATGATGAGACAGCCAGAACTCTACCACCTCGAGTCACCACTCCGGTACTTGACGATGACAACTACATGGTGCAGACCACTCCCTCACCAAAGGCGTCGCCCACATTTCGCAGGCTTCGCAAAGGCCCTAGGCCACAGGTCACCATGTCGAGCATTCCGGAAGGGGAAGCGCAACAAAGCTTAGTAGCACGTCAAGTGTTTCCTTAAGCCACCCCTATTGCGAATGTCTCTGAGTCTAAAGCTAAAGTTGCTAAAGACATTCCGGCTGCATCAGCCAATGAAGATCAAGGAGAAAGAGAAGAAGAAAGAGTTGCCACACCCCCTGCCATTGATCAAGTCATTCTCGAGGAGAGTGTGACTATGCCCGACCCTCCTGTTATCGAACAAACGGAGGTTGAAACCATTAAGGCTTCCACAATCAATGCTACTGAAGCCAATGACATTGTCATGGCCGAAGACAATGTGGTGCCTAAAGCTCATGTACAACTTGAAGCCAATGTGGATGCTGAAGCCACTGTTCCACCTCCAAGGCCTCACACAATTGAACATGCCTACGATCGCGGCTAGCTTGTCACAGTGAGATGGCCCGTTTTGGATCCTCCAACAGCTCTTGGACCACAGTACGACTACCATGTTGAGCAAAGGCCTCAGGTTCAGAAGCCGAAGCCAAGGCTGCCAAGGCTTCGAGGTGCTGCTACATCGCCACGATCTTTCAGCGTGAACAGCTTCAGAGCACACAACACCTTCTTCGACAGTGTAGGGTAACGCAGCAGAAAACAAAAATTTTCCGACCTACGCACCAGCCCAGGACCACTATGGAGACTGCATACATGGTTTGATCTTTTTCGTTACCGACTCGTAGCGCAGCGGAAAGTAGAGTCGATGACGATCGGCGGTGCAGATCCCCGCAGCTAGGATTTACAACCTCCCAACCGCGAGGATGTATACCCTCATCTGCTCCTCAGACAGCCCTCCGGGAGGCGGTCGAACAGCCCCCCGGACGGTGTCGCGAACAGCCCTTCGGGAGGACCTTCGAAACTCGAACGGTCACTCGGACAGCCCTTCGGGAGGACCTTCGAAACTCGGACGGTCACACGGACAGCCCTTCGGGAGGCACTCACAAACTAAGACCGAAACTACGATCTCTCTACAGAGTTGCACACATACGGTGTCATCTATCCGGCAGGGCTTCGCCGTCCAGAACTAGTTCCTGCCGGAACCCAGACAGCCTTACGGCTCTACGAAACTCTTTTCGTGGGAGGGAGAGAAGAAGCCAGATAATGCATGGCATGTGTATGAGAGCAAGGGATGAGTGTGGAGGGCTGCCCCTCCACCTCTATTTATAGGAAATCCCAAGGGGGTAGGGTAGTTTCACAAAAAACCCAAAATG
This sequence comes from Triticum aestivum, assembly GCF_018294505.1. NCBI lineage: Eukaryota > Viridiplantae > Streptophyta > Magnoliopsida > Poales > Poaceae > Triticum > Triticum aestivum. The sequence continues at coordinate 420,831,222 of NC_057799.1, read as the reverse complement.
CACATGAATGAAGTTTTCCACAAGGACCTAGGAGTGAAACCAAGGAACAAGAGGGTCCCCAAGGGGGGATACCCCATGTGGCCGGCCACACCCCCATGAGGGGCCCCAAAAATGGCTCCTATCCATCCATGTCATCCCCAAGATCTTTTGGAGCAAAGCCCCAAAAGGTGGCTTTCCATAAAGTAACCATAAAGCTGATTTTCACTATTCACGACGACATTTTTCAGCGTCTGATCGAACTGAAAATATTTATGTGGGCTAAGAACATTTCCAGTACCCACTAAAATGATTTTCAACGCGTTCCGAAACAATTCCGGTTTTAGTGATTTTCATCTGCGAAACGCATCTGAAGTGGCTCCGGCAGCTCCGGAACATTTCCGGTTTTTATCTCAGAAAATTCCAAAAAGCTTCCAGAATGATTCTGGCATCCTCCAAGAATTATCAGGCATGTGCCGAAAACAATTTGACTTAATGGTGTATCCCGAAACAACTTTTCGGTATCATCAAAACTTATCCGATGACCTCTCTCTGCGGTACGATTCCGCTGTCCGAAACTTTTTCGATGATTTTCTCTCAGACTCCCTGTCTAGTATTCAGCAGATAGATGACCCTTAAGCGTGTGACCCTATAGGTTCGGTGAAGTATAGACATGACCCGGAACCCCTTCCGATGAATGATCAACATCGGAGCCGTGGACACCCATATTGACCCCTATACCCACACGAATAAATATTCGAGTGAACCTCCAGTTGCCGTGTGCTATTCCTGTTGCTTCGCGATATGTTACAAATACCCGAGGTGAGACATGTTGGCATTCCCGTGGATCAACAACTTGTCCACTATGCTAGTTACCTAGTTACCGGTATTGTTCTCTTTTCTCGTTATCGTGTTCCGGCATCCCCATGATCAAATCACAAAGTGTCTGGCCACACGATGATGGATACCGTAACACCGACAGGGCCCAGAGATATCTCTCCATCGTCGGAGGAGCAAATCCCAATCTTGAGCTATCATGTTACTTGACACACTTTTCCATGAACCCGTAAGCCGCCGTAATAGCCACCCATTTACGGATGACGTTTAACAAACCCCAAAGTTCATGAAGCAAGCATGAAGAAACTCGATACAGTCATGGACTAAGGAATCATGCAAACGCTAACCATCTCTGTGTTATGTACCAATAAACTTGTGACGAATGAATCTCATAGCATAACATCAATCCGGGTCGATTCAACACAAATGTTATCTTAACATTGTGCCCTCAAAGTTGCTGGCATAGACATGCCCATGACCAGGAAAACAGAATCATCATGCAACACTTGAGCTAGTCTTAGAGGCCAGACTAGGAATACTTCTTACCGTTTATTATTCCACACGTGCATATGAGTCTTCCTCCGAGCCTCGTGGATATTGCAGACTCGAGAATCGTTGCAGTTAGAGCATGGAACATAAACATAATTGTGAACTCGGAGATAAATAATATCATTTATTATTGCCTCTAGGGCATATCTCCTACAGACTCCCACTTGCACTAGAGTCAATAATCTAGTTAATGCTAATGCACTTTACACCTGTGGCATACTGGTGTAAAAATTGCTTCGCATGTGGTATAGCCTGATGTCCATCTGATCTGACAACTTCAGCTCCGTGTGTATCTCTGCATATCCTCGCATTTTCACGCTTTCACAAAATTCATATTTTGCGTGGACTAGGCGTTGTATGTATGTGAATCATAGGTCGAACCTGGATTCCTCAGACTAAGTTATGGAGCAACTACCTGCAGTAGTGTCCCACTGACAAAAGCCATCTTGGAACCATATTAAGTTCATGAATGAGCTATATGATTCAACATCTTCTTTTGTCGCTTCTAAAGCGTCAACATACTTTGCCTCTGTTATAGAATTCTCCACAGTATCCTGTTGGGAACAATTTCCAACTACCGTGCCACCATATTGTGTATTACACAAAACCCTTAATTTAAATCAAAAATCGCATGGAGAAAAGATGAGGACTGTATCGATGTAACATCTTACAACGAACTCTTCATGATCTCTGCTTGCGAGAAAACCATGTCATCAGTACTTACTCTAGTACTCTGTGACATCTTTCACTGTTGTCCCATGATCAGTAATTTGATCACTTTGGTATCCATACTCGCAACACCTTGGGAGTATCGGACATATCTGGTTGTTTTACATACCATGGAATACATGATTAATCCAAACACAAAAGTGTGTGGAATCTGCATCATGTATTTTACTCATCAGTGTTTTGGGACACCGAGTCTTGCAAAAACACTTTCCATGTGACTTTGGCAAGAATCACTCCTTGGCGTTTTAAATGCTAAAAGGTTTTAGCATCTTGTCAATATGTATTCATTGCTTAGCCCCATTAGGTAAATCTATCTCCATAGATCATCATGCCTAATATTGAGGCTATTTAGCCTAAGCACTTCATCGAAAAACTATTTTCAAATGAAGTCCTAATTCGTGTCAAGAAATTTATTTCCAATTACCAATGTGCCAAGCACATAAGGTTTTTAGAAATATTATTACGCTCCCACTTACTTTCTTGAATTACAAGCATCTTCGTTACCCATTGATGAAATCAAAACCCCTTTGACCATTTCATCCAAACACGAAGATTCCAACTCTATTTTGCTCTCTTCTGTCCATTGCTGGAACTCTGAAGTTTGCATACCTACTAGCATCCTCTGGATCGACAAATTACTTTGGACTGTATCATATACAAGTCCTAGCTTTCATTTCCATCAGATGGAAATCCTTTTATCATCCATGTTTCATATCTCATGATTGAAATATGTATTAATTGCTAGTTCAACCCGAACCGACTTTAAGCATCGCTACGATGAAAACAACCTCATCGTAGTCAACTCTTGAACTTGTTATTTCAACAAGTCGATCTTTATGGATAAAACATTTTTATCCGTATCAGTTTTAAGTTCCATAAATATTCGTTAGACTCTAAGTCTTCCGAAAGGTGTATCAAGGTTTAAATCTTGAATCACTTATATGGAAACTAACTCGGGTTGTATTGGCATTTAGCCAATTCCGGAGTCAGGGCCCATGAACGCTTCCTTGTGTATCGTAGGTATAATGTTGTCTAACAAGAATATCTTGTTTGCGCACCTGAGAGGTTTGCACGAGCCTTGCCTACGTGGTTCAGCTGCAAGTTCGACCGAAGTTCATACATTTTATTGTAGAGACTTCCGTATCAGTCGCAGTAGGAAACTCTGGAATTACTTCCAAGGTCTCTTTCCTTTGATCTGATGATGTAGATACTGTTTATCTCGTCGAGTTGCACTATTCTCCCACTCACCTTTTTGAAAGAACCATTCTCTTTAAATGCACACCGTTTCGCGGCAAAACTATTTGCCTCGGTATAGTGAGGGAGGAATACGCAACATTTTGGTATAACCTACAAAGTAGCACTTGTCTGATTTGGAATAGGTTTGTAACCTTTTACACAAGCCCCATATTCCAAATGTTAAGAAAAGATATAACATGGTTGGGCGTACCATACCATGGCTTCATTTCAACAGACCCGATGTAGCTCTTTTCAGTGTAAAAGCCGCAGTCTCTAAAGCATCACTTTAAAAGGGATAATGAAAAATTTATTTATGTCATCTTTGACCTTACCATGTCATAAATGGTTTGATTACATCTCCACAGACTTTCCACTTGCAGTGGTGTTCCGGGAGGTGCAAGTTATGAAACCCCTTTCACAACTCATCAGACATTCGCTAAACATGTAACTCAAATATTCCTTTGTGCAATCAAATTGCAGAAACATAATTTTCTTGTTACAATAACTTCTACTTCATTTTTGAGAACCTTTCGAATGATTTCAAAAGATCCAGACTTACGTCTCATCAAGTAAATATCCATATATCTACTTGAGTCATTTCTGAAGATAAATAAATCCACCACTAACAACACTTATCGGACTACACACATCAAATGTATGATCACTAATAAGTTTGTTGTTCAATCCTTATGGCCTATGAACGGTATTTTAGTCACTTCACTTTTCGAAGGAAAGTTGCAAGTGTCAGATGATTCAAAATCAAAAGGACTTCAAAATCCATCATAATGGAATTTTCCATGCGGGTTTCTCCAATGTGACCAAATGTAGTGCCACACTTGTGTGGTATTCTTTTAGTCTTGCGACATTTAGCGTCAGTGTTATGGATGTATCATATTACCCTCAATATTCAGAACATACGTCCCATCGATGATGGAAGTATGGCCCTTATGTTATTCATAATACTTAACAACAATTGTTGTTTTTATGAACAACTCTTTTGCAACAAACATTGTGCAATGGGCTAGAGTGTATGAAACTCTAAAATGAATTATGAAAGTAAGCCAAGAGGTATTGTATTATTATCAATATTCATAACATACATCTCATTCATAATGAAAGTATGGGCCTTGTGTTATTCATAACATCGAACATAAAAAGTTCTCTTATGAACAACCTTCTTGCAAGATACCTTATGCAATGGGCTAGAGTTTGTAAAACTCTAAATGAATTATGAAAATAGATACAAACGTCAATACACCGATGGAAGGTATAGTAACATTTACTATGTTCCCTGTGTATACCTTAACCTCATTTCTGGCTAGTCTTTTTAGGCCATAGTAGCTCTTACATTGATTCGCAACAGAATGCAATCGAGCGGGTATCTTTGTGATTAACTCACAATACCCAAGAATTAGTGATTAACATGTTTAACCATAATTCCCAAGAACTATATCTTTGACCAGCCTACTATACATCAAAAACTTGTATGACATTCATACATGAGCTGGATATTCCAGTCATCTTTCCTTTTGCCTTTATACTTCTAACAGTTTAACTTTTAGTATTTCTCCTACTCTCAGAAGAAGCACCCAACTTAAGAGTGGCATTAGCCCCGGACTTCCTAGGCGTGTAAGTCATACTTACACCCTTTGGACACTTCCTTTCTCTTTAAGTTGTTCTTTTATTCACCTTTCATTATATGACAGGCGTTCTTCTGGATCCCTTTCCCAACAGTCAAATGCATAGTAAACACTTTTACTAATACTTGCAAACAAACATTGCTTTGTTTGTATCTGAAAATAATTTTCAGTTCCATGAATATCATATAACTATCCCAACTTTCGAAGTTTGGGTTTCATGGAAGCAAACATATTCCACTTGACCATAACAGAATTCTAGCTTTTGGATCGAAGGACGAGAGTCACATGATCCATAGCATTAGCGGGAGGATACGGAAAGCATGCGATAGGACACAGTCCTTCTCGGCACTTTTGAGGACAATCCTCATATTACGTTACCAATCGTAAAGTTTTAACCAGATATTTAACAGCTATTCAATTTTAATAGGGAAGGTGGAAATGCGAGCCATTATTCTACAACTATTATGCAAGAAACACTTAGACAGTGTTCATAATTAATTGCACTGAGAATTAAACATGTTAATTCAACAGTGCGCTCCCACTCAAATCAATATCTCTCACAATTAATTTTGAGTGATACAGGATCCAGACTTCAATTCATCGCCATAGAATCATCATCTCATAACGGGAATTTTAATCGGTAGGCCAACTTGCCGATCACATCTCTATGTGACTCTTGCTCATCTTTCGATGCATGTGTTCCGAGCTCAGGACGATCCTGCCATGAACGTCAAGACAACCAAGTGATCTTGCTGCGAGGTCTGACCTCACCCGCCTCACACTTCTCTAATCGTTCGTACCCATGCATCCATGGCGCACCCCGAAAAGATAGGTGCCGTGACGGTGCTACACATGGGAGAACACTAACTACTTGATATTTTAAGTGAGAGATCACCCTAATAAAAGCGACTACCGCGCAATCAAGAAGGGTGCATCATAAGGGATAAACATCTCAGGCAATTCATAGTAGCATGATATGGTATAGCCCTTTCTGACGGAGATTTATTTCATTTCTTCGTCTTCGGCATTCGCGTCGGTGTTCACCTTCGCGAAGATTGTCACCACCTTGTTGATGCACCAGATAATATTGCTATCTCTATAGCTAACAAAATAATGCATTACAACAAGGTTGGCACGCAGGTCATTAAAGTGCAATCATATGGCTCCAGCCATCATGCCGAATCATGACACGCAGGTCATGTTAATCAAATTACATCATATAGTCATCTCATACATAATCGAATTAGTATGAGCACTGCTATACCACATCACATGCACATCCTGCAAAACCAAGTTAGACGCCTCTAATTGGTTTATGCAAAATTTATTTTACGTGGCTTCTAAGGTTTTGACTTAAACCACAGCTACCAACGTTTTATCATCAAGTATGATTATTCAAGTTGCTAGATTAACATCTCGGGGTGTATGAAACACGAGATAATTAAATCTCGAGCCCCATACTAAACTTCGTCACACGCATGACCCCCGTGCAGATCATATCTGCAATGCCCTTTCATCTGCGAATTTCATCTTTCTTTTGACTACGGCAGAACCCAAAGAACTGATAGCACTTCCATGATCAATCAGGATCACGGATTGCCAGAACTTTGTCAAATTCCACCATGCTGTCTCGAGATTGAGCAAACGCAAATTCTAGGGAAGCAACAAGAACGTCGGGTAACAGATTTCATCTGTCACCCGCATAAATATTTTTCAGCAATAGATCTCATCTACTACCTACTTATATTATGCAATACCCATACATCTCTATGTATTCTAGATCGAAACCTGCATCTACGCATAGCACGGCTCATGATGCCACTGTAGGGTAACGCAGCAGAAAACAAAAAATTTCCGACCTACGCACCAGCCCAGGACCACTATGGAGACTGCATACATGGTTTGATCTTTTTCGTTACCGACTCGTAGCGCAGCGGGAAGTAGAGTCGATGACGATCGGCGGTGCAGATCCCCGTAGCTAGGATTTACAACCTCCCAACCGCGAGGATGTATACCCTCATCTGCTCCTCAGACAGCCCTCCGGGAGGCGGTCGAACAGCCCCCCGGACGGTGTCGCGGACAGCCCTTCGGGAGGACCTTCGAAACTCGAACGGTCACTCGGACAGCCCTTCGGGAGGACCTTCGAAACTTGGACGGTCACACGGACAGCCCTTCGGGAGGCACTCACGAACTAAGACCGAAACTTCGATCTCTCTACAGGGTTGCACACATACGGTGTCATCTATCCGGCAGGGCTTCGCCGTCCAGAACTAGTTCCTGCCGGAACCCAGACAGCCTTACGGCTCTACGAAACTCTTTTCGTGGGAGGGAGAGAAGAAGCCAGATAATGCATGGCATGTGTATGAGAGCAAGGGATGAGTGTGGAGGGCTGCCCCTCCACCTCTATTTATAGGAAATCCCAAGGGGGTAGGGTAGTTTCACAAAAAACCCAAAATGCACATGAATGAAGTCCTTCCACAAGGACCTAGGAGTGAAACCAAGGAACAAGAGGGTCCCCAAGGGGGGATACCCCATGTGGCCGGCCACACCCCCATGAGGGCCCCCAAAGATGGCTCCTATCCATCCATGTCATCCCCAAGATCTTTTGGAGCAAAGCCCCAAAAGGTGGCTTTCCATAAAGTAACCATAAAGCTGATTTTCACTATTCACGACGACATTTTTCAGCGTCTGATCGAACTGAAAATATTTATGTGGGCTAAGAACATTTCTAGTACCCACTAAAATGATTTTCAACACGTTCCGAAACAATTCCGGTTTTAGTGATTTTCATCTGCGAAACGCATCTGAAGTGGCTCCGGCAGCTCCGGAACATTTCCGGTTTTTATCTCAGAAAATTCCAAAAAGCTTCCAGAATGATTCTGGCATCCTCCAAGAATTATCAAGCATGTGCCGAAACCAATTTGACTTAATGGTGTATCCCGAAACAACTTTTCGGTATCATCGAAACTTATCCGATGACCTCTCTCTGCGGTATGATTCCGCTGTCCGAAACTTTTCGGTGTCCGAAACTTTTTCGATGATTTTCTCTCAGACTCCCTGTCTAGTATTCAGCAGATAGATGACCCTTAAGCGTGTGACCCTATAGGTTCGGTGAAGTATAGACATGACCCGGAACCCCTTCCGATGAATGATCAACATCGGAGCCGTGGACACCCATATTGACCCCTATACCCACACGAATAAATATTCGAGTGAACCTCCAGTTGCCGTGTGCTATTCCTGTTGCTTCGCGATATGTTAAAATACCCGAGGTGAGACATGTTGGCATTCCCGTGGATCAACAACTTGTCCACTATGCTAGTTACCTCGTTACCGGTATTGTTCTCTTTTCTCGTTATCGTGTTCCGGCATCCCCGTGATCAAATCACAAAGTGTCTGGCCACACGATGATGGATACCGTAACACCGAGAGGGCCCAGAGATATCTCTCCATCGTCGGAGGAGCAAATCCCAATCTTGAGCTATCATGTTACTTGACACACTTTTCCATGAACCCGTAAGCCGCCGTAATAGCCACCCATTTACGGATGACGTTTAACAAACCCCAAAGTTCATGAAGCAAGCATGAAGAAACTCGATACTGTCATGGTCTAAGGAATCATGCAAACGTTAACCATCTCTGTGTTATGTACCAATAAACTTGTGATGAATGAATCTCATAGCATAACATCAATCCGGGTCGATTCAACACAAATGTTATCTTAACATTGTGCCCTCAAAGTTGCTGGCATAGACATGCCCATGACCAGGAAAACAGAATCATCATGCAACACTTGAGCTAGTCTTAGAGGCCAGACTAGGAATACTTCTTACCGTTTATTATTCCACACATGCATATGAGTCTTCCTCCGAGCCTCGTGGATATTGCAGACTCGAGAATCATTGCAGTTATAGCATGGAACATAAACATAATTGTGAACTCGGAGATAAATAATATCATTTATTATTGCCTCTAGGGCATATCTCCTACAGACAGCGCCAAGAATCCATAGTCGAAGCGAAAGATCTCTTCCGATCGATTTTGGAGCTATCAGCAGCGCAGCTATTACTCCTGCATTCTATACAATCAAGAGAGAATCTTTCCACACACGCGTCTTGATTGTGAAGCTATTGCTGGGCTGCCCTGTCTTGAAGCAGCACTTGACTGCTTCCGGGAGGTTGGTCTTCTGCCATTTGTTACGGACAAAGAGCACCGGAATGAAGAGCTTCTGCTGCAGTTCTATGCCACACTCCACATTCGTGGCTACAACAGGGATCCGAAGACATGGATCCTTGAGTGGATGATAGGTGATGTGCATCATGAAGCCAAAGCTCAAGACATCATCGAGCTTACTTCCCTGCCCACTCCAGGTGAGTTGTATGAGCCTGGTTGTCGGCTTCATAGAAATGAACTACAAAGTGTTTTACAGAGGCCTGAGCCAAATATGAGTGAGATGCTCAGCATGATGAAGCCACTGCCCCAAGATGCTGAATACCCTAAAGAGTTCTTCGTGAAAGACCTCGAGTACTTGCCCCGCATAGTTTATCATATTCTGAGGCGTACTCTATGGCCAATCAAGGGACACTATTCTGAAGCCAAACTTGAAGGAGCCATGAAGACTTTGGTATTTTATATCATCAATGGCATCAGATTCAATACCCAAGATTTCTTCATCAGACAACTTGCTGCATCTGGGATCGATCTGTTTGGTTTGAAGTTTTATGCTCCATGGGTGATGCGCCTGATCAAACTCCATTCTTCTGTTGACTATCAGCCCTCAGCGCGCAACCATCCTGTCTTTCTGCCTGAGGTTGATCTATCCATTGAAGCCATCTACCCTGAGCCTGCCAAGAAGCCTCGATATCTTCATAATGTTGATCATCAAAGCTTCACGCAACCAATAGAAGGAATTCATGTTCCCAATGCTGCAACTCCCTCTTACCCTTTGGCTGGCAATATGCGTGTGCCCCATCGTGCGAACACCGAAGCCACTGACAGTAATATTGCACAAAGGCCTCGGAAGCATTCTCGTGTTCTCAATGACTAAGAGCTACTTGTGGCCTTACATCAAAAGCAGGATAAGCATCATGATTGGCTCAAGCGTCAGATGCAGAGTATCTTGGTGGATGTCAATCGCAGTCGAAACTTCGCCACCAAGAACTCATTTGTTGCCCATGAAGCCTGTCGGCGGTCCTGGAAGAGTCTCACACTGCTCTGTCCTAAAGCTGATCTTCGCGAAGATGGCTTCACTGAGGACTTCAAGTTTGATTCCAGGCCACCACAAGATGCAAGCTAGCGCTGCACTCCCTCAATAGAAGATTCTGAGTGATCATCTTCGGCTGCAACTGTTGTTGCAAGGGTCGTCGATGAAGAAGACGATGCCACTTCACCAACCATGGCTTCACTGCATCTCGACACTGCACCAGGCCCCTCTGCACCACCGAACTCCAGCGTCGACCCTGCACCTACATCTACTCCTGATGGGAATGAGTAGATACTCTATGTCTTCAATCCTTTTTGGTCATTCCTGACAAAAGGGGGAGAATCTTATGAGTTGATAGTCTTCAAGCGGGTCCTTATGGGTGGTCGCATTATTTTTGCTAAGTTTTTACAACTCTCGTCTTTTGAAACATTTGGTTCTCTGAGTTGTAACACTTCAACTCGATGGTCGTCTGCTACCTTTTCTACCACTTTGTGATGCGATGATAAATCCCGCATGCAGCCATTCCGCAGACGTCCATTTTTCATTATGCATGTCATTATCTTTGCTATCTCTTTATATGCATGATGAATTGTCTTCATAAGTTGAAGAGGATCTCCACAAAGTAAAACCTGCCATGTGCATTTGCATTCAAAAGCAAACTACCTATATGCACATCTTTAGGGGGAGCCTTTTGCTTCTTGTGAAGACAATGCCTGAATACTTAACTTTCACATTCTTTTATCCCCGTTGAAAACTTCAACCAGTTTGTCATCAATCACCAAAAAGGGGGAGATTGTAAGTGCATCTAGTGCCACCCCTAGTTGGTTTTGGAGTATTGATGACAAACTTGGTTGAGGGACTAATGTGTTTTTGAGAATTGCATGATAAGACAGGTAGTAGTCCCATATTGATTCGGTTTACCTACCAGAGATGACCACTAAAAATGTGTGAAGACATTGAAGACAATGGTGGTCTGTGAAGATATTCACATTGAAGATTATGACATGAGAAGACATTCATGTGAAGACTATGGAGTGAGAAGACATAGTTGTTTCGTAGTTTCCTTTTCTTCTTTGTTGAGTCATAGGAACCACCGTACTGTTAAGTGGGGTCCAAGTGAACAAAGTCAGAGTGACTGATGTGATGCTCAACCAAATCCTATGTCTTCGAGCGAAGACAATGAGAGCAAATCTTATCCAGAGCTGGATGAGTCAGCTTTACTTGTATCCCATTTCAAGGTGTCGCGTGTGTTTGAAATCTTACCGTTGGACACGTGTCAGTTCCTTAGTGACCCAGGGTCATTTCGGAAAAATCAGGTCGGGTTGCCTCCTGGCTATAAATAGCCCACCCCCTACACCATAAATTGGTGGCTGCTCAGAGTTAGTGCATGGCTTTTACCGTTTGAGAGCAACCCACCTCCGAAGCATTTGAGAGAGAGATCCTTGCGAGGACAAAGCCCAAAACACCCAGAGCCAAAGAGTGTTAGGCATCACTGAAGTCTTTCCGCCCGTGTGATCTGAAGACTTGTTACACTTGAGGACTGTGAATCCTCCAGCCGGTTAGGCATCGCGTTCTGAGCATCCAAGAGCCATTGTGGATTGCCAGGGAACGAAGTCTGTGAAGGTCTGGAAGTCTACCTTGAAGACTTACCAGAGTGATTGGGCGAGGATTGTGTGTTCTTAGCTCAAGGGGAATAAGGTGAAGACGCGGTCTTCTTAGTTGAATCTCAGCCTCCCTAACCAAACGTACAGTTGTCACAGCAACTGGAACTGGTCTACCAAATCCGTGTCCTCTCCAAGCAACTGGTTCTATCCTTCCCATCTCTTTACTTTACAGTTTGTCTTCGTGAAGTCATTGCCTGCTTGCATGATCTGATTGGCTTCATTGTGTGAAGACTGTTTGGTGTGTGGCTTCATACTGTCTTCCATCCTGATCCTTACTACCTAGCTGCTGATAGTCTTTGTGCTTTCACTTCATAGCTTACTTGACTATGGCTTGTCTAGTGTAGTCTACCTTCCGCTGCATATAAATAGGTTCATTTCTACTGTTTGTCTTCAAAGCCCCCGTGTTTTGAAGACTTTCAAAAAAATCGCCTATTCAACCACATCAAGTTGATAACTAGCACTTCAAAATATATATATATATATATATATATATATATATATATAGACACACACACACACACATAAACACTATTCTGATCACGGGATCAGAATATTATTCTGATCACAACTTGAACTTCCTGAGTTACACGCCTGAACTTCCCTCTGTAGGAACCCGACCTTCGGGCTATCTTCGCAACCGTGTCTCCCCGCGTGAATTATTATCGTTAGTCGTGTTCTATAAGATGTAAGTGTAATCTACAAATGGTTTTTAGCAACTAAATGCCCATTTTAAATAGGAATCTCGCTCGTTGGCGGATTTTTCTCTCGGGTCATGATGAACTTGCGTTTTTTTTTGCAATTTTACTGCCTGAGTTGTTCGACCTGAACTTCCCCCTGTGCTAGGTTGAACTTCTGCCAACATTGCCCAAATGGGGCTTGTGATATACCGTTGGAAAGCTATGGACACCAGTATCACGACCCAAGTTAAATTTTTGGCAAAATGTAAGCGGTTTAAGAGCAGTTTTGAAAACCGCTTTTTCTTCATACAAAAATGTGAATCATATTTTCGATCGCATTTCTAAACTGTTTATTGGAATGAGGCAAATAATATGGCGTTGGAAAGCTACTGCAAAAATGCTCCTTCCACATGTTGAAAGTTTTCTCTAATTCCCTATGGTTAAAGAGTAATTTGGAAAATCATAAAATTTCACAAACCGAAGAGCCGAGTTTGTATTTTCGATGCCATTTCTAAATAGCTAATCCAATCGAGGCAAAAGATATGGCGTTGGAAAGCTTATGAAAATGCACTACTTATTCATGTTGAAAGTTTTTCTAATTTTGAAAGTTTAAAAGTAATTTGGAAAATGGTACAAGTTCCACCGAGTTCGTATTTTCGATCTATTTTTTAACTGTATGTCCGAATGCAGCAAATGGTATGGCGTTGGAAAGCTTGAACAAATGCGAAACTTTTCGGTATATATTGTTTCTGCCAATTCTTTAGGTTTTATGTCAATTTTGAAAATGGCTAAAAACTTATATTCATCGTAATTTTTACAAACTTTATCGGAACGGGGCAAATAATATACCATTGAAAAGCTATAGAGAATGCGAAACTTTTTCATGTTGATGGGTTTCTCTGATCCCTGGCCATTTTCAAGTAATTTCAAAAATGGCGAGATCATGCGTTCTGCCTTTATCGCGAAACAGATTCTTCGAAAATGCACCGCGTGACGAACTTGAACTTCTCGACGTGTGTACTTGAAATTCACTCCGTTTTTCACGGGCTTTTTTTGCTCGCAGCTCTCCATCCACTCACCGGAATTGAGCAAGTGATATACCGATGGAAAGCTGATGTAAACACGCAACTTCCCATGTTGATCATTTTTTCATACTCGTGACGGTTTTAAAAGTTTTTCATCTGAAATTCGTTCAGTGTAGTAGTTGAACTTTCTGCTGTTTTCAAGTTGATCTTCTATGATGTATTTTCGTTTGTAATTTTCTCATCCATTCATCAATGTTACACAAATGATATTTCTTTTGTAAAAACCTCTCTCACAATAATTTTTTTAACTTTCTCCGACCAAGGACTTGAACTTACACAAATGATCCTATCGTTTTGAAGTAAATTAGAAAATGATGAGATCTTGATTTCTGCCTTCATCGCGAAAGGAAATGCACTGCGTGAAGTAGTTGAACTTCTAGGGCATGTCTGTTTGAACTTCACTCTGTTTTTTGACGTGCTGTTTTTTGCCCATAACTCCCAAACCACATACCAGAATTGAGCAAATGATATACCGATGAAAGTTGTTGAAAACACGCAACTTTCCCGTGTTGATCAATTTTTCATACTCACGATGGTTCAAAAAATTGAATACATAAAAATGTGTTTTAAATAATATACATGAAAATTTTAAACCGTTCATCAAAGTTTAGCACATAATATACCATTAGAAAGCTTATGAATAGCAGCAAGTTTTTGTTGTAGACACGTGTTACAAATTTGTTGCCGTTTGAGAGCAGTTTTTAAAATGCAGAACAACGTTCTTTTTTGCCTTTTTTCAACATGTACATGAACGATGGATGTCTCGCACATGAATTTGAACTATGCTAGGAGGAGCACGTGAACTTCTTGCAATAAAACTTTTTAAGCTTTTTGTTTTCTTTTCTTATTTTCTTATCTGAAACGCATTTCGTGTAGTAGTTAAACTTCCCGCTGTTTTCACCTTGAACTTCTGTCATGTATTCTTGTTCAACCTCTCTCACAAGAATTTTTGAACTTTCTCGGGTCGAGCACTTGAACTTCTAGCAACAAAACTTTTAGCCTTTGCTTTTTCATTCTTTTTTAAATACAAAATGCACACCATGTAGTGCGTGAACTTCTGGCAGTTATCAATCTGAGTTTTTTATATACATTAAATCGCTCTACCCTTTTTATTTGAACTTCATTGTGTATTTTTAGAAATGTGAAAACTGGAGGATTTTTAAAACATCGAACTTCTTGGTTATTTAAAATTGAACTTATTGGTCTTATTCTTTAGTAACTCGATAAATCCGATTTTTCAATTAAATATCAAACTGCTCCACTTTTCCCAATTGAACTTCTTGGTTTTTATTCTCTAGTAACATGAAAGCCTGAGTTTTTTATATACATGGAACTACTCCATTTTTTGAAACTAAACTTCCTTGTTTAATTCCTTAGTATTGGGGAAATCTGAGTTTTTATAAACATCAAACAACTTCATATATATATATTTTTTTAATTTTGGACTTCTTGCTATTATTCGTTAGTGACGGGAAAAGTGCTAGTTATGTAACAAATATCGAACCGCTCAATTACTTAAAGTTGAACGTCTAGATCTCTTCTAAAAACAGGGGCAAATCCATGTCTACAAACTTTTTGAATTGCTCGGCTTTTCTAATCAGACCTTCTTGGTGGTTTGGAATAAACAATTTGAACTTCTAGTTC
The DNA here is from genome assembly GCF_018294505.1 of Triticum aestivum. Taxonomy (NCBI): domain Eukaryota; kingdom Viridiplantae; phylum Streptophyta; class Magnoliopsida; order Poales; family Poaceae; genus Triticum; species Triticum aestivum. The sequence continues at coordinate 420,815,982 of NC_057799.1, read as the reverse complement.
TATGTTATTTCAATTTGAACTTCTCCATTTTTTAATAAACTTTTGAACTGCTCCTTTTTTATTTTTGAACTTCTTGGTTTGTTCTTTAGTAACATAGAAAATCATAGTTTTGTAATAAACATCGGACCGCTCCATTAATTAAATTTGAACTTCTAGTTTTTTTTAGAAATGGGGACAATCATTTTTTTAAACATTTTTTGAATTGCGTTGTTTTAAAATTTTGGTTGTTTTGTATTCTAATAAACATTGAACTACTCAGTTATTTAAATTTGAAATTCTCGGTTTCTTTGGAATGGGAAAACCCCATTTTCAATAAACTTTTTGAGTTGTGCCTTTTTTTAGTGTTGAACTTCTCAGTTTAATCTTTTTTCACGGTGAAAACATCGAACTTCTTTGTTTTTTTTTGAATTTCAGATTTTTAATTATAAAAAAACAAAAAATCCATGGGAAAAATAATTTGTACAAACTTTGGCTTTAAGAAAATGCTCGCTTGTTTTAATTTGAACTTCAACATTTCTATTCATCGTACTTGAAGGAGGGGAATTGAAAACCATGCCGAGATAACTGAAATGTATTATCGTCTTTTTCTAATGAGAGACCACACATTTTTTTGTTGTTTTTGAGCTTGTAGGGATTTCATAAGAAATTTGATGCGTTTTTAAACTCCCCCTCTAAGTTTTTTATGAACTTCTAGTTTTCATGAAAGCAGTGTCTGTGTTTTTGTAATTCCTCATTTTTTGTTCCTTCTATTTTTATAAACTCCTGAATAGTTTTCTTTTTCTATATACATGTGGTAGAGAGATAATAGGTGTGAACTTCCTGGCCATCAATTCTTGAACTTTTTCAAATAAATAGCATTTCCCATAAACATGCACATTTTTTGGGTGCCATATACATCCATTTGAAACAACACCATGACAACCAAGAGAAGAAAAGTGTAACCGTGTACTAGTAAGTTTAGAATGACAAGGTTGTACATTGGGTCAGCTATATAACAAATTTGTGTCCTGTCAGATTTTTTCAGAGATTCAACATGTACGGCACAAGAAGTTCAACATCCATTATTCCGATGAAGCATAATTGGCAAGGAGAATCATGGGGAAGGGGGGTGAAGGGCCCCTGGCCGGCGGCGTTGCTGGCAGTTTACGGCAAGAAACCAAGGTGTCAGTGGGAGGGAAGTAGTGGACCGGCAGGTGGTAGCCGCGACCGCGATTGGCAAGAACGATGGGGTTCGCACGCCGACGACACTGGTAACCGAGCATAGAGAGGGAGCGACGGGGATCGTCCCGGCAGGCGGAGGTAGAAGGGAGGGCGCCTAGTTGAACGGCCGGAGACGGCGGCGGTGAATGGCCTTCGAGGAAGGGGAGGGGCATCTGGGGATTCGAGGCCTGGCGGCGGAATGCGAGGCGCAGTGGCGGGATCCAGCTCGCGGCAACGGCGCCTGGGTTGCCTGGGGCGGCGCTCCCCATGGTCGCAGGGCGGCGGCATCTCGCGAGGTTGCCGGGGGCGGTGGCGCCCAGGGTCGCAGGGGGCAGCGGCAACTGCGGTCGCGGGGGCGATGGCGTGCGGGGTCGCAGGGGCTCCGGCGCAGGGCGGGCCCGTGGCAGCGTTGCGTTGGGTGGGTGGGGAAGGCGCGGGGCCAGGTTGGTAGATGGTGGCATGGTTGGTGGTAGGGACCGACGGCAGCACGGGCCAGGGAGGGAGGCAGCGGTGGAACGAGAGGTCAGATGTGGGATCGGGAGAGGTTAGGGAAGGGTCCGTGGGGAGCGGGCGGGCTTGGCTTTTTTTTCTTCTACTAGTCGGGTCAGGTGTGTTCTCGGGATCTCAGGAACATCCCGTCAGGCCCTTATAGGGCCGATCGTGATCATAATAACTATTCCGATCCTGGGATCAGAATAGTGCTACTCTCTCTCTCTCTCTATATATATATATATATACATATATATATATATATACATATATATACATATATATATATATATGGCTTCTGCACAACATCTCTATCATCATTATCAGTACATCCTACGCAGGTGAGTTAGGATGCACTTGATCCCAAAAGAGGGTCATAATATCCAACAGAAGAGGGTCATGCTACAACAGCAGGATACATGGCTCGGTCTAGATATCAGTACGAATCAAGTTGTGCATATTTGCTGTTGGCATGAACCACATCACCGCATGTCGGGTTTGCAAAAGCCATCCATCGCATGGAAGCTTCATGCTTTTCACACACTGAAGATTATCTGGCAACAAGCTGTGTCGACGAATCTCTGGATATGATGATTCATGAAACCCATGGTATGATGTGTAAACACAATTCCCCCTGGGGAATGGAAGTTGCATAGCACGGTAATCATCACTGATGATATGATCAATGATTGGTTGGATGATCGGATAATTGAGCCCCAGGAACATGGCGTGGTTGCCAAGGCTGTAAACCCGCCTCCAGTTGAATACGCCTGGCCCAACGGAGCTAGGATCTTTCCCGAACATGAAGCAGCCATAGCCATCACAGTCACGAACGCCCCAGGCATTGTACTGCATGTGGTTTGATGAAATGGTTTAGTTAATTTGGTACGTGCGAATGAGCATCAAATGACCGCCGTCAGCTGAACGAGTGATAAACCACCACCCATCGACTGGTATGATTCCAAGTCCTGGAATCATGAAGGCCAGCGCATTTGCGTCTGCTGCAACAAATCAAATTGGAGACCAAACGGACAAAAATATACAATCATGTTCAGAGTATGTGTGGAATTAAGACTATTATAACAGTGACACATATCATAGACAGAGAATTGCAATGCCGTGGTCATAATCTTACCCCAAGTTAAAAAATAAGCCAATGGCTTTCATATTCGAGCAATATGTCATGGTTCAAACATCATGTAACAATGAGAGGAAAATAGCTATGATAGGGCCTACTCATATTCTACCATAACACTTACTACTGTTCTCATATCAACTCTAAGCAATAACATGCGTTGTTATAAAAATCTTGGAAATGAGAGTAACATATAGCAATCATGATGTTATACTCATAATGTCTATTCTAACAATCATTAGATGCCAATTGTTCTCATATCAACTCTAACAATAACATGTGTGGTCATAAAAATCTAGGAAATGAGAGGATCATATAGCAATGATGTGGTTATAGACATACTATCTGTTCTAAATTTGTAACAATCAATAAGCAGTCGTATTCATAAGGTAAAGATGAGATGAGATAGAACAATTACACGATGATCATTCCACCAGTATAGGCAGCCAATCTGTGAGTCGACCGCGTAAACGATGCCATCGTGCACTATAGCATCAAACAGAAATGGAGGCTCAACAGGATTGACAATGAGCCATAACCATGTATGGCGACCGGATTCCAAATAGACTAATCCCATGTTGAACAAGGCAATGAGCTTGTAATCCATGTAGTCTTGTGATGGTGCACTACTGTAGGTTGCTGCTAACGCGACACTACAATCAGAGGCCCTTCGACGAAACTGTGTGCGATGCCATAATCGCAAACGGTGGTGTAAAAAACCGTCAAAAAAGGTGCAAAACATTTGCGATGGAGGATGCATCAAACACGGTTCAGATTATAGTTGCGTGTGCGATGCTAGGCATAGGGTTCAGTTCAATTAACTGTTTGCGATGTGGCAATACAAAAGAAATGGGCAGCTAGATGAAGGCGTGTGCGATATACGGCATAAGGTTCACTCGGATGAACAGTTTGTGATTAGGCAACACAAAAGAAACGGTCAGCCAGATGAAGGTGTGTGCGATATACGGCATGCAGTTCACTCGGATGACCTGTTTGCGTTGAGACAAGAGAACAGAAACGGTTCAATATATCAAGATGTGTGTGATACGCGGCAAACAGGTCTGTAATTAGAAATGTGTGCGAAGACCGATAATAACACAGACGATTGCTTCTAATAAGACGTATGTGATATGCTCTGTCTACACAACATCTATTGGCCATTGGGCAACGGGCGGACATTCGGGGACGCCATAAGGATGAAAGAGGGCATCCTATATCAGCAAAGACCAGCTGTTCCACTAGTAGCTCATCTAAGAGAACTCTCAAGTTAACTGTGCTCAGGCTGGAGTAGGCATGAGATGGGTGACCGGATCGGAAGTTGTCTTGATGTTAATCCCATGATGGGATGTATCTTAAATGTCTGTTTTGAATTTTTTTTGTTTTTTAACACATGTTAAAGAAGGTCTACCGCATTACTTTTTGACAATGTGCGATTGAGGGCATACGCTTCAGAAGGATTAACTGTTTGCGACTAGGCAACAGAACAGAAATGCCACGTACGCGGCCGAGAAAGCGTACCCACGTTACGCCATCCGGGAATAGTGTCGCACTTAGAAATTATAGAACCGTCAATAAATTTTTAGCCTGCGTCCCGTCACATTCCAAATTGCAAACCTGTTCACACCGATCAAAACCTAAACGGTTTCCCACTTAGGAGCGTATTAGTACTCGGTTATAAATACTACTACTCCAAGATGACTACACATTCCTCCTCAACTCCTCATCCACAAAAACAAACAAGTCATTCATCATCGTTCCCTTGCGTGTGCCATGGCCAGCGTGAGTTCTGGGTCGAGATATTGCCACCAGGGAGAGGCGAGCATGGAAGCGGAAGCGCGAGAGATGTCCCGCCTCGCCGCGAAAGCAGCCGACATGTCCCGCCACACGACCGTAGTAGCAGGCAGGTCCCGCCACGCCGTCGGAGCAGCACGGAGGTCCCGTCGTGCTGTCGATGCAGCAGACTGGTCCGGCCACGCCGCGGAAGCAGAAGAGATGTCCTGTCGCGTCGCAAATGCAGCAGAGATGTCCTCCCGCGCCGCGATGGCCTAGGAAAATGTCTCGCGGGCACGCGAGGACTGTTACAGGCGCATGCATGCCATCGTCCTTAGCCAAATGGATCAGATCTCCGGCTGGGCGAGGTTGTAGGACGACATGACAGCCTCGTTTGAACAGGCTACCGGCGTCATCCGACAACTAAATGAGAGCAATGCGAAGCTCCGGGCCGAGTGGGACCAGCTGAGGGCGAAGATCGTCGGAAGTTTGGAGCAGCAGGAGACCACTGCCTTGTTGAAGAGGACCGGCGTCATCGTCGAGAAACTTATGGACGAGAATGCCATGCTGCGCATCGAGCGCAGAAGGCTGGTGGAGGAATCCGTGGATGCTCTCAAGCAGCATCTTGAGGACAAGAAAGAGCTCATCACCGCTCGCCGTGGAGACTAGTTCCCGCGGCCTGCAGCAACGTAGAGATCAGCGAGCCAGATCGTTGTCTTCCTTCTTCTTTTGCCCTTGTGTATTTCGGGCATTGCCGCATGTGGCTTTTTTTGATTATGTTCCTAAATATATAAGACAATTATTATCCACTGTCATCATCCTTATCTTCATCATGCTCGCTATAAGTCGCAGTCGATGCTATATAGGTCCGTCAGATCTTACATCAAGTTCCATGCAAAACTTTCTTTTCAGATTTTCATTTTTCTCTCTTAAATCTCAGTCCAGTGAGACATATAGCCACATCGTAGAACCGGGGCTCGGGCGCCATTAATGGAGACATTGGGAGGGAGGTGCGCGGCGGGTAGCGGTCAAAGGGCTATCCTCCCGATGAGCACGCGCAGGGGTCTGATCGCACGCCTCCCGTACTAAAATAGCTACCCCGCACGGCACCTCGTAGCCAATAAACAAAGGGGACGTGTGGCGGCACGTAACTGGCAAGTAGAACACCCACGGTTTCAATAATACTTGTGTTTCCGATTGGTAAGGTGACAACACTTGTTCCAAAATGACTTTGTTGATTGTTAATGTGTGCGGCTTCGCAAATCGGACAGAAAAACTACCACAGCATGTTGGTGCTATGTCATGACACCATGCCAAGTTTCATGATTTTCAGACGTGTTTTGGATTTACAGGAATTAAAAAAACAAGTTTCTCAATCTTTCCGACCGAGCCACGATGCCCAGATGTTTGAATTCATTCCCATTTCTTGCATGGGACCTAAAAATTCTCCCAAGGACACAAATGTGATTTTTCAAACAATTTTGGTGCACTGGAGCCTGTGCTTGTAGTTCAAATTTGAATTATGCACATTAAATGCGCAAAAACTCAATTAATGTATAAAAAAGGCCAAACGAACCCGGAATAATTCCAAAATTTAGCACGATACTTCTATTCGGTCTAATCTGCCTGTGTAAAAAATTAAGGCGGGACAAGGCAGTGTACGTATCTCATTTCGCACACAGAGGTGACACGTTCCCTCTCGGAACCACGAGCCTTCTTGAGGGAAGCTCCCGTTTTTCAAGAAGCTTACACCAAAGCTTGTCCAAATTCGGCCAAAAAAATTGCCACAGCATGTTGGTGCCATGTCATGACACCATGCCAAGTTTCATGATTTTCAGACATGTTTTGGATTTACAGGAATTAAAAAACCAAGTTTCTCAATCTTTCCGGCCGAGCCATGATGCCCAGATGTTTGAATTTCATTCCCATTTCTTGCATGGGACCTATAAATTCACCCAAAGACACACATGTGATTTTTCAACCAACTTTGATGCAGTGGGGCATGTGCTTGTAGTTCAAATTTGAATTATGCACATTAAATGCGCAGAAACTCAATTAATGTATAAAAAGGCCAAACGAACCCGGAATAATTCCAAGATTTAGCACGATACTTTGATTTGGTCTAATCTACCTAGGTAAAAAAATTAAGGCAGGAGAAGGCAGTGTACGTATCTCGTTTCGCACACGGAGGTGACACGTTCCCTCTCGGAACCACGAGCCTTCTTGAGGGAAGCTCCGGTTTGCAAGAAGCTTACACCAAAGCTTGTCCCAATTCGGCCAAAAAAAATACCGCAGCATGTTGCTGCCATGTCATGACACCATGCCAAGTTTCATGATTTTCATGCGTATTTTGGATTGACATGAACTAAAAAAACCAAGTTTCTCAATCTTTCCGGCCGAGCCACGATGCCTAGATGTTTGAATTTCATTCCGATTTCTTGCATGGGACCTATAAATTCACCCAAGGACACACATGTGATTTTTCAACCAACTTTGGTGCACTGGATCATGTGCTTGTAGATTAAATTTGAATTATGCACATTTAATGCGCAGAAATTCAATTAATGTATAAAAAAGGCCAAACGAACCCGGAATAATTCCAAAATTTAGCACAATACTTCTATTTGGTCTAATCTGCCTATGTAAAAAAAATTAAGGCGGGAGAAGGCAGTGCACGTATCTCGTTTCACACACGGAGGTGACACATTCCCTCTCGGAACCACGAGCCTTCTTGAGGGAAGCTCCGGTTTGCAAGAAGCTTACACCAAAGCTTGTCCCAATTCGGCCAAAAAAATTACCGCAGCATGTTGGTGCCATGTCATCACACCATGCTAAGTTTCATGATTTTCTAACGTGTTTTGGATTTACAGGAATTAAAAAACCAAGTTTCTCAATCTTTCTGGCCGAGCCACGATGCCCAGATGTTTGAATTTTATTCCCATTTCTTGCATGGGACCTATAAATTCACCCAAGGACACACATGTGATTTTTCAACCAACTTTGGTGCACTTGAGCATGTGCGTGTAGTTCAAATTTGAATTATGCACATTAAATGCGCAGAAACTCAATTAATATATAAAAAGGGCCAAACGAACCCGGAATAATTCCAAAATTTAGCATGATACTTCTATTTGGTCTAATCTGCCTGTGTAAAAAAATTAAGGTGGGAGAAGGCAGTGTATGTATCTCGTTTCGCACACGGAGGTGACACGTTCCCTCTCGGAACCAAGAGCCTTCTTGAGGGAAGCTCCGGTTTGCAAGAAGCTTACACCAAAGCTTGTCCCAATTCGGCCAAAAAAATTACCGCAGCATGATGGTGCCATGTCATGACACCATGGCAAGTTTCATGATTTTCAGACGTGTTTTGGATTTACAGGAATTAAAAAAAACAAGTTTCTCAATCTTTCCGGCCGAGCCACGACGCCCAGATGTTTGAATTTCATTCCCATTTCTTGCATGGGACCTATAAATTCACCCAAAGACACACATGTGATTTTTCAACAAACTTTGGTACACTGGAGCATGTGCTTGTAGTTCAAATTTGAATTATGCACATTAAATGCGCAGAAACTCAATTAATGTATAAAAAAGGCCAAACGAACCCGGAATAATTCCAAAATTTAGCACGATACTTCTATTTGGTCTAATCTGCCAGTATACAAAAAATAAGGCGGGAGAAGGCAATGTATGCATGTCGTTTCGCACACGGAGGTGACACGTTCCATCTCGGAACCACGAGCCTTCTTGAGGGAAGCTCCGGTTTGCAAGAAGCTTACACCAAAGCTTGTCCCAGTTCGGCCGAAAAATTTACCGCAACATGTTGGTGCCATGTCATGACACCATGCCAGGTTTCATGATTTTCAGGCGTGTTTTGGATTTACAGGAATTAAAAAACCAAGTTTCTCAATCTTTCCGGCCGAGCCACGACACCCAGATGTTTGAATTTCATTCCCATTTCTTGCATGGGACCTATAAATTCACCCAAAGTCACACATGTGATTTTTCAACAAACTTTGATGCATTGGAGCATGTGCTTGTAGTTTAAATTTGAATTATGCACATTAAATGCCTAGAAACTCAACTAATGCATAAAAATGCCAAACGAACCCGGAATAATTCCAAATTTAAACACGACACTCATGTACTAGTTGCATGTTCACTGTACGTAAATGTTCTAGCAATTCGAACATCATCCTTTCCCTCCATAACACCATTTTGTCTTTCAAAACATAATGAAAAAATCAGGTATACCACAAACAGTTTACTAGAAAGAATCGTGTGGGATGCGATATAAAATATCTTGGCGCACCGTCTTGTCTGGCTTACGCAGGAAGCTTCGTCGTCTACAGTCCACGGCCCCCGCTTGAACCACACTTGCGTGCCAGTTTCTCGCGGCACCGAGCGAATTTTTTTTGCCACCGCGAAATTATCTATTTCCCCGCCCCTCCCTCCTATCAAAAGCCACATTTCCACTGTTCCTCCTTACTTTCCAAGTTCAAACCATCACTGCTGCTTACTAGCACCTCAGCCTCCTCGCCGGCGACCCTTCTTCTTGTAGCGCCGCCTCCTCGCCGGCTACCCTTCTTCTTGCAGCGCCGCCTCCTCGCCGGCGACCCTTCTTCTTGTAGCGCCGCCTCCTCACCGGCGACCCTTCTTCTTGCTGCGTGGCCTCCTCGCCGCCGACCCTTCTTCAAGCAGCGCCGCCTCCTCGCCGCCAACCCTTCTTCTTGCTGCACGGCCTCCTCGCCGGCTACCCTTCTTCTTGCAGCGCTGCCTCCTCGCCGGTGACCCTTCTTGTTGCAGCGCCGCCTCCTCGCTAGCTACCCTTCTTCTTGCAGCGCCGCCTCCTCGCCGACGACCCTTCTTCTTGCAGCGCCGCCTCCTCGCCGGCGACCCTTCTTCTTGTTGCGCGGCCTCCTCGCTGTCGACCCTTATTCTTGCAGCGCCGCCTCCTCACTGCCGACCCTTCTTCTTGCTACGCGGCCTCGTCGATATGGTCAGGTAATCCACACCCCACCCACACCATCCTCCTCCTTTCCCGTCCCACATGCCCCGACCGATGGCGCGACACCTTCCACCGAAATCACTACCCCCTCCTCCAATTAAGTGCCGCCCACAGCCATTTTGCACGCAGTATAACGTGGAGCTCAGTAGCATGCGGCCGCACGTGCGCACGAGGTCGCTATGGCTGCCATGCGTGTCGACCGCCAGATCTTGGAGGAGCACCTCGTCTTCGAGGCCACCGTCGGCACCGCCACACGGTTGTCTACTTTAAAATATAGTTCGTGTTGTTTTCTCGAGGCCACCGCCAGTGCCTTCTAGTGATTTGTCCTCTGTAATGTTAATCTGCAATCTGATGTTCAGTTAACAGTTTGGTCCTCTGAAATATAATGTTCAGTTAACACTTTGGTCCAACAATTGCTACATTTTGTAGTACTGTTCTCAAGCATTCTTTGTTTTGTTAACTGTCTTATCCTCTAGTACATGTTTCTATTCCGCAATGTCGTGCTCAGTTAACTATTTTGGTTCATTTGGTTTGTTGTCCATTTAACTGTTTGGTTCAGTTCTGCAATTTGATTTTCATTTGCTGTGGGTACAATTTTGTATTGTTATGCATGTGACACCAATCGAATTTTCGTGTATTCAATATATATTCTACTGATAGTATGGCAACTCTGAGTTAACCTGATCAAGATCTTCCTTATGTGTGTTGCAGGGAAACAATGGCAGACACTGCGGTTTACCATCGAGGTTTGTTCAAGCAGGGTCCTTTGGCTAATAGCACATTATTGTGCAGTTGCAGGAATCATTCTAATATTTAGGTTTCTTACAATTTGGTCTTGCACATGTAGGTCCTGCTGTCAGAGGCTTAGACCCCCTGTTCTACTCATTTTGCCTATGGGGAAATGAGATGTCCATGAATATCAGTCAAGTCAAGAAACTCAGAAAGATTGTTAGGATGAAGAAACTTGTGACGAATAACAACAAGATCTTTTTTTGCACAATGAAGAAGACATTAGTCAATTATAGGATGGTACCAATTCTTGTACCTTGTTTTTACCCCTTGCGCCATTTCAAAATATACAACAGCGATTTATGCATAGCTTTGTTTTCAGTACTTTTCAAAGTAGTTCACCGATGATTACCTCTCAAACCACCTGCATGGTCAAGAGGCGAGGAAGGTATTCATTCAACACCCACGGTACAATATTGAAGTCTTGCTGAAGAGGACGAAGGTTGGGCGGGCAATTATCCATAGCCACTGGCCTAAAGTTGCAGGGACATTCAACATCACTGAAGGATCAATATTTGCCTTCCGCTTCTGCAGTTTCCCAGATGAGATTCATCTGTCTATTTACCATGTATGATGCTCTTTCCAAAGGTTTTTGATGCTACATGTGAAACTTGGTGCTGTTGTGTAATGGCGTAACTGAGTGCCGAAGCTATCTGATGTAATTCGATTATGAAATCCTGGTTGCTTTTATACGGATATGAAATATCTGGCGTGTTTTATAAGAAATATCAGTTTAACTAGTACATGGATTATCAATAATAGGCTAATTACTCTGCTTATTGGGGTTTTCTATTGCAGACGGTTACTCAGACAACACCGTGGGCGATGAACTCAAACAACCCGCACGGTTTCTAGAAAGTAGGCGTGTTCGATCAACTAACAATCACACACGGCTTCCGGCAGCGAACTGTTTGCGTTAGGCCACCTTGCACAAACGTTTCCACACAAAGAACTGTGTGTGATATACAAACCTACGGAAATGGTTTTCTAGGATTCACCATGTGGGTTGTACATACCTATGATTTTCTGGGATTCACCGTGTAGGATGTACATACCTACGGAAATGATTTTCTGGGATTCACCGTGTGGGATGTACATACCTACGGAAATGATTTTCTTGGATTCACCATGTGGGATGTACATACCTACGGAAATGATTTGGTTTCGATGCCTCGCCCGATCGCACACGGCCCCAGCCTGTGTCCCAGGAGGGCCTATCCCCGACGATTTCTCGGTCGTGTGGGAAGGACCCCCCTATCGCACACACTCACTGTAACGCCCCGGATCCGATGCGCCAGGTGTCTACGAGTTATTCGCCGTCATTGCCTTGTCGTGTGCTTGCATGTTGCACTTTGCCATGTCATCATCTGCATTTGTTATCATGTCATCATGTGCATCGCATCTGCATACGTGTTCGTCTCATGCATCCAAGCATTTTCCCCGTTGTCCGTTTTGCAATCCGGCACTCCCACCTCCTCCGACGCACCCCTCTTATTTCTTTTCATGTGCGGGTGTTAAACTTTCTCGGAATGGACCGAGGCTTGTCAAGTGGCCTTGGTATACCACCGGTAGACCATCGGTCAAGTTTCGTTCCATTTGGAGGTCGTTTGGTACTCCAACGGTTAACCGGGCAACCGCAAAGTCCGTTTGTGTGTTGCAGCAAAACCCCCCCTTCAAACAGCGCTAAAACCCCTCTAAGTCTCCACCATGCTCTCGGTCGTTCGATCACGATCGAGTGGGAGAAAACCGCACCTCGTTTGGACTCTCCTAGCTCCCTCTATCTATCAATAGCCCCTTCCCCTCCATTTTCGCGGATGAAACCCTAGCAAACCTCCCCTCGCGCCGCGCCGGACGCTTCGCGCCGCCGCTCCGGACCAATGGCCGCCCGCCATGTGGCGCTCTGCCACCCGCCGCCGCCGCGGCCCGCGGAGCCCAGGGAGGGCCCGCGCGAGCCCGCGCCCCCCCCGCCGTTTGCCTCCAGGTCCGACGCGCCGCGTCGCCCGCGTCCTCCGGCCCCGTCCTCTGCCGCCGCCGCCATGTTCCCTCGCCGCCGAACCTCGCCGGAGCGAGCTCCTCCCGTGCCCGCATCGGATCCCGCTCCCTCGCGCCGCAGCGTCCCCGCCGGCCCCAGATCTGCTTTCCCCGTGCCGCCCGCGGCCGGATCAGGTGCCTCCATGGCCGGATCGGCCGTCCCCATCTTCCGCCATCGTCGGCGACCGTCGGCGCCGTCGCGCCTCACCTCGGCCTCGGCAGGAGGTCGGGGCCGAGCTCCTCCCCGCACGTGGGCTGCCGTCGCCCGTGTGGGCCCGTCTCCATCAGCCCAGTCGAAGCCGAGGCCCAGCCCCGCTCCCCACCGGCCCGCCTCCTCTCCAACCTGGGCCGAGCCCATGGTGAGAACCCGTGAAACTCCGCCCCGGGCGTCTTTGTTTTTCTGCGCTCACCTGTTTTTATGCTAAGTCCCCAGATCTTCATAATATGTGTGCATGTTTGACCTATCATAACTCCATGAATAATGCTCCGTTTTGTGCGTGTAATATATCGAAATGTTCGCCTCGTGATGCTCTACATTTTGTTCCATTGCGCCATGTTCATTTGAGTCCATCTTGATGCCCAGATCATCGTTGCAAGAGTGCTAGTTGCTGTTAACTGCTGTTGCTTATCAGAACTTGGTGATTTGTTATTTTTTTTGCATTTAATCTGCGCATCTTATGAGTATGAGCTCTACATGTGTTTTGTTGTATGCCATGCCGTCTTTCCAGGGGTGTATGCCATGTATTTTTGTGATCCCTGTGGTGACTAGCACAAGCATGCAAACTAGGCCCCGTAATGTTTCTGATTTCAGGGACTGATTTCTAAGTCTGTCTGCTGTTATTTTGTTGCCATGTAAACTTGATGCTACAGAGAGATCCATGCTTATTTTGGAGATGTTCAGTAAGGATGTTTTGTAGATATTGTTGTAATTGATCCATTCATGACCTTTTTTGCAATTATGGAGTGCCCTAGCATGACTCAATCTTGCTCTACTTTTGCTATAAAATGTTCCTGGCAGATTGTTTACGTGTTATTCAATTTTGCCAAGCTTGTTGTAGTTGTTTCATACATGCTATGTATTTGCTCTTGCCTTGGATAGATTCATAAACATGCCATCTTGGTGTAGGTATGCTTGTTTTGTCATGAATTGCCTTGTGGTGAGTGCATCAAGCTCACAAAGATGCCTTCGAAATGTCTGTTTCTGCCATGCTCTGTTTTCTGCTAAGTCTGAAACCTGATAACAAAACTTGCTATGTTTACATGGTTGCCATCATATCTTCTGGTCCTTTTTGGCTTATGTTCAGTAAGGGACTTTTGTTATATGCCTTGAGTAGATTCATGCCATGCCTTGTTTTGCCATGTTAAGTTCCTGTAGCATGTTGATTTCGTGCTCTGAACATTGCTACCTGATGCTGTTTCTGTCATGTCCAGTAATTTCTGCCAAGTCTGTGAACCTGTTATTATTTGCAATCTTGCCATGTCCTTTTGAGCATGTTCTAGTGATTTCTGGAGATAGCTCAGTGTTCTTTTTTTGTCATGCTTTACCTGTACATCATGTACATGCCTTTTGTTTTCATGTTGAGCTGCTGTAGCATATTGTTTTGATGCTTGCTAGTTGCATAGTTGCTGTTATGGTCAGATTGTTGCTATGTCTTGTTTGGAGTGTATGTGTTGCACCGTTGCTCTGTTTTGAATGTGCTCTATATGAAACTTGCTTAGTTTTGCATGTAGTTTCATATTATCATGTTGCATCCTTGTTTTGAGGTGTTTGCTTGATGTTTGTATGCATTTTGCATCAATGCCATGTTTATCTTGTTTTGCTCATATCTTCTAGGCCGTAGCTCCGAATCTAATGAACTTTATATGTAACTTGACTAGAATTTCGTGTAGATCATCATGGTGCATTTTAACTTGCTGTTTAACAACTTGAACATAAAGTTTATTCAGTTCTGGACCAATTTATAAATTTGCATATGAGGACTTACCGGATTTGTTATATGTTGTTTCCGGCCTCATTTAAACTTGCCTTGATGTCTTGTTCTTGTATGCATCATCTCTCGTCATGAGTAGCTTCATATAGCCTTGTCATGCATCATACTTGGTTGAGCATCATGCCTTGTTCATGTGTGGTGTGTTTACCTTGTTGTGTGCTTCTTCTCGATAGTTCCCGTGTCGTTGCGATCGTGAGGATTCGTTCGTCTTCGTGGCTTCATCTTCTTCATGGAATCGTTCTTCTTCCTAGCGGGATTTCAGGCAAGATGACCGTCACCTTGGATCTCATTACTATTATTGCTATGCTAGTTGCTTCGTTCTATCGCTATGTTGCGCTACCTATTCACTTGCTCTTCAAGCCTCCCAAATTGCCATGAACCTCTAACCTTCGTCACCCTTCCTAGCAAACCGTTGTTTGTCTATGTTACCGCTTGCTCAGCCCCTCTTATAGCGTTGCTAGTTGCAGGTGAAGATGAAGATTGCTCCATGTTGGATTATGTTTATGTTGGGATATCACAATATCTCTTATATTATTAATGCATCTATATACTTGGTAAAGGGTGGAAGGCTCGGCCTTATGCCTGGTGTTTTGTTCCACTCTTGCCGCCCTAGTTTCCGTCATACCGGTGTTATGTTCCTTGATTTTGCGTCCCTTACGCGGTTGGGTGATTTATGGGACCCCCTTGACAGTTCGCTTTGAATAAAACTCTTCCAGCAAGGCCCAACCTTGGTTTTACATTTACCTCACCTAGCCTTTTTCCCTTGGGAGTCGCGCTCTCGAGGGTCATCTTCATTTTACCCCCCCCCCCCGGGCCAGTGCTTCTCCAAGTGCTGGTCCAAACCGAGCAATGTCCGGCGCCCCTGGGCAACCAGGGTCTATGCCAACCCGACGTCTTGCTCATCCGGTGTGCCCTGAGAACGAGATATATGCAGCTCCTATCGGGATTTGTCGGCACATCGGGCGGCTTTGCTGGTCTTGTTTTACCATTGTCGAAATGTCTTGTAACCGGGATTCCGAGACTGATCGGGTCTTCTCGGGAGAAGGAATATCCTTCGTTGACCGTGAGAGCTTATAATGGGCTAAGTTGGGACACCCCTGCAGGGTATTATCTTTCGAAAGCCGTGCCCGCGGTTATGTGGCAGATGGGAATTTGTTAATATCCGGTTGTAGAGAATTTGACACTGGACCTTAATTAAAATGCATCAACCGCGTGTGTAGCCATGATGGTCTCTTCTCGGCGGAGTCCGGGAAGTGAACACGGTTTCTAAGTTATGTTTGACGTAAGTAGGAGTTCAGGATCACTTCTTGATCATGGCTAGTTCGCGACCATTCCTTTGCTTCTCTTCTCGCTCTTATTTGCATAAGTTAGCCACCATACTTGCTTAGTCGCTGCTGCAACCTCACCACCTTATCCTTTCCATACCCATTAAGCTTTGCTAGTCTTGATACCCATGGTAATGGGATTGCTGAGTCCTCGTGGCTCACAGATTACTACAACACCAGTTGCAGGTACAGGTTTTGCGATGACCATGACGCGAGAGCGATGTTTACTTGTCTTGGAGTTCTTCTTCTGCTTCTTCTTCAATCAGGGGATAGGTTCCAGGTCGGCAGCCTGGGCTAGCAGGGTGGATGTCGTTTGAGCTTCTGTTTGTGATTCATCCGTAGTCGGATGTTGATCTTATGTATGATGTATTGATGTATTCTTGCGGCATTTGTATGCCTTGTATGTATCCCCAAATATTATGTAATGTTGATGTAATGATATCCACCTTGCAAAAGCGTCTTCAAGATGCGCTTCTATCCTTGGTGGGACCTTCGTGTTCCTTTAGGATAGGGTCGCATCTTGGGCGTGACACTCACTTGGCGACGGTTCCAAATGCCGTCGCGAAAAGGGGTTAAAAACCGTTTGTATAGCACGTCGTTGTACCAGTGGTGTGGGCACTTCGCAGATTACAACCTTCAACAAACAGAGCTCGAGCCAAAAGCTCGACGCGTCTCGTGTGTAGTAGGCAGGAGTGTCCAGCAGTGTCGGATCACGGGTTCCGGCAAAACCCTCAAGGTTCGAACACTTGGGTGCGCGCGAAGATTTCCTCCCTACCGACCCACGCCCTAGCTCGCTAAGATCTCGACGAACTCACAACGCAAAGACACAAGATTTATAATGGTTCGGGCCATCGTTGTGGTGTAATACCCTACTCCAGTGTGGTGGTGGTGGATTGCCTCTTGGGCTGATGATGAACAGTACAAGGGGAAGAACAGCCTCCTGAGGTTAAGGTGTTCTTGTGCTCTGCGAGCTTGTGGATGTGAGGATGGGAGGTGGAATCGATCCCCTTCCCAGTGGTGGCTAGTTCTACTTATATAGGCCCTGGTCCTCTCCCCAAATATTGAGCGGGAAGGGAGCCAACAACGGCCAATTTGAAAGAGGACAGCTAGTACAGCTTATCCTGACAAAAGCGGTCTTCGCCTGCGAAAGGCTCTGGTGATGACGCCATCTTGGGCTCCACGGTGACCTCCGTCCTGTCGTCCTGTTGGTCTTGGCCTCGTTGCACTGATATGGAAACCTTTGCTTGATGCCTCGGTACTCCGTGCCTGCGCTTGCCTCCTTAGCACCAAAGAGGAAACAAGGACGCTGCGCGCGCTGGCGCCCGCCTGGCGCCCGCCTGGTCTTGATCGTCATGGCTCACATCACGAGAGCCTCGCGAGGTTTGCCTTGCCTTGATCTCTCTGCCCCTCATGAGACTGCCTGGCGAGGCCGCTCCTGAGGAGGTCTTGCATCGTCCGCCTCGCGAGGCTTGGCCCCTCGCGAGGGTCTTGAATGCCTTGTTGATGAAGATGGGCCGTACAGGCCTGCTAGCATAGCCACGCTGTGGGCCGCAGGCAGGCAAGTTTGGGGACCCCCGTTCCCAGAACGCCGACAGTAGCCCCCGGGCCCAAGGTGCGCTCGGGCTTGGCTTCGAGGCGAAGCCAAAGGTCAAGCACGGAGCACCGCGGGCCCCAAAAGCCTGCGGCCTCGGCTGACGTGTGGGAAACCATGGCGACATGCAAGGAAAACCATCATTATGTGTGATCGTGGGGGCGTCGGTTGGCCTTCTTCCGCTATAAATGGGGAGGGGGGCAGAGCCCCCATCGCCCATCTCTCGTTCCCTGCGAGGAGCCAAGAAGTACCCCGTGGGGGCGTGTAAGGATCTGTGATGTCTGTTGTGTATATCTTCCTTATTATGAAAATCTGCGAACGCATGTCCTGTTAAGGCTCGGTCTCCCCTTTCCAACCTCGCGACAGCTTGTTGCTCTATGCTGACAGGTCCCGGTCCCCAAGCAGGCTGCAGCCGTCGCTGGTATGCCAGGTCGCGTGCCGTGGTCAAGGCCAGGAGGTGAGCAGCCCGAGGTCTAGTAAGAGCTCCTGAGGCGCGATGCTCAGGGGGTCCCCTTTAGCGCTCAAGCAGCTGTGGTACGATAAGAAAGGGAGGCGACGTTGCCGCAACAGGGCTGCGGCGAGCATGTCCCCTAGGTTCCAACAATTAGTTGTTCTGAGCTCGTGACTTATCTTGGCGGTCCAGGGTCGATTCTTCGTGATGCGCCAGACCTGTGCGCGAACATCCGCAGCGTAGCTAGGTCAGGCCCGTACGAGTCCTCCCCCTTCCAATGCTCTCCTTTGTGCTCTACGTCCTCAGGTCCCGGCCCTCGAGCGAGCTCAGCCGCCGCTGGTATGCCAGGTCACGTGCCGTGGTCAAGGCCAGGGGATGAGGGCTGGAGAGCCAGTAAGAGCTCCTGAGTCGTGATGCTCAGGAGCCCCCCTTTTAACGTGCAAGCGGATTACTTGGAAGAGGTGGGAGCTCGCGGTGCCGCCTGGTGTTATCCTCGTGAGATTCCTGTGAGCCAGCACAAGGAAGAACACAATCTGCCATTATGGTCGCCAGCCTGCCGCTGGTTGCTCCGCGAGGGGGTGAAGGCACTGAGGGCCCGTTGAGGTGACGTGCGCGGGGCATGCCGCGAGCCAGAGCTCGACCGCTCAGGTTTATCGATGTGGCAGGGACGGACCCGTGCACCAGCGTCGTGCCGGCGTGAGGAGGCCCCGTGGGAGGCGACGATCGAGCAGGTAGTAATCATGGTTAGGTTAAACATGAAAGCAGCAGGCTTAAATAAATGCATGGGAGATACATGCCACTGGGTCAGGCCCGAGCGGCTTGGGGACGATGCGGCCCGAGGGGCGCTCCCAACAGGGTAAGCATAAAGAGGGATACATGCCACAGGGATGGACCCACGCGGCCTGGGAATGATGCTGCCTGAGGGGTGCTCCCAGCTAAATGAACTTGGAAAATGTCACCTGGTTCTGTTGATGAAGAGATGTCGGGGCAGCTGAAGGTATGCGGCGAAGGGATTGCTCCTCACGAGCCACCGGGGCCTGAGCCTCGGGAGGCTCTGGGGGCTCAGGTGGTTCCCTGAGGACCGTCTCCATCTCTGCCAGGATGGCGTGGTGCCTGGCCTCCTGAGCCACCAGGACACGCCGCAGGTTGCGCTGATAGGGTGACGACACGCTCGGCAGGCCAAAAGGCATGCGAACGTAGCTGTGTGGTGGACCCTCGCAATGTCCCACGCGCGAAGGCCAGAAAGGCTCCTGAGAAGCGGCCCTGTTGAGCCCTGGAACGTTGATGCAGACGCGCAGCCCGGCATCCTCGCCTGGATGGGGAGCTGCGCCTCGTGAGCGGCGGTCGCCGCGCATGGCCCTTGCGTCTTGCAGTTCCTGAGTGGTCTTGGTGATGAATTCCTGAGCGGTGGGCGCTCCTTGCCCTGTGTCCTCCTGAGGAAAACGTGCCGTGAAGCACGCCTCCAAGTGGTGCCCAAGCGCCTCCCTCGTGATGTTGGAAAGGTCTGAGGCCCTCCAGAAGAGAGCCCCCGAGCCCTGCCCGAGGAGGGCACTGGGAGCACCATCCTACGCGATGGAGGGAGGCGCCCCTGGAGCGGGCGCTGATCCCGACGAGGTTCCAGCTGTGACGCCGCCCTCCTGAGGTCCGGCACGGCGCAGCTTCTTCTTCTTCTTGGGGATGGCCTCAGGAGGTCCCTCGCCCTTGCTGTCGGGGTCGTCGATTGCTGCAGCTTGAAAGGCACGCTCAAGGGAGCACACCGCGTCTCTTTCTTCGCATGGGACCGTGATGATTTCGCCGCTTCCCGGCATCTTGAGGACGTTGTAGCCGTGATGGGTCACCGCTATGAACTTGGCCAGGGCTGGATACCCAAGGATGGCATTGTACGGCAGACGGATGTGCGCGACGTCGAAGTCGATGAGCTCGGTGTGGTAGTTCTTGCGTTCTCCGAAGGTGACAGGGAGGCGAACCTGCCCTATCGGTGTGGTGGAGCCGTCGGTCACTCCTGAGAAAGGCTTGGTAGGCTAAAGCTGGTCATACGGCTCTTGGAGGTTGTCAAACGTGTCGACGGACAGGACGTTGAGCCCTGCGCCACCGTCAATGAGGGTCTTGGTAACTTGCACGTTGCTGATGACTGGTGAACAAAGCATCGGGAGGGCGCCAGCGGTCGCTGCACACTTGAGCTGATCTGCCGAGTTGAAAGTGATGGCGCACTGGGACCACCTAAGCGGGCGCGTGGCCTCAAGCTTGGGGAGGACTGCATTCACTTCACGGGCAAACTGTTTGAAGATACGCTGCGAGGTTGGGGCCTGGGCTCTGCCCAAGATGCAGGCGATAGCGCGCGGCTCCTGGAAGCCCCCAGCCCCCTCGTCTTGATGGTGGTCGTCATTCCTTCTTGGTGGTGGCGGTAGTGGGGGAAGACCGGCGTTGCCCTGAGGACGATCCTCGCGAGGCTGGTCCCTCCAGGCGCCCTCGCGAGGATGATCCTGCCAGCGGTCCTTGAGGGAGTCCTGGATTAGGGGGTCCTCGGACAGCCGGACTATATACTTTGGCTGGACTGTTGGACTATGAAGATACAAGATTGAAGACTTCGTCCCGTGTCCGGATGGGACTCTCCTTTGCATGGAAGGCAAGCTTGGCAATTCGGATATGTGGATCTCCTCCCTTGTAACCGACTCTGTGTAACCCTAGCCCCCTCCAGTGTCTATATAAACCGGAGGGTTTAGTCCGTAGGACAACAACAATCATAATCATAGGCTAGCTTCTAGGGTTTAGCCTCTACGATCTCGTGGTAGATCAACTCTTGTAATACTCATATCATCAAGATCAATCAAGCAGGAAGTAGGGTATTACCTCCATCGAGAGGGCCCGAACCTGGGTAAACATTGTGTCCCCCGCCTCCTGTTACCATCCGCCTTAGACGCACAGTTCGGGACCCCCTACCCGAGATCCGCCGGTTTTGACACCGACATTGGTGCTTTCATTGAGAGTTCCACTGTGCCGTCACGATAAAGGCTTGATGGCTCCTTCGATCATCGGCAACGATGCGATCCAAGGCGAGGTTTTCCTCCCCGGACAGCTCTTCGTATTTGGCAGCTTCGTACTGCGGGCCAACTCGCTTGGCCATCTGGAGCAGATCGAGAGCTACGCCCCTGGCCATCAGGTCAGGTTCGGAAGCTTGAACTATACTGCCGACATCCGCGGAGACTTGATCTTCAACGGATTTGAACCCATGTCAGGTGCGCCGCACAGTCACGATGAGCACGACTTAGCTCTGTCATCGGACGGTGTTCGGGAGATCACACCTGTAGCTACTCCGGCCCTCAATCCGGAGCAGATTGCGCCGTCCGAGGACGGGTGGATGGACCCCGCCACGGAGGCCGCACACTCAGCGGCGATAGAGCCGAATACTGACTTCACCTCCTATGAGACCCGTGTTGCCGGACACTTGGATTCGTCCCCGGCCACGGGCTCCGAACCGCCTGCGTCCGTGCCTATCGAATCTGATTGGGCACCGATCATGGAGTTTTCCTCCGCGGATATCTTTCAGCACTCACCACTGGGCGACGTGCTAAACTCATTAAGGTCTCTCTCCTTGTCAGGAGACCCTTGGCCGAACTATGTCCGGCTGGAGTGGGATGCGGACGACGAAGAAATTCGCTCCCCACCCACCACCCACTTAATAGCCACTGTCGACGATTTAACCGACATGCTCGATTTCGGCTCCGAAGACATCGACGGTATGGACGACGATGCAGGAGACGAACAGGAACCACCGCCCACAGGGCGCTGGACTGCCACCTCATCATATGATATATACATGGTGGACACCCCCAAAGAAGGCGATGGCGATAAGGCAACGGAGGATAATCCCTCCAAGAAGCAATCCAAGCACCGGCGTCAGCGGCGCCGCTCTAAGTCCCGCCATAGCAAAAGAAGCGATACCGGCACAAGAGACAATAACGCTCCGGATAGTGCTGAAGACGAAGACAATCCCCTCTAGCCAGGCCTCGAGCGGGAGGATGGACAAGCTAGCCCTCAGGAACAGGCAGCAGACGGAGAATCAGAGGATGACAATTACATGCCTCTCTCCGAAGACGAGGTGAGCCTCGGCGACGAAGAATTTATCGTGCCTGAGGATCCCGTCGAGCAGGAGCGCTTCAAGCGCCGGCTTATAGCCACAGCAAATAGCCTGAAGAAAAAGCAACAACAGCTTCGAGCTGATCAAGATCTGCTAGCGGATAGATGGACTGAGGTCCTGGCGGCCGAGGAATACGAACTCGAGCGCCCAACCAAGAGTTACCCAAAGCGCAGGTTGCTACCCCAACTCGAGGAGGAAGCATTAAACCCCACACTACCAGCGTATGATGCGACTGATCGGCCACCCCGTGGCTGAGACAGAACGGCATATCAACCCGAAGTCCAGCCCGCACCCCGTCGCCAGTCAAACAAAAACACCAAGGCCCGGGGCAACACGCAGGACCTGCGACACGTATTGGAAAACAAAGCAGGACATACAAGATCGATCTACGGATCACGGGGGCGCGCCCTAACGCGTGACGATGATCGTCACGCCGGATATACTAAAAGCAAATCCGGCCGGGCTGAATACAGCAGACAAGACTCGTATGAACTGCGTCGCGACATAGCCCGGCACAAAGGTGCCGCACACCCCCAATGCTTCACTGATGAAGTAATGGATCACGAATTCCCAGAGGGATTTAAACCCGTGAACATTGAATCATATGATGGTACAACACACCCCGCGGTATGGATTGAAGATTTACTCCTCCACATCAACATCCCCCGCGGTGACGATCTACATGCCATCAAGTACCTCCCACTAAAACTCAAAGGACCGGCTCGGCATTGGCTGAATAGCTTGCCAGCAAACTCCATTGGCAGTTGGGAGAATCTGGAAGACGCATTCCTTGACAACTTCCAGGGCACTTATGTGCGACCACCGGATGCTGATGACTTGAGTCACATAACCCAGCAGCCAGGGGAATCGGCCAGGAAATTCTGGACCCGGTTCCTAACTAAAAAGAACCAAATTGTCGACTGTCCGGATGCCGAGGCCTTAGCGGCATTCAAGCATAACATCCGTGACGAGTGGCTCGCCCGGCACCTCGGCCAAGAGAAGCCGAAGTCTATGGCAGCCCTCACGACACTCATGACCCGCTTTTGCGCGGGCGAGGACAGCTGGCTGGCTCGCAGCAATAACACATCAAGAAATCCTGGCAATTCAGATGCCAAAGATAGCAACGGCAGACCACGTCGCAACAGACACAAGCGCCGCAACAACGGCGACAACGCCGAAGACACGGCAGTCAATGCCGGATTCAGTGGCTCTAAATCCGGTCAGCGGAAAAAGCCGTTCAAAAGAAGCAATCCGGGCCCGTCCAGTTTGGACCGCATACTCGATCGCTCGTGTCAAATTCACGGCACCCCCGATAAGCCAGCCAATCACACCAACAGAGAATGCTGGGTGTTCAAGCAGGCCGGCAAGGTGAATGCCGAAAACAAGGAAAAGGGGCTGCATAGCGACGACGAGGAGGATCCCCGGCCGCCGAACACAGGAGGACAAAAGAAGTTACCTCCACAGGTGAAAACGGTGAACATGATATACGCAACCCATATTCCCAAGCGAGAACGGAAGCGTGCACTAAGGGACGTCTATGCGATGGAGCCAGTCGCCCCAAAGTTCAACCCATGGTCCTCTTGTCCGATCACTTTCGATCGCAGGGACCATCCCACTAGTATCCGTCATGGCGGTTCTGCCGCATTGGTCCTTGATCCCATCATTGACGGATTTCACCTCACTCGAGTCCTTATGGACGGTGGCAGCAGCCTGAACCTGCTCTATCAGGATACAGTGCGCAAAATGGGTATAGACCCCTCAAGGATCAAACCCACAAAAACCACCTTTAAAGGTGTCATACCAGGTGTAGAGGCCTGTTGCACGGGCTCAATCACACTGGAAGTGGTCTTCGGATCTCCGGACAACTTCCGAAGCGAGGAATTAATCTTCGATATCGTCCCCTTCCGTAGTGGCTATCACGCACTACTCGGATGAACCGCATTTGCTAGATTCAATGCGGTACCGCATTATGCATACCTCAAGCTCAAAATGCCAGGACCTCGCGGGGTTATAACAGTTAATGGAAACACAGAACGCTCGCTCCGCACAGAGGAGCACACTGCGGCCCTCGCAGCGGAAGTACAAAGCAGCCTTCTGAGGACAACCGCCAATTCGGCGAAGAAGCCACCGGAAACCTTCAAGCGAATCCGGAGTACCCTACAACAGGATCGCCAGGCACGTTCTGAGCTCGCCTAGCAATTCGGCCTCCGTCCTAGTCCCAGTCAAGCGGCGAAATTTGTGCCGCGCGTACATAATTACGCACTCAAGATACCATGGGCACAGGCGGAGGCAAGGCCCACAATGCGGCTCAACCGCCTTAGGGCCCGTACATCTTTATCATTTTCTCTCTTTCAGGACCCTACTCTCTGGAAGCTCTTTCCGACAGCCTGATCATTGGACCCATTACGGGAAGGAAATACCAAGGAAGCAAGACGCTCTGACGTACAAGGGAATCCCCAGGTGGTCTCTGATAACGATCGATATACCTGTTTTTACATACCCATACGCAGCTTGCCCTTGGATAGGACATGTCAAATAGTCCTATTTTTTGCTTATTGCACTACTTGTATCCGTACGCTTTGACGTATTATTTAAATAACAATGCATAGCGTTAGCCTATTATTGCATTTCCTTTTTTTCCTTGTCTGCTTATTTACGACAAATTGCACCCGTACATTCTGGTACGACCAGTGCGCCAGGGGCTTCAGTGTACCCCATAACACGGCGTGAAAAGTCCGAACACTTTCGACAGTGCGGCACCCCGAACTTATAGCATTATATGCATCAGCTCCGAATCATGTCTTGGGTCAATAGTTGGGTTTTGCCCGGCTCCCATGTTTTGGTACCTTACGTTCCGCTATATCGGCTAAGGTAGCACTGGGAGAACTACTGCGATTGTGTCCCGGTTCTTCCGGACGAGCACCTCAGTAGAGAAAGCCGAAAACTGACTGTCATGATGAGGCGAGAGCTGGTCGCTGTTCGAGAGGTCTCAAGTCCTTAAAGACTTCTTCCGCTTCGGGCGAGGAGTCGGCCTTGTCCGATTTAGGCGTATATAGCGCCCCAAATTCGGCCTTCCGAATACTAGGGGCTTCGCCAAAATTTAAAATTGTAGACTTCTATGGCTAAGTGAGAGTGATAAAGCTTTATAGTCCGATTGCCTGGTTCGTTGTGCTGAACACCTCCTTCGAAGGACCCAAAATTGGGATAAAGAGTGATCAGGTTTATCCCGAACACCTCAGTACTAGTTACATGGGGGCAGAAGCCGACGACTGGCCAACTCTCAGATTTTATAAACGGCCGCACAGAAGGTAATATTTTAAATTAACAAGCGTTGCATAGCGCAGATGAACTCGTTTCATATTACAGGATCACATGAGTACATTCATTCAAATATTACATCCTTAGCACATTCCTCCGCCACAAGGCGAGCACCCTTCAGGACACTGTCATAATACTTTTCGGGGTGGCGATGCTCCTTGCCCTCCGGCGGCCCTTCCTTCACCAGCTTTTCGGCGTCCAACTTCGCCCAGTGCACTTTCGCCCGGGCAAAGGCCCTGCGCGCACCCTCAATGCAGACGGACCGCTTTATGACTTCAAGTCGTGGGTAGGCATCCACAAGCCGCCTTACCAGACTGAAGTAGCTACCAGGCAGGGGCTCGCCAGGCCACATCCGGACTATAAGACCCCTCATGGCCTATTCGGTCGCCTTGTGAAGCTCGACTAGTTGCTTCAACTGGTCGCTCAAGGGCATCGGATGTTCGGTCCCAGTATACTGGGACCAGAACAACTTCTCCGTCGAGCTCCCCTCCTCGGCCCGGTAGAACTCCGCGGCATCCGACACACTGCGGGGTAAATCTGCGAACGCTCCTGGAGAGCTCCAAACTCGGGTAAGTAAAAGGAAAGTTTCCTTCACATGCTTGCTTTGCATAATGAATGCCTTACCCGCCGCTATCTTCTTAACCGCCTCAATTTCCTGGAGGGCCTTTTGGGCTTCGGCCTTGGCATTTTGTGCGTTCTCGAGGGCCTTCGCAAGCTCGGACCCTTGCGTCTTCGAGTCACGCTCCAAGGACTCGTACTTCTTGACAAAATCCTGGAGCTCTTGCTGCACCTCGCCGACTCGGGCCTCTTGCTTCTCTCGCTCGATGCGCTCCTTGGCCGCTTTGTCTTCGGCCTCGGACAGCGCCTTCTTCAGGGCCGCCACTTCGGTCGTGGCCCCTAGCAAAATTCATGACGATCCTATTATTCAACAACCACATTTTTCTTTATCAATATACAGACGGGGTATCACTTACCTTTGTTCTCTTCGAGCTGCCTCTTGGTAAGGCCAAGCTCTTCCTTGGATAAAGAGGCCCGCTTCAGTGCGGCGACCTCTGCAGTACGAGCGGCAGCGGCCAGCAATGAAGCCTGCTTATTCACATAGACACATTCTGATTAGACTCCTGCGATTATTATTTGATCCTCTATTCGGTCTTTCTTCGCGAACGCCAAACAGAGCATCAGGGGCTAATGTCTATGCTGTAACATTTTCTTATAACTTGATTACTTACCTCAAAGCCTGTTAGGAGGCTGGCACAGGCTTCAGTCAGTCCGCTCTTGGCGGACTGAACCTTCTTGACCACCGCACTCATAACAGTGCGGTGCTCTTCGTCAATGGAAGCGCCGCGAAGCGCTTCCAGCAAGTTGTCTGATGCCTCTGGATGGACAGAGGCCATCGGCACAGACGGCTTGCCCCCCTTAGCGAGGGGTTGCCTAACAGAATCCGGAACCACTGGAGGTTCCGGCGCAGTATTCGGCTGGGGGCTAGACTTGCTGCCCCCGGCGTTAGGGCCCAGGGGAGTCTTGCCCCTCGTGCGCCCAGCGCCTGGAATGTCGCCTTGGGGCGCCTCCGAAACTGTCTCCCCTTGGTTCAGTGCCCTTTGAGACAACACCTCGGCGTCGTCCGTAGGGCGGGGGGAGGAGGCGGTCGGGAGTGAATCGCTGTTCATATCCGGCGGGCCCAAAGAATCATCCAAAGAAGATATGTCGATATGGGCTCGGGATGGACTGCATAATCATGTTCGGTGTGATAAGAAGCAATAAAATAAAACATACCAAGAACTATTATGGAATCCGGATACTCACGACTTCGCCAGGGGCTTGTCCCTGGGTAACCACTCCTCGTCGCTGAAAGCGGCCGTCGTGGAGCAGTCCGGAAGGAGGGTCCTTCCCTTCTTGGACCCTTCGGTCTCCCCTGATGGGGCGGCCTTCCTTTTCCTGTCCCCCCCCCCGGCTGGGGGGGGGGGACTTTCCTCTTCCTCCTCCTCGTCTTCGTGGGAGGAGTGCGCCTCGGTGTTTTCGGATGATGAGTCCGATATAACCTTGCGCCGGAGACCTTTCCTGGTCCCCGTGGCCTTCTTCTTGGCCTTCTTCTCCGGCGCCTCATAAGGCGCTGGAACCAGCCTCTCCGTTCGGAGAGCATCTACTGGATCTTCGGGCAGGGGGCTGGACAATCGATCTGCTCCGCTGTCGCTACCCAGTCATGTTAAATGGCATGGAGGCTTAGACCCCACGCATGATTATACGGGGGAAAGAAACATCTTATAAGATATAAAAGACTTACCGGATTGGCAGGGCGCTTTGCGCTGAGTCCGCGATCCTCGGTAAGGGGAGGAGGTACCTCGGTACCCTTGAACAGCACCTTCCAGACGTCCTTGTGCGTCGTGTCAAAAAGCTCTTGTAGCATCTGGTGCTCGGCCGGGTCCAACTCCCACATATTGAATGCCCGTCTTTGACACGGGAGGATTCGGCGGAAGAGCATGACCTGGACCACGTTGACAAGCTTGATTTTCTTGCTTATCATATCCTTGACACATTTTTGTAGTTCGATCAGCTCCACCGATGAACCCCGGGACAGGCCCTTCTCTTTCCAGGAGGTGAGCCGCATGGGGATGCCGGATCGAAATTCGAGGGCCGCCACCCAGTTAGTGTCGCGCGGCTCGGTGATGTAGAACCACCCCGATTGCCACCCCTTCACGGTCTCCACATAGGAGCCTTCGAGCCAGGTGACATTGGGCATTCTGCCTGCTGTCCGACCACCACCTTTGGTTTCACATTGAAGGTCTTCAGCCATAGGCCGAAGTGGGGCTTGATGCGAAGGAAGGCCTCGCACACGACGATAAACGCCGAGATGTTGAGGATGAAATTGGGGGCCAGATCATGGAAATCTAGCCCATAGTAAAACATGAGCCCGCGGACGAATGGGTGGAGGGGAAATCCCAGTCCGCGGACGAAGTGGGTAAGGAATACGACCCTCTCGTGAGGTTCTGGAGTAGGGACGATCTGCCCCGCGTCTGGGAGCCGGTGCGCGATATCTGCGGCTAGGTATCCGGCTTCCCAGAGCTTCGTAATGTCCCCCTCCGTAACGGAGGAGACCATCCACTTGCCTCCCACTCCCGACATGTTTGGAGTGGTTTTGCGGAGAAAATGCGAACTTGGGCGCTGGAGCTCGAGTGCGCGAGAATGGATGGGCAGGGAAGAAGAAGGCGTGGGTGAAAAAGAGAAGTCCTTGTCCCTTTATAAGGGCGGAGGAAACTGTGCGCCTCCTCACCTGCCTGGTAAACTTGCTTATTCCCCAAGCGTCGTGATTAATGGCGCGGTTGGGTTACCCACACCCGTATTGATGAGAATCCCGTGATAAGGGGACACGATCTCTGCTTCGACAAGACGTGCCAAGAAAACCGCCTCGCAATATGTGCAGTAGCTGGTTGAGAAAAACGGTTCGAATAATGACCGAACCATGGCGTGATGTCACGTTGTCAGCAGATTAGATTTGTGGAAATATTATACTCTCTACGGTGGTATGTGGAATTTGTTTTGCAGAGCCGGACACGATCCTTGTGTTCAAAATCTTCTATGGAGTATTCGGAGGAAGAACCCGCCTTGCAATGGCGAAGACAATCTGCGCGCCGGACTCATCATCATTGAAGCCTGGTTCAAGGGCTACTGAGGGAGTCCTGGATTAGGGGGTCCTCGGACAGCCGGACTATATACTTTGGCCGGACTGTTGGACTATGAAGATACAAGATTGAAGACTTCGTCCCGTGTCCGGATGGGACTCTCCTTTGCGTGGAAGGCAAGCTTGGCAAATCGGATATGTAGATCTCCTCCCTTGTAACCGACTCTGTGTAACCCTAGCCCCCTCCGGTGTCTATATAAACCGGAAGGTTTAGTCTGTAGGACAACAACAATCATAATCATAGGCTAGCTTCTAGGGTTTAGCCTCTACGATCTCGTGGTAGATCAACTCTTGTAATACTCATATCATCAAGATCAATCATGCAGGAAGTAGGGTATTACCTCCATCGAGAAGGCCCGAACCTGGGTAAACATTGTGTCCCCCGCCTCCTGTTACCGTCCGCCTTAGACGCACAGTTTGGGACCCCCTACCCGAGATCCGCCGGTTTTGACACCGGCAGTCCTCACGAGGCCGGTCGCGCCACTCCTGGCGCGGGCCATGGTCGTCCCAGCGCTCGCCACCATGTCCTTCTCCTCGGCCGTAGCCCCGGTCGCCGCGCTCGGGGCGTCGACCGAAGCGTCCTTCACGAATGGCTCTGAGCTCTTGACAGTCGCTGGTGTTGTGGGTATTCAGGTTGTGAAAGGCGCAGAATGGTTGGCTGCTCTTGGATGACTGGGGCTGGTCTCTGCCTTGCTTGGTGTCCGGCTCCGCTGCGAGCACGACTGCTCCCTTGCGCTTCACGTCCTTGGCCTTGGCTTTCTTCTCCTCCGGGTCCGCAGCCGGCAGCTCGAGGAGGGAGAGGCGCCCTTCCTCAGCTCTTGCGCACTTGGTCACCAGGTTGAAAAGCTCCTGGGATGTGCACAGCTCCTCGTGGATCGCGAGCTCTTCCTTCATCTTGACGTCGCGGACGCCATCAGAGAACGCGGAGATGATGGCCTCGTCCGTCACCTTGGGGATCTTGAGACGAATGTTGTTGAAGTGCTGGATGAACTTCTGGAGGGTCTCTCCTTGTTGTTGCTTGACGCGGCGCAGGTCACCCGCGGCCGGGGGGCGGTCGTGAGTGCCCTGGAAGTTGGCGACGAAGCGGTCGCGCATCTCGTCCCAGCAGGAGATCGAGCCTGGAGGCAGGTTCAGGAGCCACGAACGGGCGCCGTCTTTGAGTGCCATATGGAACCAGTTTGCCATGACTTTCTCGTCGCCGTTGGCCGCCTCAATGCTCAGCTCGTAGAGCTGCAGGAACTCCGCGGGGTCGGGGGTGCCGTCATAGCGAGGAGGCAGATCCGGCTTGAACTTGCCCGGCCAGGCAACGCTATGCAGCTCGGGGGTGAAGGCGCGGCAGCCGGCCGTGGTCGCCGGGGCCCGTCTTGGAGGTGGAGCTTGGTATTGATGCCCACGTGCTGCCACAGCAAGCAGCGCGGGGCCCTGCCGCGGCAGACGATCCTGGCGTGGCGGTGCAAGGAGTGGCGGAGCATTCTCTTGCGGCGGAGGGACTTCTTGACAGCTTCTTTCTTCGCGCGCAGGCGCGGGACGCGGCGAGTCGCGTCGTGGGGCCACGCGCCTTGGCGCCAGGGCGCCGTCTTGGGGCAAAGGTGGTGGAGGCGCTCCGTGAGCTACGTCGCCTGTAGCTGGCGGAGGGTGAGGCGGAGAGAGGGACGGCGCAGGGGAGCTCCCTGCGGCGCGGACGAGCTCGGCGATGCGGTCGAGCCAGTCCTCGTAGAGGTCGTTGACCGGGTGGTAGCGCAGGAGCTCGTGCGCCATGAGGAGCGCGGCCCGTGCGCCCATGGGAGCGCAACGAGCGTGGGACGAGGAACCGGCCGGGGTCAGCGATGAAGTGGCGGTGCGGCCGTCCCGCCGCACCGAGGGGTCCTGCGAGGACGCTTGCTGCTTGTTCCCCGCCGGACCGGTGGCGGTGTTGGCGGCAGGAGACGGGGAACGACGAGGTGGCCCACTGACGGGAGCCGTCTGAGCAACGCGGGTGGCTAGGGCAGCCCGGCGCTCAGCACGAGCACGGCGAGCGTCTGCCACGGAGACGACGGAGCAACTGGACGCGAGACGACGGAAAGGAAGCTCCGGCGCACCCCTACCTGGCACACCAAATGTCGGATCACGGGTTCCGGCAAAACCCTCAAGGTTCAAACACTGGGGTGCGCGCGAAGATTTCCTCCCTACCGACCCATGCCCTAGCTCGCTAAGATCTCGCGGACGAACTCACAACGCAAAGACACAAGATTTATACTGGTTCGGGCCACCGTTGTGGTGTAATACCCTACTCCAGTGTGGTGGTGGTGGATTGCCTCTTGGGCTGATGATGAACAGTACAAGGGGAAGAACAGCCTCCTGAGGTTGAGGTGTTCTTGTGCTCTGCGAGCTTGTGGATGTGAGGATGGGAGGTGGAATCGATCCCCTTCCCAGTGGTGGCTAGTTCTACTTATATAGGCCCTGGTCCTCTCCCCAAATATTGAGCGGGAAGGGAGCCAACAACGGCCAATTGAAAGGGGACAGCTAGTACAGCTTATCCTGACAAAAGCGGTCTTCGCCTGCGAAAGGCTCTGATGATGACACTGTCTTGGGCTCCACGGTGACCTCTGTCCTGCCGTCCTGCTGGTCTTGGTCTCGTTGCTCTGATATGGAAACATTTGCTTGATGCCTCGGTACTCCGCGCCTGCGCTTACC
The DNA here is from genome assembly GCF_018294505.1 of Triticum aestivum. NCBI lineage: Eukaryota > Viridiplantae > Streptophyta > Magnoliopsida > Poales > Poaceae > Triticum > Triticum aestivum. The sequence goes on along the minus strand of NC_057799.1, from coordinate 420,784,400 downwards.
TCCTTAGCACCAAAGAGGAAACAAGGACGTTGCGCGCGCTGGCGCCCGCCTGGTCTTGATCGTCATGACCCACGTCACGAGAGCCTCGCGAGGTTTGCCTTGCCTTGATCTCTCCGCCCCTCGTGAGCCTGCTTGGCGAGGCTGCTCCTGAGGAGGTCTTGCATCGTCCGCCTCGCGAGGCTTGGCCCCTCGCGAGGGTCTTGAATGCCTTGTTGATGAAGATGGGTCGTACAGGCCTACTAGCATAGCCACGCCATGGGCCGCAGGCAGGCAAGTCTGGGGACCCCCGTTCCCAGAATGCCGACAAGTGGGCCGCGAGGCTCGATGGCGGCGGTATCCAACGATGGAAGGGTGATCTCTCGCTGGGTGTAGATATCCAAGAGATGCCACGGACTACCGGATTGGTGGATGAGGACGATCCAGTTGGCCTTCATGCCCGCCCAGTAGTGGTCGCGCATGAAGGATAGGTGGACGGGTAGTGGTAGCATGTCGAGGGGCACCAGGACAATCTCCGTAGGATCGTCAAGTCGGTGTCTAGGCCCCCTGCGAGGATCGGGCATCAGCAAGCAGGGTGTCTTGAAAAGGGCCGGCCGGTTGCAGACGAGCATATGGTACAAAGACACCGAGCATGCGGCCAGACGGACGGTGCTGAGCAGGTCCATACGATTACAGATATGCTCCAAGAGAACATCGGGGAGGGAATTCCAATCGCGGCTCTGTGTGTCAGTTGGTTCTGCCATAGGGTTTTTTAGGGCGCTGGGTGATTGGGGGTTTTCGGTGCCTGCGAGCCAGCGGGGAAGTGGATTCGGGCGGGTGAGCAAAGAAGATGGCGTGTGTGGCCGAGCAGTGAGCGGGGGGATATGGTACGCGCGAGCTACCAAGGAAGATGGCGCGGGCAGGCGAGCAGTGAGCGGGGGGAAATGGTGTGCGGCCGACAATGGGGAAGAGAGGAGGAAGAAGAAGATAGGAGGAAGAAGAGTGAAAGAGGGGAAGAAAGTGCATTAAATCTCAATTCTACTAGTACTACTACCAGGATATACCGTCCTTTGGAGTGTAAATAGTTACGCTGATGACATGTGGGTCTACCTCAAGGGGACCCATATGTCAGTTAATGGAGGAGAGAGGTGCGTAGGCGTATTTGCAGAAGCGTACTCCACTGGCAAACATGATGGCAGTACTGGGTAAGGCTGATTTAGTAACACCAACACGCTGGTTCAGCTTATTAATTAAGTGTCCCATCTGCTACAGCGTGTATTGTCACTTCACTGTGAAGACTAGTTGAATAGTTCTCTCTGACCGAGATGGGGAATAATGGATCGCTAAGACTTCCTATCTACAGTATCCCTATGCCTCTACGCTCATCCTGTCCAACAAGATGAAACATTGGTCAAGGCACCCGGCGCCAATAATGTAGGAGGACTAGTACTACCTCCTTTCCGGTTTATAGGGCTCAATTCAAAAATCTCATCAACCAAGGTAGATGGTGAGTGGTGCAATAATTTTGTAGTTTGCAAAAACACTCAATTAATGCACTCGTTTTCCTCAAAAATTATGTTTACCAATGCATTAATTGCAATACATGCATGCATGAAGTCCATGCATTGGTTAATTTTCTCTTAATACTTGCATGCAATGATTTAATGCACCTTGAAATCTGAACATGTGGTAGGGAACCATCAAATTGAGACTTATAAAATGAGAAATCTAAAATTTTGAGATAAGCCCTATAAACCGAAAAGGAGGGAGTAGTATTTTGCGTCAAACTTTGACCATCTACTCCCTCCGTCCAGGTGAATAAGTCATCTTTCGTTGTGCATCGTGACCAAGAAGGAGGGAAAACCAAGAGAACTTAATTTTTATTTGCTAATTAATAGCATTGCATGCAATGAACTAACCACTACATGTCGTGTTTGGTAGTCTCGAGTCATTGAAAACATGCACGCCCACATCTCTTATTGGTTGATATGTCAAGAAACAAGAAACGAGGTGAGAGTTAATGCACCGCGCCTAAGTGTTTTGGGATTATTTGGTTTTCGTAAAGTGACTTATACACCTAGACGGAGGGAGTATTTAACTAATAAAATGTTAATGCATTTCACCAAAAATCATATCACTCGATTCGTATTTGAACATAGTTTCTAATGGTATAGTTTTTTATGACATGCATTGACACTTTGTTAGTTAAATTTACGGTCAAAATTTTACACTAAGTATGAAGGGGACCATTAAACCAGGACGGAGGTTTATATATAGGTCAATAAAAAATCATCAACCAATGTAGTAGTAAATGATGAGTGCCCGAAGATTTTTTTTCCGAAAGTACTCAATAATGGGCTCGTTTTCCTCAAGAAAATTGTGTTTATGAACGTATTAATTGGAATGCATGCGTGAGGAACAAATGACCAGAACTTTTACACGCATTGGTGAGTTATCTCTTAATTCTTGCATGCAACATTTTAAGGAAGCTTGAAATATGAACATGTCAATGGGAGGGAGTAAAAGCCTCATGCATGCATGCAACATGCAACACTCACACGTACACATGCACGCACGCAACACTCACGCATCCATGCGGCACACAACACACGACGCAACACACACGCTCACGTTCAAGTGCTCAACCTACTCCCTATGTCCGTGAAAGCCTGTACATATAGAGATTTAGACATTGACCAAGAGGAACCGGAACTTCATGGCATAATTAATGCCCAAAAGTAGCAGACTTATGTGTGCATGCAACCATTCAGAGAAGAAGATTAAATGAAGGTTGCTGCATGCTTTAATTAAGGATAGACATGTAGCCTATAGCTAGAGCACAAATTGGTGCATTAGTCAATCAATATCGATTACATTAAAGGCTAAATGCATTGGAAGTGTAGATGTACACTCTTTGTTTTTGAGCCGATGTACACTCTTTGTTGGAAGACCGAGGGAGTACACGTGCATGCACTCACATACACAGCCAGGGTGGTTCGCGCGCAAGGGTTGGACTCCTGTCGCGCCTGCGTAAAGTTTTGTTTAACTGATTTCTTTGCTCTGCCAACTGACAGGTGGGACCCAGAAACCAGGTGTCAATTTAACCAGTCAAAAAAAGTGCCACGTTGACTATGTGGCCGGTCACTAGGGTGCAATACAGTGCTCTACGATGAGCTAGTGATCGTATAATCACCACAAAACTATATAGTGATCATAAAGAGTGTCTTGTTACATACATTGACCGCCAGTGTATTTTTCTTGTTTCAAATTAAGCCATATTAACCGAAAAGGATGCAGTATGGACTAGTACTAGTACTGCTTTGATATGTCCCGTCAACTCGCCGAACGAGGAGAAGCTTGCTTACTACGCCCTCTCCCTCGCCCACACGCGTGGTGGCTCGCATGACGAGGAGAGGGTTTTGACTACAACGCCCTCTTCCTCTCCCTCTCCCTTGCCCTCGCCCTCGCGGTGGACGTGCAACAGTTCAATCGGTGTCAGATTGCCAGAAGCATATTGTACTGTAGTATCATCATTGTTGGACCTTCCGAAGAGGCGAAGAGCCAAGTGCAAGGTTCACACGAGTACGAACTGTTGAACCTCCCGAAGAGGCAAAGAGCCAAGCGCAAGGTTTTATAGGATTTGTCGTCCTAGTAGGAGTACTACAACTATAGCGAACGATGCTACTGTATGATGTCGCCACATCACCTATATCCAAAGCTGTGCCACCTTTTTTCTGAAAGAGCGTGTTGGAGCCCGTGCAACAACCACACAAGTTGCACGTACACATAACACATTTACTAGTAATAAATTCTAAAGGACAAATGCCAGTATGCCACACAAGTTCATCTCCACTCGATGTGATAAATTTGTGCACGACAGTCTACATACGTTCACAGCGCTACCGTTCACAATTTACCATACTCCACTTACACGTTATAGATGGGCTACATGTCCTCCTCCAGGTTCCAGTCCCAAGTGTTCTTCATGGATGGCACGATCCATAGCAGTGGGCAACGGGAATCATTGTCGCAGCTTTCTAGTACGGTTCCACATGATGGAGACTCATCAAAGCTGAAGCGGCATAAATCAGGGATAGCGTGTCCCAGCATGTCGTTCATCCGGGCGGTGCGCACTGAAGACACAACCATGCTTCATGAACGGCAGACCTTCGGTGTTGTGCACGGAAGGTGGCATCTGCTTCACAATGGGGTAGCTGTCCCCAATGAAAAGCGAGTACTCTCCAAGAGTGTTCCTCGGCACCCACGTAGCATCACGGGGGTCAAACTCGGCGCCGTTCATCTGGTACACGCGGCATCTCAGATCTGGACACATGGTGACGTACATAGTCATGGTCCATGCATAATAATGTCGTGCTCAAATATGGCGGTCAGTAATACTGTGCAGCAAATAGTACTACTCCGATATAGAGGAAGTAAAATAACCAGCTTATTATATATAGCCACTCTTGGCTACATGGATGAGATAGTAAGACATGGAAAAACAAAAATGGTGGGAGCTAGTAGGTTCAAGTCTCCAAGGGCCTAGCTATCTATACGCGTCCTCCAAGGTAAAAAGCACTCCTACTAGTACTAGTAAGTAGTACAACAATGAAAGAGAAGGCGAGAGGGTTAAAAAAATATAATACTAAATTGTACTGCTAGTACAGTAAACATGTCCCAGTCAAGAAAAGAAAATAACTAACAAGTACTACTACTCTACTACTCTAACACATAGCAACGAAAAAATGGAATACCTGGGTCCGATCATGGTAGATTGTGTGACCATGTTGCACGTCAGTGGTACCATGGGTAACGACTGCTAAGATAGTTGATCCCAATATGCCAAAGTTAGCTACAAGGTTCCAGATTAGACCGAATCGCAGATGCAAATGCACATCCAGGATCGGCGATCTTATTTTGATCGGGGGATGACCGGTCCCTGCAAAATAATGGAGTACCGTTAGGGATGCAAATGATGGTTTGTGCATTCCATTTGTAATCTCCTATACCGTAGGATGGCAACCAGATGAAACAAGTCCCCTGACTTGTCACCGTGAAGATGCGGCCTAGATGGCGCACGGCGTCTTCGAACGTGTAGGGGTACAAATCTACCGCGATCAAAATGCGCCAGCCTCTGCCATTACTGCCTCTTGCATTGATGGCAATCCTTATGTCGAACACAGCGATGAGCTAGTAATCGTCGTAGCCGTGATGCTTTGTCGGCAGGTCCGTAATTGCTATCTTCTTCAATCTCATGTAGGCATCATCATACGTATTCAAGCCCAGCCAGTCCGGAAGGCCGATCCCAATGGTGGAGAAGGGGTCTACGGGAATGGCCGCACTGCTGTGGATATTGTGCAAAATGATGGTGGTGTCCGGTCGGAGGTATGCAAGCCAATCTTCGCACCGACCTAGACCTATATATAAGACGGTGAGTAGCGGAGAAATTACGGGATGGAAATGGAATAACTAAGTACTACATGATCAAACTCCATGACTGACCTGCTCATCGGACAAAATCCGACTACCTCTCAACGTTGGCAACTCTAGCGGAGTCAACGTGCAACCATGGCCAGGGAGCGGTGGACTGTTCGAAGGATTGTCCCATAGAAGAACCTTCTCCTCGAGGACGCATGGAAGGCCAACAAGCATGGCCTTTTCCCAAGCCTGTTTAAGCACTGTCTTGAAAAAGTTGGTGCAGGAAGCACCGAGTCTTGCGGCGGTGAGGACGTCGGAGCGGAGTGCGATTTCTCCCAGAGGATCGTCGTCCAAGGTATGCCAGCCCTGAAGAGGAGGAGAACCACCTGGCGAATCCATTGGAGCAGCGACGAACTTCCTTCTCTTCGGGGGGAGGGGAACTGGCGAAGAGGAGATAAGAGCGTAGTAACCGCAGGGCCTCGTCCCTTCGCTAAGGAAATTATGTGGGCACGCATAGTGGTAGTGCCTCGTGCCCCGTGATGGTGAGGCTATTATTTACTACGTACTCTTACTGTAGCAGTACTAGTACTACTTTATCAACTAGTAGTGCGATGTACTGTACTTCTATTATAGTGCACCAGTTTTGAACTCTTGAATCTCAGGGCCAAAGAGCTACAATTGGAAGTGGAGGGTACTACTATTCTCTAGAACCATCATTGTACTATCAATGCAGGGAAAGTACACCTGCGTAGTGGATACTCTCAGTTCTCTATTCAAGCGCGTAGCTAGCCTACTCAGCCGCTCCTCTCTCACACACACTAGCAGCTTGTTTATCAGCGACGGTTACTACGGGGGCAGAACATTTGAGTTATTTGATACAGCGAGACTAGGCTTTTCGCTTCCATTTGTGGAGGTGTAATGGATCTCGTCAAACTTTGTTAGTAGTTCCTTCTTTATGAATGAGACGAGGCAAAGCTTTTGCCTCCGTGTCAAAACAAAAAATCACGTCAAGAGGAATTTCTTTTATAGAGCCGATAATGGAGTGAAGTCCATGCGTGCACTTTACGTACAGAGCCATATTGCATAGTTCCCAATGCCACACCAGGCTTTTCCGGCTCCTCGGGCTTAATTGGGAGGCACTAGTTTAAATATGCTAGCTGGTGAGGAAGCTGCAATCGAGGTGCGGCTAGGGCGAGCACGCAGGCGAGAAACTTTGCATGGTGTGAATTGATATATTGGAGTACTACTCTAGTACGCGAGCCACGAGATGATGGGAGGGAAAACCCGTTCACGTGGTTGGGCTATCCAGTGCACCCAGATTGTGGTGCGACACGTCCGTTCGACTTCAAAAGTCAAACTACCGATGCACAATATTGGCTCGCAGCGAAGTTACTATTTAAAAAAAAGGCCACCATGCATTCGGCCGGGATCGAACCCACAAAACGAGCTATAGACTCCCGCGACCACTAGTAGTACTCGTTGGAGTACAACGTGACCTAGAATCGCCTTTTGTCACTAGTACATTGTTCCTTACAAGAAACCACTAATAATGCCAAGAAACTACTACCACTTGCATACGTGGCAGACTTAAGATAAGACTACCTTATCAACCATTGTACATGCCCTTACCAACCAGCCCTACCAAGAAACGACTACTCTACAAAGTGCCGTTATAGGCACGTTTCAACCCATCTCGCCCCTTAAGTCAACGCCTTCTATTCGACCGGTAAGTTAGGCGTTATGACTTGTGGGACCTACATGTCAGTCTGGACAAAAATCCCCGAGTGACCTCCTACCTCCGGCCCGTCCACCTAGTCATCCTCGGCCATGGGACGCAGCTACCGTCGCCGGCAGAAGGCAAGGTCAAAACCACCGGCGGTGCGGAGCCCATCTTGCGGCAGCCCGGATGCCAGCTCCGTCCGGCGCTCGCGGCCGCTAGCTAGCCAAGATAGCACACACCCTACTGGATGCATCCAGTTGCTTGTCTGCAAGGTTTGCTAGCTAGGTTGGCATGACGGTGCTGCAGCTTGCTTGCGCGCGCCGCGCTAAGGCCAACCATCTAACTCGAGCGAAGGCCAGCGCGGCAGCTTGCTCGCGCGTGAGTCACGCTCGGGCCAGCCAGCCAACACAGCGTCCGGCAGAGCGGTGGCCAACTCGCTCATCACCGGCGCCACCGACGAACACGCATCAGTACCGTTTGAAGTAATGTTCAGGAAAAATAATGATTTGAGGAGGAATAACAGGATAGAAGGTCAGATGTGGGTCCCTCATGTCAACGGTCAAACAAAATTTGTTGGTTTAAGCTGCCTCATTAGCACGGACGTGTGGGCCAACCCTGTCATAAATGAGTTTAAACGAGCATAATCGGCACTAGGTAGTAGTTTTTTGGCATGGATTAAGAAATTTTGGGTATGTTTTTGCTATTTTTTGTACAATAGTTTCTTCCTAGGGCTGGTTTAAAGTGGTAGTTTTTTGTTAAATACTCTACATACTGTAAGTAGGAGTGAAAGTTAAGCTTTAGAAGCCAATAAGCAAGGCTAGTTACATAGTGCCTATGTGTACGTGCTTGAAACTAAATATCAACCATGATTGACTAATATCTTGATGGAAAATTCGAAACTATGGAAATACTAGCATTTTTTGCATGGTTGGAAATACTAGCAATGTTCACGTGCGTTGCAATGGATCATAACTAGAATAATACTTATTCACAAACTTGATAGAAAACACTCTAATTTTGATGTACATATATCACTAGAGATATATTATGTTTCAATCAGAATATATTCCTTGGGCTATTTTTGGTGAGGTGAGGGAGGGATGTGGTTGGTTTTAAGATACTAATTATGGGTTTTTCTGAAAATTGGTAGAGAAGTGGGATGTTGGTGAGAAAAGGCAAAAACTTACCTCACACTCATTAGATGTAGATCTAATGGTCAGAAATGACGGATGGCAGACACACCATCATCACCAACTAAGTCTTCTATAGGAGTACTAGCAAGATGTCTGTGCATTGCACAGAACATCAAGATGCATTTTTTTATAAAACACCTATTGTGATAGACCCATGCGGGATTAATCCCATTTGTAAAAAACTAATGGTATCTCGAGAAAGAGGAGATAAGGTGAAGAGGAGTGGGGCGTGGTGGTGATTGGTGGTTGGACTGAGCGGAGGCATGGGGATGGACGACGCCGGCAGCGACCACCATGCCAGTTTGTTCCAGAGGCTTCCTTTTTTAATTGCTCAACAATAAGGTTGTTGGAGATAAGGATGAACGAGGGAAGACCTTGTCTGCAAATGTGGAGAGAGGTGCGGGTATCTTTTAGTTTAATTTCTATCCGTCAGATATAGATCGGACGGTCTATATTGCAAGATGGCACGCGTACCATCATCACCAACTCGGTTTTTTAAAGAGAAGAAATATAAGTATGGAGATACAAACGTATTATCGATACTTGTTTCCGTAAACTTGGATCTACAATCTATTCAACAGCTCAGCATGTGGAGCCTTAGCACAATGACTTCTCGACTGTGTAAAACAAAGGTTTTCCCGTCACTGATAAGGACGGGGTGACGGCGGCGTGCTTTTGGCTTGCTCTAGTCCTAGTAGTCATACTAGGTGGTCTATGCATGTGTAGATTTTTTTTCACGTCTCGTGTTCGCCGTACTGCCAAGACTGTTGATGAATAGACGGTAAGTTATTCACAGGAAAACCTTTGTTGAGCGTGTGTGCGAGAGAGAGAGAGAGAGACAATGTGCGTGTGTGATATGTGTAGAGACTGAGGCAATGATAAGAGATTCTTTGTGTCTCTGTGTGTGGAGGATAGAGAGAGACATGTACATGGGGCTTTGTGTTGTGTAACGTGGAGACAGATAGACATAATCAAAGAGTGAGTGTGTGAGATACACGTGCGGACATGGGGAGAGATGTGTGAGTTAGAGAGATGGAGAATTTTGGTGTGCATCTGAGGTAGAGAGAGGGGGATATATACATACCTAGAGCTGGAGAGAATATGCAAGGGTGTGTGTCTTAAAAGAAGGATCAAGATAGATGGGTGTTTGTGCATGTCTGTGTGTGTTTGTGCGTGCATTTGTGTGTGAGAGGGAGTGTGTGTATGTGGAGTAGAGAGACCACTAATGATGTAAACCTAGTATAGGGAAGGGGGAATGGTGTGACATGTGTGTCAAAGAGAGATGATACGTCCATTTTGCATCATGCTTCTATATCGATATTTATTTACACGTTATGTCACAATACTTATGCCTATTCTCTCTTATTTTACAAGGTTTACATAAGGAGGGAGAATGCCGTGTTGGAAATATGGCCTAGAGGCAATAATAAAATGGTTATTATTATATTTCCTTGTTCATGATAATTGTCTATTGTTCATGCTATAATTGTGTTATCCGAAAATTGTAATACATGTGTGAATATATAGACCACAACATGTCCCTAGTGAGCCTCTAGTTGACTAGCTCGTTGATCAACAGATAGTCATGGTTTCCTGACTATGGACATTGGATGTCATTGATAACGGGATCACATCATTAGGAGAATGATGTGATGGACAAGACCCAATCCTAAGCATAGCACAAAGATCGTGTAGTTCGTTTGCTAGAGCTTTTCCAATGTCAAGTATCATTTCCTTAGACCATGAGATCGTGTAACTCCCGGATGCCGTAGGAGTGCTTTGGGTGTACCAAACGTCACAACGTAACTGGGTGACTATAAAGGTGCACTACAGGTATCTCCGAAAGTGTCTGTTGGGTTGACACGGATCGAGACTGGGATTTGTCACTCCGTATGACGGAGAGGTATCTCTGGGCCCACTCGGTAATGCATCATCATAATGAGCTCAATGTGACCAAGTGTCTGGTCACGGGATCATGCATTACGGTACGAGTAAAGTGACTTGCCGGTAACGAGATTGAACAAGGTATTGGGATACCGACGATCGAATCTCGGGCAAGTAACGTACCGATTGACAAAGGGAATTGTATACGGGATTGATTGAATCCTCGACATCGTGGTTCATCCGATGAGATCATCGTGGAACATGTGGGAGCCAACATGGGTATCCAGATCCCGCTGTTGGTTATTGACCGGAGAGTCGTCTCGGTCATGTCTGCATGTCTCCCGAACCCGTAGGGTCTACACACTTAAGGTTCGGTGATGCTAGGGTTGTAGAGATATTAGTATGCGGAAACCCGAAAGTTGTTCGGAGTCCCGGATGAGATCCCGGATGTCACGAGGAGTTCCGGAATGGTCCGGAGGTGAAGAATTATATATAGGAAGTCCAGTTTCGGCCACTGGGAAAGTTTCGGGGGTTATCGGTATTGTACCGGGACCACCGGAAGGGTCCCGGGGGTCCACCGGGTGGGGCCACCTGTCCCGGAGGGCCCCATGGGCTGAAGTGGGGAGGGGAACCAGCCACTGGTGGGCTGGTGCGCCCCCCTTGGGCCTCCCCTGCGCCTAGGGTTGGAAACCCTGGGGGTGGGGGGCGCCCCACCTGACTTGGGGGGGGGAGTTTCCCCCTTTGGCCGCCCCCCCCTGTGTAGATGGGATCCCAGGGCCGGCGCCCCCCAGGGGGCCTATATAAAGGGGGAGGGCAGCAGTACCCTAGCCCCTGGCACCTCCCTCTCCCTCCCGTGACACCTCTCCCTCCCGCTTGCACTTGGCGAAGCCCTGCCGGTATCCCCGCTACTTCCACCACCACGCCGTCGTGCTGCTGGATCTCCATCAACCTCTCCTTTCCCCTTGCTGGATCAAGAAGGAGGAGACGTCGCTGCTCCGTACGTGTGTTGAACGCGGAGGTGCCGTCCGTTCGGCGCTCGGTCATCGGTGATTTGGATCACGACGAGTACGACTCCATCAACCCCGTTCACTTGAACGCTTCCGCTCGCGATCTACAAGGGTATGTAGATGCACTCCTTCCTTCTCGTTGCTAGTAAACTCCATAGATGGATCTTGGTGATGCGTAGAAAATTTTAAAATTCTGCAACGATCCCCAACAGTGGTATCAGAGCCAGGCCTATGGGTAGTTACTATGCAGTTGTGGGCGTAGATGTTGTCAATTTTTCTTGCCACTACTAATCTTATCTTGTTTCGGCGGTATTGTGGGATGAAGGGGCCCGGACCGACCTTACACATACGCTTACGTGAGACAGGTTCCACCGACTGACATGCACTAGTTGCATAAGGTGGCTAGCGGGTGTCTATCTCTCCCACTTTAGTCGGAACGGATTCGATGAAAAGGGTCCTTATGAAGGGTAAATAGAAATTGGCACATCACGTTGTGGTTTTACGTAGGTAAGAAACATTCTTGCTAGAAACCTATAGAAGCCACGTAAAAACTTGCAACAACAATTAGAGGACGTCTAACTTGTTTTTGCAGCATATGCCTTGTGATGTGATATGGCCAAAAGGATGTGATGAATGAGATATATGTGATGTATGATATTGATCATGTTCTTGTAATAGGAATCACGACTTGCATGTCGATGAGTATGACAACCGGCAGGAGCCATAGGAGTTGTCTTTATTTTTTGTATGACCTGCGTGTCATTGAATAACGCCATGTAAATTACTTTACTTTATTGCTAAACACGTTAGCCATAGAAGTAGAAGTAATCGTTGGCGTGACAACTTCATGAAGACACGATGATGGAGATCATGATGATGGAGATCATGGTGTCATGCTGGTGACGAAGAAGATCATGGCGCCCCGAAGATGGAGATCAAAGGAGCAAAATGATATTGGCCATATCATGTCACTATTTGATTGCATGTGATGTTTATCATGTTTTACATCTTATTTGCTTAGAACGACAGTAGTAAGTAAGATGATCCCTTATAATAATTTCAAGAAAGTGTTCCCCCTAACTGTGCACCGTTGTGAAGGTTCGTTGTTTCGAAGCACCACGTGATGATCGGGTGTGATAGATTCTAACGTTCGCATACAACGGGTGTTGACGAGCCTAGCATGTACAGACATGGCCTCGGAACACACGCAATACACTTAGGTTGACTTGACGAGCCTAGCATGTACAGACATGGCCTCGGAACACGGAAGACCGAAAGGTCGAGCATGAGTCATATAGAAGATACGATCAACATGAAGATGTTCACCGATCTTGACTAGTCCGTCTCACGTGATGATCGGACACGGCCTAGTTGACTCGGATCATGTTTCACTTAGATGACTAGAGGGATGTCTATCTGAGTGGGAGTTCATTGTATAATTTGATTAGATGAACTTAATTATCATGAACTTAGTCTAAAATCTTTACAATATGTCTTGTAGATCAAATGGCCCACGTTGCCCTCAACTTCAACGCGTTCCTAGAGAAAACCAAGCTGAAAGATGATGGCAGCAACTATACGGACTGGGTCCGGAACCTGAGGATCATCCTCATAGCTGCCAAGAAAGATTATGTCCTAGAAGCACCGCTAGGTGAAGCACCCATCCCAGAGAACCAAGATGTTATGAACGCTTGGCAGTCACGTGTTGATGATTACTCCCTCGTTCAGTGCGGCATGCTTTACAGCTTAGAACTGGGGCTCCAAAAGCGTTTTGAGAAACACGGAGCATATGAGATGTTCGAAGAGCTGAAAATGGTTTTCCAAGCTCATGCCCGGGTCGAGAGATATGAAGTCTCCGACAAGTTCTTCAGTTGTAAAATGGAGGAAAATAGTTCTGTCAGTGAGCACATACTCAAAATGTCTGGGTTGCACAACCGCTTGTCTCAGCTGGGAGTTAATCTCCCGGATGACGCAGTCATTGACAGAATCCTTCAGTCGCTTCCACCAAGCTACAAGAGCTTTGTGATGAACTTCAATATGCAGGGGATGGAAAAGACCATCCCTGAGGTATATTCAATGCTGAAATCAGCGGAGGTGGAGATCAAAAAGGAACATCAAGTGTTGATGGTGAATAAAACCACTAAGTTCAAGAAAGGCAAGGGTAAGAAGAACTTCAAGAAGGACGGCAAGGGAGTTGCCGCGCCCGGTAAGCCAGTTACCGGGAAGAAGCCAAAGAATGGACCCAAGCCTGAGACTGAGTGCTTTTATTGCAAGGGAAGTGGTCACTGGAAGCGGAACTGCCCCAAATACTTAGCGGACAAGAAGGCCGGCAACACCAAAGGTATATGTGATATACATGTAAATGATGTGTACCTTACCAGTACTCGTAGTAGCTCCTGGGTATTTGATACCGGTGCGGTTGCTCATATTTGTAACTCAAAATAGGAGCTGCGGAATAAGCGGAGACTGGCGAAGGACGAGGTGACGATGCGCGTCGGGAATGGTTCCAAGGTCGATGTGATCGCCGTCGGCACGCTACCTCTACATTTACCTACGGGATTAGTTTTAAACCTCAATAATTGTTATTTAGTGCCAGCTTTGAGCATGAACATTGTATCTGGATCTCGTTTAATGCGAGATGGCTACTCATTTAAATCCGAGAATAATGGTTGTTCTATTTATATGAGAGATATGTTTTATGGTCATGCCCCGCTGGTCCATGGTTTATTCTTAATGAATCTCGAATGTGATGTTACACATATTCATGGTGTGAATACCAAAAGATGTAAAGTTGATAACGATAGTCCCACATACTTGTGGCACTGCCGCCTTGGTCACATTGGTGTTAAGCGCATGAAGAAGCTCCATGCAGATGGACTTTTGGAGTCTCTTGATTACGAATCATTTGACACATGCGAACCATGCCTCATGGGTAAGATGACCAAGACTCCGTTCTCCGGAACGATGGAGCAAGCAACCAACTTATTGGAAATCATACATACTGATGTATGCGGTCCAATGAGTGTTGAGGCTCGCGGTGGCTATCGTTATGTTCTCACTCTCACTGATGACTTAAGTAGATATGGGTATGTCTACCTAACGGAACACAAGTATGAAACCTTTGAAAAGTTCAAGGAATTTCAGAGTGAGGTTGAGAATCAACGTGACAGAAAAATAAAGTTCCTACGATCAGATCGTGGAGGGGAATATTTAAGTCACGAATTTGGCACACACTTAAGGAAATGTGGAATAGTTTCACAACTCACGCCGCCTGGAACACCTCAGCGAAATGGTGTGTCCGAACGTCGTAATCGCACTCTATTGGATATGGTGCGATCTATGATGTCTCTTACCGATCTTCCACTCTCATTTTGGGGCTATGCTTTAGAGACTGCCGCATTCACTTTAAATAGGGCTCCGTCGAAATCCATTGAGATGACACCGTATGAATTATGGTTTGGGAAGAAACCTAAGTTGTCGTTTCTAAAAGTTTGGGGATGCGATGCTTATGTCAAGAAACTTCAACCTGAAAAGCTCGAACCCAAGTCGGAAAAATGCGTCTTCATAGGATACCCTAAGGAAACCATTGGGTATACCTTCTATCTCAGATCCGAAGGCAAGATCTTTGTTGCCAAGAACGGGTCCTTTCTGGAGAAAGAGTTTCTCTCGAAAGAATTGAGTGGGAGGAAAGTGGAACTTGATGAGGTGATAGTCACCCCTTCCGAACCGGAAAGTAGCGCAGCGCGGGAAGATGTTCCTGTGGTGCCTGCATCGACTGGGGAGGAAGTTAATGATGATGATCATGAAGCTTCAGATCAAGTTACTGCTGAACTTCGTAGGTCCACAAGGACACGTTCCGCACCAGAGTGGTACGGCAACCCTATCATGGAAATCATGTTGTTAGACAACGGTGAACCTTCGAACTATGAAGAAGCGATGGCGGGCCCAGATTCCAACAAATGGCTTGAAGCCATGCAATCCGAGATAGGATCCATGTATGAAAACAAAGTATGGACTTTGACTGACTTGCCCGATGATCGGCGAGCCATAGAAAATAAATGGATCTTTAAGAAGAAGACAGGCGCGGATGGTAACGTGACCATCTATAAGGCTCGACTTGTCGCTAAGGGTTATCGACAAGTTCAAGGGGTTGACTACGATGAGACTTTCTCACCCGTAGCGAAGCTGAAGTCCGTCCGAATCATGTTAGCAATTGCCGCATTCTATGATTATGAGATATGGCAAATGGACGTCAAAACGGCATTCCTTAACGGCTTTCTTAAGGAAGAATTGTATATGATGCAGCCGGAAGGTTTTGTCGATCCTAAGAATGCTAACACGGTATGCAAGCTCCAGCGCTCCATCTATGGGCTGGTGCAACCATCTCGGAGTTGGAACATTCGATTTGATGAGATGATCAAAGCGTTTGGGTTTACACAGACTTATGGAGAAGCCTGTGTTTACAAGAAAGTGAGTGGGAGCTCTGTAGCATTTCTCTTATTATATGTGGATGACATACTATTGATGGCAAATGATATAGAATTCTTGGAAAGTATAAAGGCCTACTTGAATAAGTGTTTTTCAATGAAGGACCTTGGAGAAGCTGCTTATATATTAGGCATTAAGATCTATAGAGATAGATCAAGACGCCTCATTGGTCTTTCACAGAGTACGTACCTTGACAAGATATTGAAGAAGTTCAATATGGATCAGTCCAAGAAGGGGTTCTTTCCTGTATTGCAAGGTGTGCAATTGAGCACGGCTCAATGCCCGACCACGGCAGAAGATAGAGAAAAGATGAGTGTCATCCCCTATGCCTCGGCCATAGGGTCTATTATGTATGACATGCTGTGTACCAGACCTGATGTAAACCTTGCCGTAAGTTTGGTAGGAAGGTACCAAAGTAATCCCGGCATGGAACACTGGACAACGGTCAAGAATATCCTGAGGTACCTGAAGAGGACTAAGGATATGTTTCTCGTATATGGAGGTGATGAAGAGCTTGTCGTAAAGGGTTACGTCGACGCTAGCTTCGACACAGATCTGGATGACTCGAAGTCACAGACCGGATACGTGTATATTTTGAATGGAGGGGCAGTAAGCTGGTGCAGCTGCAAGGAAAGCATCGTGGCGGGATCTACATGTGAAGTGGAGTACATGGCGGCCTCAGAGGCAGCACAAGAAGCAATCTGGATGAAGGAGTTCATTACTGACCTAGGGGTGATTCCCAATGCGTCGGGCCCGATGACTCTCTTCTGTGACAACACTGGAGCTATTGCCCTTGCCAAGGAGCCCTGGTTTCACAGGAAGACTAGGCATATCAAGCGTCGCTTCAACTCCATTCGTGAAAGTGTTCAAAATGGAGACATAGATATTTGTAAAGTACATACGGACCTGAATGTAGCAGATCCGTTGACTAAACCTCTCCCTAGAGCAAAACATGATCAACACCAGAACTCTATGGGTGTTCGATTCATCACAATGTAACTAGATTATTGACTCTAGTGCAAGTGGGAGACTGTTGGAAATATGCCCTAGAGGCAATAATAAAATGGTTATTATTATATTTCCTTGTTCATGATAATTGTCTATTGTTCATGCTATAATTGTGTTATCCGGAAATCGTAATACATGTGTGAATACATAGACCACAACATGCCCCTAGTGAGCCTCTAGTTGACTAGCTCGTTGATCAACAGATAGTCATGGTTTCCTGACTATGGACATTGGATGTCATTGATAACGGGATCACATCATTAGGAGAATGATGTGATGGACAAGACCCAATCCTAAGCATAGCACAAAGATCGTGTAGTTCGTTTGCTAGAGCTTTTCCAATGTCAAGTATCATTTCCTTAGACCATGAGATCGTGCAACTCCCGGATGCCGTAGGAGTGCTTTGGGTGTACCAAACGTCACAACGTAACTGGGTGACTATAAAGGTGCACTACGAGTATCTCCGAAAGTGTCTGTTGGGTTGGCACGGATCGAGACTGGGATTTGTCACTCCGTATGACGAAGAGGTATCTCTGGGCCCACTCGGTAATGCATCATCATAATGAGCTCAATGTGACCAAGTGTCTGGTCACGGGATCATGCATTACGGTACGAGTAAAGTGACTTGCCGGTAACGAGATTGAACGAGGTATTGGGATACCGACGATCGAATCTCGGGCAAGTAACGTACCGATTGACAAAGGGAATTGTATACGGGATTGATTGAATCCTCGACATCATGGTTCATCCGATGAGATCATCGAGGAACATGTGGGAGCCAACATGGGTATCCAGATCCCGTTGTTGGTTATTGACCGGAGAGTCGTCTCGGTCATGTCTGCATGTCTCCCGAACCCGTAGGGTCTACACACTTAAGGTTCGGTGACGCTAGGGTTGTAGAGATATTAGTATGCGGAAACCCGAAAGTTGTTCGGAGTCCCGGATGAGATCCCGGACGTCACGAGGAGTTCCGGAATGGCCCGGAGGTGAAGAATTATATATAGGAAGTCCAGTTTCTGCCACCGGGAAAGTTTCGGGGGTTATCGGTATTGTACCGGGACCACCGGAAGGGTCCCGGGGGTCCACCGGGTGGGGCCACCTATCGCGGAGGGGCCCATGGGCTGAAGTGGGAGGGGAACCAGCCCCTGGTGGGCTGGTGCGCCCCCATGGGCCTCCCCCTGCGCCTAGGGTTGGAAACCCTGGGGGTGGGGGCGCCCCACCTGACTTGGGGGGGAAGTTTCCCCCTTTGGCCGCCCCCCCATGTAGATGGGATCCCAGGGCTGGCGCCCCACCCCCAGGGGGCCTATATAAAGGGGGGAGGGAGGGCAGCAGTACCCTAGCCCCTGGCGCCTCCCTCTCGCTTGCGCTTGGCGAAGCCCTGCCGGGATCCCCGCTACTTCCACCACCACGCCGTCGTGCTGCTGGATCTCCATCAACCTCTCCTTTCCCCTTGCTGGATCAAGAAGGAGGAGACGTCGCTGCTCCGTACGTGTGTTGAACGTGGAGGTGCCGTCCGTTCGGCGCTCGGTCATCGGTGATTTGGATCACGACGAGTACGACTCCATCAACCCCGTTCACTTGAACGCTTCCGCTTGCGATCTACAAGGGTATGTAGATGCACTCCTTCCTTCTCGTTGCTAGTAAACTCCATAGATGGATATTGGTGATGCGTAGAAATATTTTAAAATTCTGCAACGATCCCCAACATGTCGGCAGCTGGAATTCTGGGCTGGAAAAGGAGCAAATATTAGAGACCTATTCTGCACAACTCCAAAAGTCCTGAAACTCCACGAAAGTCATTTTTGGAAATAATAAAAAATACTGAACGGAAGAAATACGTCAGGGGGGCCACCACCTGCCCACGAGGGTGGGGGCGCGCCCCCCTACCTCGTGGGCCCCCTGTTGGTTCTCCGGTGGCCATCTTCTGCTATATGAAGTCTTTCGTCGAGGAAAAAATCATAAGCAACCTTTCGGGATGAGACTCCGCCGCCACGAGGCGGAACCTTGGAGGAACCAATCTAGGGCTCCGGCAGAGCTGTTCTGCCGGGGACACTTCCCTCCGGGAGGGGGAAATCATCGCCATCGTCATCACCAACGCTCCTCTCATCGGGAGAGGGCAATCTCCATCAACATCTTCACCAGCACCATCTCCTCTCAAAACCCTAGTTCATCTCTTGTATCCAATTCTTGTCTCTAAGTCCGGGATTGGTACTAGTAGGTTGCGAGTAGTGTTGATTACTCCTTGTAGTTCATGCTAGTTGAATTATTTGGTGGAAGATCATATGTTGAGATCCTATATGCATATTAATACCCCTCTGATTATGAACATGAATATGCTTTGTGAGTAGTTACGTTTGTTCCTGAGGACATGGGAGAAGTCTTGCTATTAGTAGTCATGTGAATTTGGTATTCGTTCGATATTTTGATGAGATGTATGTTGTCCATCCTCTAGTGGTGTTATGTGAACGTCGACTACATAACACTTCACCATTATTTGGGCCTAGAGGACGGCATTGGGAAGTAATAAGTAGATGATGGGTTGCTAGAGTGACAGAAGCTTAAACCCTAGTTTATGCGTTGCTTCGTAAGGGGCTGATTTGGATCCATATGTTTCATGCTATGGTTAGGTTTACCTTAATACTTTTGTTGTAGTTGCGGATGCTTGCAATAGAGGTTAATCATAAGTGGGATGCTTGTTCAAGTAAGAACAGCACCCAAGCACCGGTCCACCCACATATCAAATTATCAAAGTACCGAACGCGAATCATATGAACGTGATGAAAACTAGCTTGACGATAATTCCCATGTGTCCTCGGGAGCGCTTTTCTCTATATAAGAGTTTGTCCAGGCTTGTCCTTTGCTACAAAAAGGATTGGGCCACCTTGCTGCACTTTATTTACTTTTGTTACTTGTTGCTCGTTACAAATTATCCTATCACAAAACTATCTGTTACCACTTATTTCAGTACTTGCAGAGAATACCTTGCTGAAAACCGCTTATCATTTCCTTCTGCTCCTCGTTGGGTTCGACACTCTTACTTATCGAAAGGACTACGATAGATCCCCTATACTTGTGGGTCATCAAGACTCTTTTCTGGCGCCGTTGCCGGGGAGTGAAGCGCCTTTGGTAGGTGGAATTTGGTAAGGAAAAATTTATATAGTGTGCTGAAATTTACTATCACTTGTTACTATGGAAAGTAATCCTCTGAGGGGCTTGTTCGGGGTATCTTCACCCCGACCAGTAGAGCAAAGAGTTGCTCCTCAACCTACTGAACCTACTGAAAATGAAAATGAAAATGTCCACTTTGAGATTCCTTCGGGTATGTTAGAAAAACTGCTAGCTAATCCTTTTGTAGGAGATGGAACAAAGCATCCTGATGAGCACCTAATATATGTGGATGAAGTTTGTGGATTATTTAAGCTTGCAGGTATACCCGGTGATGTTGTTAAGAGGAAGGTCTTCCCTTTATCTTTGAAGGGAGATGCATCGACATGGTATAGGCTATGTGATGATACGGGGTCATGGAACTATAAACGATTGAAATTGTAATTTCATCAGAAATTTTATCCTATGCATCTTGTTCATCGTGATCGCAATTATATATATAATTTTTGGCCTCGCGAAGGAGAAAGCATCGCTCAAGCTTGGGGGAGGCTTAAATCAATGTTATATTCATGCCCCAATCATGAGCTCTCCAGAGAAATAATTATTCAAAGTTTTTATGCTCGGCTTTCTGATAACAATCTCGCCATGCTCGATACTTCTTGTGCTGGCTCTTTTACGATGAAGACTATTGAATTCAAATGGAATTTATTGGATAGAATTAAATGCAACTCTGAAGATTGGGATCTCGACAAAGGTAAGGAGTCAGGTATGACACCTAAGTTTGATTGTGTTAAATCTTTTATGGATACCGATGTTTTCCGTAAGTTTAGCACTAAATATGGACTTGACTCTGAGATAGTAGCCTCCTTCTGTGAATCTTTTGCTACTTATGTTGATCTCCCTAAGGAGAAGTGGTTTAAATATCATCCTCCCATAGAAGTAAAAGTAGCTGCACCTATTAAAGTTGAAGAAAAGACTATCACTTATAATGATCCTATTGTTCCTACTTCTTATGTTCAGAAACCACATTTCCCTGTTAGAATAAAGGATCATGCTAAAGCTTCAACTGTGGTTCGTAAAAGCAATATTAGGACTTATACACCTCCTGAGCAAGTTAAAGTTGAACCTAATGTTGCTATTGTTAAAGATCTCTTGGCTGATAATATTGATGGGCATGTTATTTATTTCTGCGGTGAAACTGCTAGAATTGCCAAACCTTGTGCTAAAGATAAACATAGACCTGTGGTAGGCATGCCTGTTATTTCTGTTAAAATAGGAGATCATTGTTATCATGGCTTGTGTGATATGGGTGCTAGTGTTAGTGCAATACCTTATGACTTATACAAAGAAATTATGCATGATATTGCACCTGCTGAGATAGAAGATATTGATGTCACAATTGAACTTGCCAATAGAGATACTATTTCACCAATGGGAATTGTAAGAGATGTTGAAGTCTTGTGTGGGAAAACTAAATATCCTGCTGATTTTCTTGTTCTTGGTTCCCCACAAGATAGCTTTTGTCCCATTATATTTGGTAGACCCTTCTTGAACACTGTCAATGCTAGGATAGACTGCGAAAAGGATGTTGTTACTATAGGCTTGGGTGATATGTCTCATGAGTTTAATTTCTCTAAATTTAGTAGACAACACCGTGAAGAAGAATTGCCTAGTAAGGATGAAATTATTGGTCTTGCTTCTATTGCCGTACCTCCTAGTGATCCTTTAGAACAATATTTGCTAGACCATGAAAATGATATGTTTATGAATGAAAGAAGGGAAATAGATGAAGTATTCTTTAAACAGGAACCTATCCTGAAGCACAATTTGCCTGTTGAAATCCTAGGGGATCCTCCTCCACCCAAGGGTGATCCCGTGTTTGAGCTCAAACCTTTACCTGATACTCTTAAATATGCTTATCTCGATGAGAAAAAGATATATCCTGTTATTATTAGTGCTAACCTTTCAGAGCATGAAGAAGAGAGATTATTGAAAACTCTGAAGAAGCACCGTGCTGCTATTGGATATACTCTTGATGATCTTAAGGGCATTAGTCCCACTCTATGTCAACATAAAATAAATTTGGAAGAAGATGCCAAACCAGTTCGTGATCATCAACGAAGGCTGAATCCTAAGATGAAAGAAGTGGTAAGAAAGGAAATACTAAAGCTCCTTGAGGCAGGTATAATTTATCCCGTTGTTGATAGTCAGTGGGTAAGTCATGTCCATTGTGTCCCTAAGAAGGGAGGTATTATTGTCGTACCTAATGATAAAGATGAATTGATTCCGCAAAGAATTATTACAGGTTATAGGATGGTAATTGATTTCCGCAAATTAAATAAAGCTACTAAGAAAGATCATTACCCCTTACCTTTTATCGATCAAATGCTAGAAAGATTATCCAAACATACACATTTTTGCTTTCTAGATGGTTATTCTGGTTTCTCTCAAATACCTGTGTCTGCCAACGATCAATCTAAAACCACTTTTACTTGCCCTTTTGGTACTTTTGCTTATAGACGTATGCCTTTTGGTTTATGTAATGCACCTGCTACCTTTCAAAGATGCATGATGGCTATATTCTCTGACTTTTGTGAAAAGATTTGTGAGGTTTTCATGGACGACTTCTCCGTCTATGGATCCTCTTTTGATGATTGCTTGAGCAACCTTGATCGAGTTTTGCAGAGATGTGAAGAAACTAATCTTGTCTTGAATTGGGAAAAGTGCCACTTTATGGTTAATGAAGGTATTGTCTTGGGGCATAAAGTTTCTGAAAGAGGTATTGAGGTTGATAAAGCCAAGGTTGATGCTATTGAAAAGATGCCATGTCCAAGGACATCAAAGGTATAAGAAGTTTCCTTGGTCACGCCGGATTTTATAGGAGGTTCATTAAGGACTTCTCAAAAATTTCTCGGCCTCTGACTAATTTATTACAAAAAGATATACCATTTGTCTTTGATGATGATTGTGTAGAAGCATTTGAAATACTTAAGAAAGCATTGATCTCTGCACCTATTGTTCAGCCACCTGATTGGAATTTACCCTTTGAAATTATGTGTGATGCTAGTGATTATGCTGTAGGTGCTGTTCTAGGGCAAAGAGTTGATAAGAAATTAAATGTTATTCAATATGCTAGTAAAACTCTAGACAATGCTCAAAGAAATTATGCTACTACTGAAAAAGAATTCTTAGCAGTTGTATTTACTTGTGATAAGTTTAGACCTTATATTGTTGGTTCTAAAGTAACTATTCACACGGATCATGCTGCTATTAAATATCTTATGGAAAAGAAAGATGCTAAACCTAGACTTATTAGATGGGTTCTCTTGCTACAAGAATTTGATTTGCATATTGTTGATAGAAAGGGAGCTGAGAACCCCGTTGCAGACAACTTGTCTAGGTTAGAAAATGTTCTTGATGACCCACTACCTATTGATGATAGCTTTCCTGATGAGCAATTAAATGTCATAAATGCCTCTCGTACTGCTCCATGGTATGTTGATTATGCTAATTATATTGTTGCTAAATTTATACCACCTAGTTTCACATACCAACAAAAGAAAAAGTTTTTCTATGATTTGAGACATTACTTTTGGGATGACCCACATGTTTATAAAGAAGGAGTAGATGGTGTTATTAGACGTTGTGTACCTGAGCATGAACAGGAACAGATCCTACGCAAGTGTCACTCCGAGGCTTATGGAGGACACCACGCTGGAGATAGAACTGCACATAAGGTATTGCAATCTGGTTTTTATTGGCCTACTCTCTTCAAGGATGCCCGTAAGTTTGTCTTATCTTGTGATGAATATCAAAGAATTGGTAATATTAGTAGACGTCAAGAGATGCCTATGAACTATTCACTTGTTATTGAACCATTTGATGTTTGGGGCTTTGATTATATGGGACCTTTTCCTGCCTCTAATGGCTATACACATATTTTAGTTGCTGTTGATTACGTTACTAAGTGGGTAGAAGCTATTCCAACTAGTAGTGCTGATCATAACACTTCTATTAAAATGCTTAAAGAAGTTATTTTTCCGAGGTTTGGAGTCCCTAGATATTTAATGACTGATGGTGGTTCACATTTTATTCATGGTGCTTTTCGTAAAATGCTTGCTAAGTATGATGTTAACCATAGAATTGCATCTCCTTATCACCCATAGTCTAGTGGTCAAGTAGAATTGAGTAATAGAGAGCTCAAATTAATTTTGCAAAAGACTATTAATAGATCTAGAAAGAATTGGTCCAAGAAACTTGATGATGCATTATGGGCCTACAAAACTGCATATAAAAATCCTATGGGTATGTCTCCATATAAAATGGTATATGGAAAAGCATGTCACTTACCTCTCGAACTAGAACATAAGGCTTATTGGGCTATTAAAGAGCTCAATTATGATTTCAAACTTGCCGGTGAGAAGAGGTTATTTGACATTAGCTCACTTGATGAATGGAGAACCCAAGCTTATGAAAATGCCAAGTTGTTTAAAGAAAAGGTTAAAAGATGGCATGACAAAAGGATACAAAAGCGTGAGTTTCATGTAGGTGATTATGTATTGCTATACAACTCTCGTAAGATTTTTTGCAGGAAAACTTCTCTCTAAATGGGAAGGTCCTTACGTTATCGAGGAGTTCTGTCGTTCCGGTGCCATAAAAATCAACAACTTCGAAGGCACAAATCCGAAGGTGGTGAACGGTCAAAGAATCAAACATTATATCTCAGGTAATCCTATAAATGTTGAAACCAATGTTATTGAAACCGTAACCCCGGAGGAATACATAAGGGACACTTTCCGGAACGTTTCAGACTCCGAAAA
This sequence comes from Triticum aestivum, assembly GCF_018294505.1. Classification (NCBI taxonomy): domain Eukaryota; kingdom Viridiplantae; phylum Streptophyta; class Magnoliopsida; order Poales; family Poaceae; genus Triticum; species Triticum aestivum. The sequence goes on along the minus strand of NC_057799.1, from coordinate 420,759,781 downwards.
GGAATAGGTATGTGGTACGGTAAGTAAACCGACTCCAAAGCAGTTTTTATGGCAATATTTCTTCGTTTTGGAATATTTAGAAAAATAGAAAAATAAGATGCAGTCCGGGAAGGACACGAGGCCTCCAGGAGGTTGGAGGGCGCACCCTACCCTACTGGGCGCGCCCCCCTACCTCGTGGGCACCTCGTGTGCTCTCCGGACTCCGTTTTCTTGCACGATACGTATTTTGGTTGGTAAAAATTCATTATATAATCTCCCGAAGGTTTTGACTCCTGTATCACGCAAATATTCTCTGTTTTCTTTTCGAGTTGTTCTGCTGCAGATTAGAGCAACATGTCATCCCAGGATTCGGAAGGAGAAAGTTATGTGGATGATTACCTTGCAAATCCTAAGGTCTATGGAGATGTGGAGCACTATGGTTGGACTACGGAAGAAGAAGAGGACTATGAACCCAAGAGAAAGGAGGAGACGAGCTCGGATGAAGATGAAGTCCCACTACCTCAACCTGGGGACATGCATGTGGAGTTCAAAAAGTCAAGCCTCCCTGATAGAGCAAAGAAACTTCAGATCGAGTTTATCCCTTTTCGTCTCTTGTAGGAAAACCAGCAGGAATTATGCAAAAAGATATTAAGCCTGGAACAAGAGATTAATGACTCAAGGGATCAAAATTCTGTCCTCAAGCACAAATTAAGGAAGAAGGCTACATCATCAACAACACTGCCACCTTCTTCACCAACAAAGGAGACATAATCACATGGGTATGGGCACTCCCCTTGGCAACTGCCAAGCTTGGGGGAGGTTCCCCGGTATCGTATCACAACCACACTCCTATCTTTACCGTTTTTCTTAGTTCGATCCTATTAGTAGTATATTGATCTAGTAGAATAAAGTTTATGGCATGGTCTAGTTTTGAGTTTTGCTTTATGATCTCTCTATGTAATCGAGTCCGTGAGCTGTATAATAAAGATTAGTGTTGAGTCAAGGGCTTGATTATCTTTCTATGATCTTGAGTGAATTAAAAAAAGGGGGGATAGAAAAAGAATAAAAAGAAACAAAGAGATCATATTGATCTTATTGAGAGTAATGACTTCACATAGAAAGAGTATGATGATTAAAAATTGTTGAGAGTTGACAAGCATAGCTTTGGTCATCGTTGCAATTAATAGGAAGTAATAAAGAAAGAGAGGTTTCGCATATAAATATACTATCTTGGACATCTTTTATGATTGGGAGCACTCATTAAAATATGACATGCTAAAGAGTTGATGTTGGACAAGGAAGACAACGTAATGAGTTATGTTTTCTTATATCTGAGATAAAGTATATTGTCATGGATCATCCAACATGTTGAGCTTGCCTTTCCCCCTCATGCTGGCCAAATTCTTTGCACCAAGTAGAGATACTACTTGTGCTTCCAAAAACCCTTAAACCAGTTTTGCCATGAGAGTCCACCATATCTACCTATGGATTGAGTAAGATCCTTCAAGTAAGTTGTCGGTGCAAGCAATAAAAATTGCTCTCTAAATATGTATGATTGATTGGTGTGGAGGAAATAAGCTTTATACGATCTTGTGATGTGGAAGAAATAAAAGCGACGGACTGCATAATAAAGGTTCATATCACAAGTGGCAATATAAAGTGACGTTCTTTCGCATTAAGATTTTGTGCATCCAACCCTGAAAGCGCATGGCAACCTCTGCTTCCCTCTGCGAAGGGCCTATCTTTTATTATTATCTTCTTCCTTATGCAAGAGTCATGGTGATCTTCACCTTTCCTTTTTACATTTTATCCTTTGGCAAGCACATGGTGTTGGAAAGATCCTGATAGATATATCTAATTGGATGTAAGTCAGCATGAGTTATTATTGTTGACATTACCCTTGAGGTAAAAGGTTGGGAGGCGAAACTATAAGCCCCTATCTTTCTCTGTGTCCGATTAAAACTCCGTAACCACAAGTATTGCGTGAGTGTTAGCAATTATGAAAGACTAAATGATAGTTGAGTGTGTGGACTTGCTAGAAAGCTCTGACATAGACTCTTTCTGATGTTATGATAAATTTCAATTGCTTCAATGACTGAGATTATAGTTTGTTAGTTCTCAATAAAGTTTCTGATTCATACTTGGCATTGTGAATAGATTATTACTTGAGCATAAGAAATCATATGACAATATCCATTTATGTTGCTGTTATGAGAATAATCATGATGCCCTCATGTCCGTATTTTATTTTATAGACACCTCTACCTCTAAACATGTGGACATATTTATCGTTATAGGCTTCCGCTTGAGGACGAGCGAGGTCTAAGCTTGGGGGAGTTGATACGTCCATTTTGCATCAAGCTTCTATATCGATATTTATTGCAATATGGGCTGTTATTACACGTTATGTCACAATACTTATGCCTATTCTCTCTTATTTTACAAGGTTTACATAAGGAGGGAGAATGCCAGCAGCTAGAATTCTGGGCTGGAAAAGGAGCAAATATTAGAGACCTATTCTGCACAACTCCAAAAGTCCTGAAACTCCACGAAAGTCATTTTTGGAAATAATAAAAAATATTGAACGGAAGAAATACGTCAGGGGGGCCACCACCTGCCCACGAGGGTGGGGGCGCGCCCTACCCCCCAGGGCGCGCCCCCCTGCCTCGTGGGCCCCCTGTTGGCTCTCCGGTGGCAATCTTCTACTATATGAAGTCTTTCGTCGAGGAAAAAATCATAAGCAACCTTTCGGGACGAGACTCCGCCGCCACGAGGCAGAACCAATCTAGGGCTCCGGCAGAGCTGTTCTGCCGGGGACACTTCCCTTCGGGAGGGGGAAATCATCGCCATCGTCATCACCAACACTCCTCTCATCGGGAGAGGGCAATCTCCATCAACATCTTCACCAGCACCATCTCCTTTCAAAACCTAGTTCATCTCTTGTATCCAATTCTTGTCTCTTAGTCCGGGATTGGTACTAGTAGGTTGCTAGTAGTGTTGATTACTCCTTGTAGTTGATGCTAGTTGGTTTATTTGGTGGAAGATCATATGTTCAGATCCTATATGCATATTAATACCCCTCTGATTATGAACATGAATATGCTTTGTGAGTAGTTACGTTTGTTCCTGAGGACATGGGAGAAGTCTTGCTATTAGTAGTCATGTGAATTTGGTATTCGTTCGATATTTTGATGAGATGTATGTTGTCTATCCTCTAGTGGTGTTATGTGAACGTCGACTGCATAACACTTCACCATTATTTGGGCCTAGAGGAAGGCATTGGGAAGTAATAAGTAGATGATGGGTTGCTAGAGTGACAGAAGCTTAAACCCTAGTTTATGTGTTGCTTCGTAAGGGGCTGATTTGGATCCATATGTTTCATGCTATGGTTAGGTTTACCTTAATACTTTTGTTGTAGTTGCGGATGCTTGCAATAGAGGTTAATCATAAGTGGGATGCTTGTTCAAGTAAGAACAGCACCCAAGCACCGGTCCACCCACATATCAAATTATCAAAGTACCGAACGCGAATCATATAACGTGATGAAAACTAGCTTGACGATAATTCCCATGTGTCATCGGGAGCGCTTTTCTCTATATAAGAGTTTGTCCAGGCTTGTCCTTTGCTACAAAAAGGATTGGGCCACCTTGTTGCACTTTATTTACTTTTGTTACTTGTTGCTCGTTACAAATTATCCTATCACAAAACTATCTGTTACCACTTATTTCTGTACTTGCAGAGAATACCTTACTGAAAACCGCTTATCATTTCCTTCTGCTCCTCGTTGGGTTCGACACTCTTACTTTTGAACATATATATGGTGGCCTCACATAAAGAGTGAGGTGTCTATATTTGAGGGACTTTAGCGTAATTGAGATATATATGGTCAATAGTGTGTGCACTCATGGTTGATCAATTTGTTTCACAGTTTGGACTATGAGATAACGATACTTTTGAACATGCGTGATATACCTTGAAGTACGAGAATTACAAACCTAAGATTGGACTTTTGGAATTCGACTCCATCATTAGCTTTTGTAATTCATTTAAACGGAGGTACATTTTTTAAGCCAGGATTTCGTGATTTCAAATTCATGTATCAAACCTAGAGATATACACATACGGGCATGTTCAAACTTTATAATCATCCATTTTATTCATACACATACATATTTTTGTTTTTGTCATCATATTTAGGATAAACACATTTGGAATTTCATTTGAATTGGACCGTATGATGGTATTTGCTTGTACTAGCTCAATGATCCATATTTGAATTGAATGGACAATCTAAGTTTCGAGTTGGAGACATTGATTTTCAAAACTTGCACTTGTTTGCGTGCAAAAGAAATAAATTCTCAGCCATGATATCATAGTCGGACGTACAAAAGCAGAACACTTAATTTCAGGCGCCAAAAGCTTTCAAACTTCCCGCTCACATCGAAATATCTCGCGCCCGAAAGTTTAACCCTGCGATATTCCTGTTTTACCCCTGCCACATGAACGAAAAAGGGCTGCTTTGGTAACTCCATTGTTTTCCCCTCTTTGCCCCCAACATTCTTCCCCAGAGCCCCTTCCCTTCCCCTCCCCGACCCCCCCCCCAACCACGCCAAGCCGCCGAATCTAGTCCTCCGCCGCAACGGTGGACCTCACACCCTGCCGGATCTACCTTCCGCACCTTGGAACCCCCAACTGCCGACTCACCACTTCACCGGAGCCGCTTCAGCGACTGGCTTGTCCAGCGCTCCAGATCTCCTTGACCGCCATCATGGCCCACCGCACCGGATCTGCTTAACCGGCGCCCTCGTCCATCATAGTGTAGGCCCTTCACTGACGCCCTCGTCTGCCCCATCGCTGGCCCTTCATACAAGCCCTCGTCTGCCGCAACAGATCCGCCTCACCGAAAGCACTGTACACCGCGCCCGCCGACGCCTTCGTCCACTGCATCGGACCCGCTCCACGGACGCCATATTCAACTCCACCGGCCCTGCTTTACTGACGCCGCAGCCTCATCAGGTTATTTCGATTTGTGCTCCTTCGGTTTTTCTCTTCTTTATCATGGAATTGTTCACTTACCACAGATGAGCTTTCTTGTATGTCGACAGGCGCCGCAACCAAAGCACCGGAGCAGCTTCAACAACGGCGACATCCGGCCCAAACTCAACCGCAACACGAGCACCATCGACGATCCTTAGCTATCAAGTATGACAACGACACCCATACGCCGCCGAGAATCAGGTACTATTATCCAACGGCCGGCGCCTACATTCACTTTCTTAGCATAAGCACTGCATCTTTGAATTTCTTCAGGACATCATTTAATTTGTCATGAGACGCGTTATTCTGCTTGCACCTGTAGGGCCATACTTCTAGCAGTGAACATGTTACATGTGCTAAATTACAAACCAGTGCACATATAGTTACAATGCTTTAGTTTTGTCCTAAGTATTACCGTACTTCCTAGATATCACTGCCTATTATTTTACTTCTTTCATGCTATATTTATGATAATGGTGTTGTTCTGATGCCACCTATTGGTTCCATCAGACTGCTTCATGTTCTCTATGCTTAATTACACATCAGCGTGATGCCACCTATTGGTTCCATCAGACTGCTTCATGTTCTCTATGCTTAATTACACATCAGCAAACTAGCATGTGATTTTATTGCTTTTTGTTTGTTTTACCCTACATTTTCTGATGCTAAGTTTGTTTTACCCTACATTTTCTGATGCTAACTATTACATCACTACTCCGAGCCTCTGTTCATTACTTTTTTTGTGCGTTCTTGATCTTCCCAAGTTGCATGACTAATTTGATGCGTCTATCTATTATTATTTAATTAAAACAATAGGCAAACAAGCCATCACGTGCGTCCACATAGATTAAATTATCTTAATCGTTAAATTTATCTATTAACGGCTGAGATTAAAAGATGCAAGCGTTACATAAGAATATATATATACATGTACAAGTAAACAAGTACAGACGGCCGCACAAGTACACACCGAACAATTACAAGCCGGCAACCACGATGACTCGAATACGCCAGACGCGACTCGAGGTCCAGGCGAAAAAGCCACCCCCAGCTGCTTCACTCAACGTCCGACAAAGCCACGCCAAACCACGCTGAACGCCCGACGAAGCGAAGCCCAACTGCTCCAATCAACGTCAGAAGAATTTACACCAAAGCACTTCTGGCCTGAATCATTAGATTTGGTAATTGTTATTTCACAAGCTTTACTTTTTCTGGATAGAATCTTCATAAATACTATATCAATTGATAAATTGTTCCCTGTTAACTTTGAAGACATAAGAATATGGCATACAAGAAGTTGAGCAACTTAACTACAAGGGGACAGAACTGGAACATTCAAGTGAAAGTAATGAGAATGTAGGATTCAGTGAATCCTACGACCGATGAGCTTATTAGCCTAGATATGATACTGATGGATGAGCAGGCCTCTTTTCTAATATATTAACTTCGAATTTTTCTGTCAGATGAAGCAAGTTACTAACCATATTTGATTTTTTGACAGGGTGAAACAATCCATGCTACTATCTGGAAGAATCTTATCGACACTTTTAGATCAAAGATCAATGAAAAATATATTTATGCATTCAGCAATTTTAAGGTTGTGGAATCCACAAAATATAGGCCTGTGAGCAATGAAATTAAAATATATTTTGCGTACAATACAAAGGTAAAGGAGATAAAAGGATCTTCGGAAGTTTTCCCAGACTATTGCTTCGAGTTTGCTACCATGGATACACTAGAAGAAAGGGCAGAAAAAGATACACAATGCTCAGGTATGTTTATAGTTGTAATTACAACCTCCAAATAATTTATATTTCTAACTGTTATATCACTAATCTCCAAATATACAGATGTTATTGGACTACTAACTCAAATGAAGCCAGTGGAGACAAGAATAACAAAAAAGAACCCACAACCTTCATATATCCGCGAGATTGAAATCCTAATGCCAGAGCAAGTGCATATGCATATGCATGTCTGAAATTAAACTAAACCTCCCCCATGTGGTCAGCATCATAACAACCGAAGCATGCTGGCGGATATTCCAGTTTGATCTACACCATCGTGATCCACCAGTCGAGAGACTGCCATTCCACATTGAAAATGAGCAACAAATTATTTTTCCGGACTCGACCGACATTGAGAAGATAGTAAGAAGACTAGGATCCACAATACTAAGTTCACAGAGTGGATGGAGGCAAACAAAATATATGAGGTGGGAAAAGAATTAACCTATGCAGAATTCCCATCAAAATTTGTATGGAAAAGCGAAAGCAAAACTTGGGAGGAGCGGAAAAGGGGCTTTGCAATTGGAAGAATCTACTATGCACACCCTGCAAGTGGCGACCGGTATTATATGAGAATGCTTCTAAACACCAAGAAAGGATGCACATCATTTGAGGATATTAGAACAGTTAATGGAGTTGTTCACCCAACATACAAATCAGCATGCCAAGCGCTTGGATTTCTTGATGACGACAGTGAATGGGTTGAATGCATCAATGAAGCATCAAGCTGGGGATCAGGGACACAATTACGACAACTATTTACCACAATTTTATGCCATTGTGAGGTGACCAGCCCAAAGATGTTGTGGGATTCAAGATGGGAGGCACTGTCTGAAGATATCCAGTACAAAAGAAGAACCATCCTAAACTTTCCTACGCTAAAGCTCACTGATTCACAGAAAAAACATATGCTCTGATCGAGATAGAGAAACTAATGAGGCAAGCAGGAAAGACACTAAAGGACTATCCAGACATAGAACTATCAAATGCTATAGAACTTGAACAACTTGGGAACAGAATGATAGACGAAGAACTTAGCTATGACATGGAGGCACTAAAGAGTGAGCACCAAACAATAATACGCAATCTTAACCATGGCCAGAAAATGGCTTTTGATGCAATAATAGAATCAGCTGAGAGAGGACTTGGAAAACAGATATTTGTAGAAGGCTACGGTGGCACAGGAAAAACCTACCTATGGAAGGCAATTACAACAAAGCTACGATCAGAGGGAAAGATAGTGCTTGCGGTAGCATCATCTGGCATTGCAGCTTTGCTGCTCCAAGGTGGAAGAACAGCGCACTCAAGATTCCACATTCCAATAAATATCACAGAAGAATCAACATGTGAAATAAAACAAGGCTCATATTTGGCTGAACTGGTAAAGAAGACCTCACTTATACTGTGGGACGAGGCTCCTATGGCAAACAAACACTGCTTCGAGGCACTAGACAAAAGCCTTAAGGATATTCTAAGGTTCACAAACCAAAATAGTGACGAAAGGCCATTTGGTGGCATGACAGTTGTGCTAGGAGGCGACTTCATACAAATACTTCCAGTGATAACAAAGGGAAAGAGAGAGCACATAGTAAATGCCTCAATCAAAAGGTCATACCTATGGAAGCACTTCGAAATATTTAGAATAACTCAAAACATGCGGCTGAAGTGCCTGTCAGAAGATCCAATACAAAGGCAAAATGTGGCTGAATTTGCAGTATGGATATTACAAATTGGCGATGGAAAAAAAAAACAAATGATGAAGGAGATGATTGGGTAAGAATACCTAAAGACATAATTCTACATAAAGGAGAAGACCCCAAAGAAGAGATAGTCAAAAGCTCGTACCCAAACTTGCAACAAAACTATCGTGATCGTGAATTTCTTGAAGAAAGAGCAATAATGTGCCCAAGGAATGAAACAGTTGAGAAGATAAATGACTACATAATGAGCCAAATACAAGGTGAAAAGGTGACATACCTAAGCTTGGACACTATGCAAGGCAACAATGAAGTACAACACAATGGAGAATATGTGTCCAACGGAGTTCCTTAACAACATGACCTTCCAAGGAATTCCAAACCATCAGCTAAAACTGAAGGTAGGTTAGCCGGTGATGCTCCTACGAAACATCAATCAAGCGGCAGGTTTATGCAATGGCACAAGAATGACTATCACACAGCTGGGAAACGGGTACATTGAGGCACAAATAATCACAGGAACACACGTCAGTGACAAGGTATACTACCTAAAATCATTATATCACCAAGCGACTCAAAATGGCCCTTCGTGCTGAAAAGAAGGCAATATCCTCTATCAGTTTGTTTTGCAATGACAATAAATAGGTCAATCCCTAAACAAGGTGGGCCTATATTTGCCTAAGCAAGTCTTCTGCCATGGGCAACTATATGTGGCATTATCAAGAGTCACAAACAGAGAAGGATTAAAGGTGTTGATCGACGACACAGAGCGCCCAAGCGAAGATAGCGCAAAGAATATAGTATACAAAGAGATCTTCTAATTTTTTGTTATTCAAACAAATGCATACGAGGGCCAAATCACCATGATTAAAAAAATACAATGTATGGTTCAAAAGCATGACGTCCATGTCTTACATATATGGCCCGAAATACTGTATAAAAAGTATGTTATAGATTGGATTTCTTATTATTTCGTAAGAAGGAAATAAGAACATGAAAATGCATATTATTATTGCCATACACTGCTTTCATGCTTAGAGATGTTAACAAGTGTGTACATGTAGCTTACTTTCTACATGAGGAAAAGTTTAAAAATCTTATTACAAATTTGGAATAATAACCACTCTGACAAACATGATTATCAGAAATCTTATTAGACGACAAGATCCCATAAGCAAGATAAGAAACCATATCTGTAACTAATTCACACACCTTGCATTTGTGTGTGCACCATATAACATTGTGTATGTTCACCATGTAGCACTGCCTCTATGTGGTAATTAAGACGCAAGAAGCTGACAAGAAAACTAGCCGCACCTAAATAACTGAACTACAAAACTTAAACTGCAGCTAACCGCATGCATGTCTCACATTAAGCTGATGCTTTTGCTACATAGCTCAGTAAAAGTGCAGGTAAACCACCTTCTTTTACTGACAATTAATAATTAGATGCAAGGGTCTATTGCTAGGTTCAGTTAGACTTAATTCAAGCAGATCCACATGTTTGCTTTACTGCAGAATTCAGGGAACAAGTATAGCTCCACTTCTAGACACAGAAAGTTGTGGTATGAATTCTGATTTCACACAAAAAGTTGTTTAGCAATGGAAAGATAAAATCTTATTCTGATTTCTAGATCATTCAACTTCACAAAAACTAATATGGTTGCAATAACACTGACATTTTGTAGAAGTCCGGACAGCAGGAGGGCAATAACTAAAATCCACTCGCAGAAAATACTCACATCTTGCTGATATTTTTTCCTCCGCGAGCTCCCTCAATGCCTCCGCAGCCCCAACATCCAGAGCCTCCGGCTACGATAAGTTTGAGCAGCGTAGCCCACGTTCTCCCTGGACATCTCCGTGACCGCGTTGCCAGACTCGACGAGGTCGCCGAGATCCACGCACTCACCCTGCCACATGTGCCACCACCAAGGAAGAAAAATCAGGAGAAAGGAAGCGACATGTGGATCTGGGATAGCATGAGGATTAGTTTCCTGATGAGGCACGGCGACGTCGTCCTTCGCCGGCGGCAAATCGGAAGAAATGGCGGATGTGCAGGAGGAGCCTGGTGGGGATCGTACGGGGGGAAGGAGAGAGAGTTCTATGTTTTTTTTTTTTTTTGAGAATCGAGAGAGAGGTCTATGTAGATGACTGGGACTGGGGACTACGGGCTGTTTTACTTACATTTTTTTATAGTACGTAGTGGTAATCATCTTCACTCTAATGGGCTTGCACAAAAGTACGTGAGTGCCCAAAGTCGTTGGGCATCATACATGATACATCGGCTGTGCAAGATTGGGTATGATTTTTTTTTTTACTTCTCCGTATCAAATACAAAGATCCTAGCAAACATCAAAAACTATTAAAAAATGGTCTTTTTTGGCCGGTGAAAAAAAACTCTTAAAAAGATGGAACTTATACTTCCCTAAAAAATTAAAAATAGATGAAAGTTATACATCATTCGTCAAAGGATCATATGATCTAAACCTTCAGAATTTTCACCTCTAGATAATCAGCAAGGTTAGTAAGAATCGACAAACATTTTTGAATCAATACGAAAATCTATAAAAATTACATGCCAAAATTCATACTGCAAAGTAAACAACTTTTAGTATTTCTCAAAATACTATCAGTGGTACAAATGTAAACACAATTTTCAAAAAAAGTATAGCCAAATACCTGAATTAACTCCCTGCAAACAAAAAAATACCTGAATTAACTTTTAACACAAAATAAATCTAAATGAAATTATGAAGCAAATTATGTACAGCAAGAGGCGAATGGAAGAGTACAAAGGGATCATAGCTATCAGCACATCCGCAGCCTAAGACAACAAGAGCGACACACAGAAGATGACCCGAACCCAAAGACAAAGCTATATATCCCAGCGGCAATAGACTTGAATATAAGCGACAATGAAACCTCACTGGGAGACGCCTGATCCGCGGCGCATGTACCGGCCTCGGCAAAAAATGGCCAGCAACATGATCTCCTACATGCTATGGCCATGGACGGGCAATCAAATCAATCTGATACACCATCTTCACTTGCGATTTGGTACATCATCTCCCCATGGACAGGCAGGGCACTCACATTTGGTGCATCGAACTCTGTTTCTTTTTCCCTTAATGATGAAGGAAAGAAGGGGACTGTGTTTTTCCGCTATACTAGAAACTAAGGAGAGGCGTGCATCCATTCAGAAAAAAAAGAGGCATACACATTTATTCTTCTAAACAAAAAAGTACGACATCCCTTAAAAAAAGGAGAGGCGTACACATTTCCTCCTCTAAAACAGGTATTTTCTTTTTTGAAGCAATTCGTACATTGGGTTGCCTGAATTGAAAGGGGTAAAAAATAAGATATGACTTTATAATTCATTTCCTACATAATTGGGTCCATTTGTACATAATTTCTTATAAATTGGAAGGATCAGGACCATGTAGTTTTACAAGGTATAATAAGAAATAAATTGATGAAACATCTAAGGTAATACATAAAGTTAATTTAAAGAAAAAGAACCGCATATATGAAGCTAAAGAAAATACGTAAGAAGGTTTCCAAAAAAACAATAATTTAAATTCTATGTGCAGTGTCACAAGAAAAAGTCAGCGTGTTTAAGAAAACAAAAACAAAAATAATTTATCAAAAATACAAACTATTTGTTCTTTTTGTCAATTAAAATAGAAAATAAATCAAATCTATGCCTAAAATAAGGCAGGTGTCCATCACTATGCCTCTCATCACCATCTTATATGGCCTTCCACCAATAAGGACCAACAAAACAAATTAGTTATTGTGCCGTGATAGAGCTCATAATAACACGATTAATAAGTGTAGATGCGGTATCTAAGAGAAGCACCATGAATGCCATAATAGAAAATTATCTCTTCAGCGTGGTAATAGTGATTTTACATGTACCAAATGTAGTCTTCTAACAAAAAAATCCGACTACAAAATAAAAAAATGGAAATATTATAAAAAGTAAAAACGAATTAAATAAATAAACACTAAAAAGATAAATATTAATCTAGCTGCGCAAATGCGTTGGTGGACCTGCTAGTTAATTGTGGAGCTGCTAACCCCATCAAGCAAAATATTTGTTCTTTTGAGGCTGGCACCTCGAACAAGCATAAAAATAGAGTGAAGCACATATATTGTCGTGTAAGCACACACCTTTCTTTCATTAGTTTAGATGAACCATCGATGATCAATTCGAACCAGTGCATGTGATTAAAATTAATGTTACCTAAATAGAGGGTGCAGAATAAACTACAACAACTAGATTTGCAACCACGGGATACTGACGATATCTTCAAAGAACATTGCAACAACAGCGAGGCTTCACAGCTACATATGGTAAGCCAGTGTATTTTAGTACATGTGAAATGTAATGCGTGTGGGCTGCTTTCTTGGCTTGTGCTCTCAACCTGTAATCCTACAGAATTACAAATAGTTCAGTTGTCTGTTTTGCTGTATTGCTTCATTCGAATGCTTGTTTGTTACTTGTTAGGCTATACCTGAGTTGGCTAATATGTCAGCAGTGCCTGATGTACTATTGTAAAGAAACGCATGCCTAGTTCATTTGAGTTCTTAACTTTTCCTATGAACTTCATCACAAGATTGTCTTCGTAGTTTATATGAGGCCACACTGTTAAGTGCTTTCTCAGATTATTTCAACTGCTTAGATGCCTTGGCAACATAAATATAACGGTGGTACACTCCCTTTCAACTAGGGATGCCAACTGGGTCCCATTTAATCCCGATTAAAGTCCACTAATGGTATGATAGTTCAAAAGAGTTTTTGTTTTTTGAGGAAAATGAACTAGGGAGATAGCAAAAACTAACTAGATGGGACTAGCGGACGTCGTTTATTTGCCACTCACATCCCTAGTTTCATCTTACCATTTTAATTTCTTTTCGGCTGATGCTGCTTCGAAACATTTAAATATAGCTTGCCATGCTCGGCAATAATTCATATGTCGTTTATCATGTAAGCTTACTTCCTGGATCATGCGATAACTATCTCTTACTTATGTCCAGCGGAAACCTTTCAGGATGCCGTTCACACTAGGACACAATGTACAACCCCAGAATCTATTTGTGGAAGCAGTGCGCTATCCATGTTACCAGATGGTAGCAGTTCAGAGGCAACACCGCCGGAGAGCAGTCTGAGCACAGATATTATAGTTCTCGAGGCTCTACTAGAGGCAGAAAGAGATGGTGTGGCTGCTGTCGTGGATTTGTCACGGCAGATGTCCTAGTGTGAGGACTTAGTCGTGAGCCCAGCGCATCTATGTGGTAGCTTGAGAGGGGTTGATCGGGACGATAGACGCGAGGCGGATCATCACACAAGACAAGGTTTTAAACAGCTTTAGGCCCCGGGAAACATCATCCGGAATAGCCCTACATGCTGTTTGTAGCTAGGTCTCATTATGCTCATGAGGGAGTCGCCGCATAAACCGGCTCTCCTCTTAGTTGTGTCTAGCCCTAGAGATTTTTTTTTGTTCCCCGTCTTGGGGTGCCCTGCCCCTCCTTATATAAGTTAGAGGGGCGGGTTACATGTGGAGTCCTAGTAGGATTAGGATTAGTCTATCTTCTCTTACAAGCTGAATACAAGTCCGGGTCTTGCTTCCTCGTAAAGGAAATATTCGTCATCCCTTTCCTCTTAAGCCGGCCCATCATAATGTGAGCCGGCCTTCTGGGCATTGGGCCTTGTTGTCCATCTGATCTGCCCGCCGGGTTACTAATGAGTCGCCAAGATTGGGCAGGTTATCTGTGAATCGCCAAGCTCCGGGCAGGTCACCAGTGAGTCGCCATGCTCTAGTCGGGTCATACATCCGGCGGGTTACACCGCGGGGTATATCCCCGACAGCTGCCATGAATGAGGTACTCTTGATCTTGAGACTGGAAATTATGCAATTAGCTGCACACATTATGCAAGCAACCCAAGAATTGGAGGAAGTAAGAATGTTGCATTTGAAGACGGAGGAGGTCCTGCTGTTTCTGCTATCTGAAGCCCAGGGTAATCCCAGTTCTTCTTTAGATACCAGTTGAAATTGTCATTAGATTATTATACTTGCATGTTGTGTCATGTCTCTGAATGGATTATGTTGTAAGACCCCCTATGTTGTCCATGTGTTGTAATGATCCGAATTTTTTAGGCGAGGTAATCCTCAGTACTTGTATGATTGACATAAGGTGAACTGTTTTTCGTGTGAGCATATTGTATTGGATGAAATAATTGTTTGACTCAAAGTGTATTCAACCTACTGAATTCGAATATCACGGCATTTCTAAATCATAATCATATATAAAGGTGGAATAAATCTTTGTCCTGGTTTTGAAGAAATAAATAAAAAAATGTAGAATTATCTATGGATATTCGTAATCGAATACAAATTGGATTAGAATTTAGTTGCCAGGGCCCAGGGTAAACGTGAATGCTAATTCTCCCAAGTTTTGAACGAAGCGGCTAAACACCCACTATCATTTGTGGGCTGCCCGAAGCAAGTGTTTGCGAGATGGAAATTACTGTCTACCCCTAACATTTGAGATCCTAATCGACCGGATTTACACTGCTGTCGATAGGGGTAGACTAGTAACTTCAATCAAACGTGACACGACCGCCTCTGAGCCCATTTAGACACGGTGGGCGCCAAACGTGGGCGGCAAAACACATTTGATTCAAGCTCGTCCGAAAGACATGTGTCTCTCCCTCCATTTCCCCATTCATACACGGTGGGCGGCAAAACAAACTCTCATTGTCCGAAATCGATGTAGGCAAATATTTTAAATAGGGGCAGATGTGTAACTTCCCTCAGACGTGACACAACCGCCCTACTAGTCAGCCCCGTTCATACATCGTGGGCGCCAACCGTGGGCGGCAAAACACCCTCTCCTCGCCCGAAATCGCTACCGGCAAATATTTGGGAGATGCGAGATTACCGTCCTATCCCCAACCAACATGATGTCTGAAATTTTAAACGGGGGATAAGTTCGTAACTTTCCCACATTTCAGACAAGCGCGTCCCAAAGTTTGAGATCCCCCTCCCCCTCCATTTCCCCATTCATACACCATCGGCGCCACAACAACCTCCCCACTGCGGCCAGCCTCCTCCGTCCGCCACCCCATCCTCTACCTTGCCAGAGCCGCTACCCCTACCCCGTCGTCCACTGCAAGAGATGGACGTCTCCACAGCGCCGGACTACGATCCTTTCATCGCATCCTCTCGCTTCATCGGCGCCGTCGTCCACCTTGCCGTTGCCGCTCCTACGACCGCTTCGTCCACGGCAAGAGGACTTATCCCTCGACCCGGTCGTCTGCCATCTAAAGTCTTCTTCCGCGCCGCCGACAGCCATCGCACCCGCAACACCCTCAACGTATCAGCAGGGGCCTACACGGTGTCGCAAGAGAGGTGGTACTCTTCCATATGTGCTTAAGTTATTGATCTCACCCGGAAAATAGATCGTAAATTGTTTACTGTACTTTTCTTGTCCGTACCAAATCGTAGTGGCTAGTTGAAAGCAAACATTGCTTGCGAAGTAGCTTTGTCCGGTTTGCACCTTCAGATCTGCCATGGCACGGTCACTATGCTCATAAAGCTTATGGTTTCCCCCTTTATATTCACTACCATCATCGTAGGTGCTTCGTGTCGTGCTAGCACTGCTCCTCAAGACCTCAACCCATCAAGCGAAACAACATGCCACTCATAATTCCAAAGCTTAGGTGTTGAAATACGAATCTGATATGATGCTCATATTACTAAAACAGAGAATGCTTAATTGGTCACCTAATGTTATTATATTCGTTTCGAAAAGCATGTGTGCCACCCACTGGTCCAGCTAGTTCCACTTTCCTAATTTTACTCTTGATGCTTAGGGTTTTCCCCTTTTATCTACTCTACTATGATCTGCATAGGTGCTTTCTGTCGTACTAGCATTACTCCACCCTTAAAGCTAAACGACACAACACTCAAAATTCCAAAGCTTAGTTGTTCAAATATGATTGTGATATGATACTGATATTAGTTAACAGACACATTTAATTGGTTAGCTAAAGGTCCCACTTGAGTTTCCAAATGCATGTCGCGACATATAGAGAGACGGCAGAATTGCATTTCTTTGTCACTTGTTGACTGTACTTTCTTGTCCACACCAAATCTTAGTTGTTATTTCAAAGCAAACATCAGTTGCTAACTACCCTTTGCGCGGTTTGCAGCTTCAGATCTGCCATCCCACTGCCACGGTCAACACTATACTCATCATGCTTATGGTTTCCCCCTTTTATGATGACCACGATCAGGCTACGTGGTTCGTGTCATAATAGCACTGCTCCACCCATCGAGCTAAACAAGCTTAGTTGTACAAATTCAAATATGATATTATGCCGATATTAGTAAAACTGAGACATGTTTAATTGGTCAGCTAAATGTTCCTACTTTAGTTTCAAAATGCATGTGAGCCACATATGGAGAGACCGAAAGGAATAGTATTTCTCTATGCGCTCTGGTCCATCATGGGTGGGCAATAGACATTGTATAGAAAGACTTGTTATATCTTCAATCTGCTTGCTCTTCTGCTCTTCTTTTAAGATGATCCTCTTCTCTTCTTTAATAAGTATGTTCCTTGTTGGGAAGAGTAGCAGAGACATTTGCGGTCGACTGGTCAGCTCGAGTTTTTCTCCCTTAGTATATTTTGAATCTGTCAGGTCAGGTCGACTTGTTCTTCTTTACTATATGTTGAAGTTGTCATCTGCGAAGTATCATCACTTTTGGAGCTCTCATATTTTGAGTAGTAGGCCACATTATATTAATGCACACACCAAATTACAGCATGCATGACATCTCTCAGAAGAATTGCAGAGATAGCACAAAGGGGTTTACATGGAGGCAGTATTGTATTAGAATCACTTATGCATTATAAAGATAATCTCGCTTGTTTTTATGTTTTCATGCATGTCAGGTATTGAACATTATCAAAATGAATATGAGAATGGGCGCACGAGAGGAATAATGCGGAACAATCCACTGGCTAACAAACTTGGCATGGTGGAGGATGGCCTATCTTATTCACCCATCAAGGTGCTTGCTCTAACTTGGCAAGGTTGTATTGGTCGCACATATTTTGCATATGAGCTCTTGCATTACTTCTACTTTGTTACACCACCATCTGCTTAGTTTAAGCATCATATATGAGTATATGCCATACCTATCCATTTTCTATACCTATTCCATGTGTCGTCATACTATGTTTTTCCAGTCAAATGTTGTTCTTTCGTAATAGATGTCCAAAAGGAAGAGGGTGAGTGTAGATCCTCAAGGAGTACAAACTAGGTATTTGGAAAAAGGTAGTGATACCTGTTAAATCAGATAGACCAGTAGCCACAGAAAACACAGGCCCAACTGTACCACACTTTACCCCTACTCCACTGGCCAAACCCCTATTAGAACTACTGAGAGCCCAACGTCAGGTACTGTCTATGATATCAATTCAAAAATTGAACTCCTAAATTTCTGCATGTGCCTTACCTTCTCTCTTGTATGAAAACTAATTTCAGATGAATCTCCTTGCTCAAAGGATCATAGGATCTCACAACAATATTGGGCACTGCATTTCTCTTGTCAGTACCTCTTGCCCTTTGTCAGCATACTTACACTCATTGCTGTTTGATTATGTAGCATCACTGTAAATGTTCGCTTCTTTATACTCCCTTTGCTTGAAATTATAAGATCTATATTTACTCTTAGATAAATGTAGAATTAACACAATGGTTATGAAGTTTTGGATTGCTCATGTAAGTACTTGTTGTCATGTACTCCCTCTCTATCGAATTAATTGTTGATCAGTTGGATGTATTTAGAACTTAATAGTGCTAGATACATCCATTTGGGCGACAAGTAATAACGGACGGTGGTGGTATTACTGTACTTGCATCACGAGATAGTTGATTGTCTAGCATTACTCTGCATCTTATCAGCCCTGCCCTCCACTTTCTCCAAATTATCATATCTAAATTTACTCTTACCAAAATGTTGAATAAAGCCAATGTCACCGCACACGTTGGTGTCTGCATTCCTCTTGTCAGTACCTTTTGCCTTGTAATGCTGTACTTAATTAATTGCTATTTTATTATGTATCATCAGTCTGCACCTGAGCTTCATTATCCTCTGTTTCTTCCAATATTATTTGATCTATATTTACTCTTTGCAAAATGTAGAATAATGGCAACGCTTATAAAGAAGTTTCTTTGGGGAATTTATTGAATTATCCTTCCATCAACATGGAGAAGGGCTTTGTCCAGCCCGTGTTAACATGTAATGTAAGTTCATCCTTCTCAAGCCTTCAAACTTTGTTCTAGTATAGATTTGGATAGGCATCATTTCCTACACTACTGTTTACTTTGCTGTTTACATCTGATTGGATGTTTGCAACAACTACCAGTTTTAAATTGTAGTTGTAAAAACATGTTCCTTATGCAGAACAGATCCATTTATTTGCTTATATAATTGTGAAACTGTGACGTGTCTCCTTGTTTCTCTTTCAGATTCGTATCTCTTATGCCAGGCCGAACTTTAGGGAAGATAGTGAGCCAAACCATCTTGAAGAGAGCGAGATGACCCCAAGGTCCTGTCTTGATGAACACAGTGAGTTGAAGCTACTCACCATCAGCTGTGAGACAACCTCTGTGCAGTCGCTACCTCAATCAGTTCGACTTCTTCAGTCTCAACTTAAAGCGGAAAGGTTTGCTTCAGCTCAGCTCCGACTTTCTGTCAATGATGCAATGAAGATCTCAGAGGACTGCCTTGCGCACTATGGTGCTATAAAGCTAGGGATGGAGCATCTAACATTGACACAATTGAGGTCTCATCAGCTTGTTCGGCTGCTTGCGGAGCCCGTCCTAGCCAGGCCTAATGCCTTCTGAAGTGCTCTCAGTTTTGTATATTATTTTGTCGGCACGTTTATATGCACTGGTGGCGACCTTTGATGCCCAATGTATGTAATCCGCGGTCACGTTGCGCTTTATTATCACCGGTAGCAAACTTTGATTCCCAGTGGATGTAATTTGCCATAATTTCTTTATTGTATAGTCTAGATTTATTCTTGGTCGGTATGTTGTAATTTAGGCCGGAAGGTTCAGCGGATCTTAGTGTTGTCGGTCTTCTGGCCGGACCGTTACTCATATGGGCCAAAATGTGGGCCTATAATCATCTTGGGCCATTAGCAGGTCTAAACCTATAGTAGTTTTCCGCCTTTAACAAGCCGAGTAAAATTCTGGCCAGCTGGGCTAGAGAATACCATGGGCTTTTAACAGGCTAAAACCTAGATTGGGCTAGCGTTGAGCCGAAAAATTCACGGGCCAATACAGGTCGAAACTGCCTAAGGCCCATGTTTGGCCCAAATAGGACGAGCCGTTAACAGGCCAAAATATATGTAGGGCCTGTTTGGCCCAATAAAATTATGGGCTTTAAGAAGGCTGGTATCCACGCAGGCCATAGGCCCAAAAGTGTCACGAGCCATTATCAGATGGGCTATAAGCAGGCCAGATTCAACGCGGGCGGTAATTAGGCCCAACTGTTACACGGGCCATTAACAGGCCGATAGGCCAGTTGTGCTGAAATTTATCCACGAAGACTACGGGCCGTTAAGAGGCCTAAAGTTACTTCGGACAAGAAATAGCCCAGTTTCTGCATGGGCCGTTAAGTGGCCTAAAGTTAAACCGGGCCGACAACGTCCCAGATGTACCACAGGCCGCTAACAGGCCGAAACTATTATCGGGCCAAACTGGTAAACGGGCATTTAACAGGCTGAAATACAAACCTGGCTTAGAATGGGCCCAAAAGAACAGTGACCTGTTAACAGACCTAATCTGATATGGGCCGTAATTTGGCCCAAAACACGGCAGGCTGTGAACGGGCCTGATCTGATATGGGCCTCAATTTGACCCAAAACATGGCAGGGTGTTAACGGGCCAGCCCACTAGTGTCTGAAAAAACATGGTGGGCCTTTAGATGGGCCAGCCTTTTTACCTAAAATGGGCCACTGTTGGGCTGTGCCATGTGTCGACATATCATAGGCGTCTTCCGTCCATTGTAGGAATGACATCTGTCCCAACGATTAGCTGACACGTGCATTATCGGCGAATGAGAATTTTACACATGGAAAATCTCCATTCGTCAGGGCTGTTAACGGGTTATCGGATCCAAACCGGAACCCGATAGATTAACGGCGACCCGTTACGGTGGATGCCACGTGTGGGTCACCCTTAACGAAAGCACTTCTATAACGCGCGATTTATCGTCATGGAAGTGGACACTTCCGTGATGGTAATTTTGGTAATGTCATGGAACACTTCTATGACACAACGGGTATGACTATCTTGATTCTGTCATAAATTCATCATGGAAGTGTATTTTTTTGTAGTGTTTTGAGCTATCCGTTGAACAGGTGATGTGCGCCATCATGATGTAGGCATGGGTGCATCGTGAACGACCTCGAGGATCTCCCGGGCCGTGGTGTTGGAGCAGGCGATGTCGCGGACGGGCGTGGTCGAGGCGTGCATCATGGTTGAGGCCGCCGGATGGACTAGCGAGGTAACCACGGGAGGGTCACCGACGCGTGCAACACCCAACACCGCACTCATCTACTCTGCTTTAGCGCATAATCTCAATACCACAACATCTGCTCATTGGCGGGCATGGCATTCCACTCTGGTGGTTTGACAATGGTCATGGTCGTTACTGGTGGAATGGGGAGAAAAATTGGGGGAAACTTGAATCATGGCCCTCGTCATCAAGGTGGGTACCCATTGCCACATAGCAAGGAACTCCTGCAACAATGTCGTCTGTCGTCATGCGTGAGGTCAACAATCCATGTATCACTATTTAGCGTGGCCATGACTGTCCTGTTCTTCCTCCTGGAGTGTTTGAAAAGCAACGGGAAGGCCACCGTTAGAGTTGCAGAGCCTGTCTGCGAGTTGTTCCAGAACAAGGCCGTCTCGCCATTCCCAACTGTCACCGTGGCAGCGGCGTTGAAACGACAGCTTCGTCTCCACCCACGATCTGTCGGGGGTTTTCCAGACGTACCATACCCATCGCAGGCGCAGAGCTCGGTTAAAACGATATAGTCGTGGATGCTGAGGCCGCCGTCCCCTCCCCCTCCGATTGAGCATATTGCCAACTTTATTGAGATGCATGACAACTCTGAGATCAGGACGTCCACATGCTACTTCTCATTGATCTTGTGAAGCATATGTGGATCTACAAAATAAATAAACTATGTATTTTATGTTTCAGTTATATAATTTTATGGTTGGACTATGTATTTTTGTGTATGAATAATCTTTATTTATGTGCACTATTCATTGTTTGTGTGTATGATGTATTTAAGGTTTAAAAATAGGCTTGTGATTATAAATGGGGACATTTGAAGAGCGGACCGACGATATGCGCAGATGGTATAGGCCCCCAAATTTGTCCAGTCTAGTAGTGATGCTAGTGATGATTTTGCATGTCTGCATCCGACGCAAAAACGAGGGTCGAGCAGGAAGGTCTCCCACTACGCGAGAATTATATCTCACTTATAGTGAGAGTACCTACAGTCTCGCCTAAAACTTTTCCCTGCATGCTACAGTACTGGATCGGCCCTTTTTTCGTGCGCTCCTTCACCCGCACATTGTTGCTAGTTCCGATCGCTTCATTTTTTCCTTTTCTTTTGGTTTTCTTTAGTTTTATGTTTTCCTCCGATTTTACTTTTTTTCATCGGGTTTCTTTGTTTCTTTATGAGTTTTCACTGTTTTCTTTTCTTTTCTACGTTTTTCTTTGTTTATTTCTTGGCGTTTACTGTTTTTTCTTTTTCGTTTCTTTTCTAGGTTTTCTAAGTTTCATTTTTCTTTTTTTCACTGTTTTTTTGGGTTTCTTCTTTTCTTTTTTGTCGATGTTATTTTGTTTCTTTCCTCATTTTTCCTTTTTCCTTCGTTATACTTCGGTTTCCATTGCTTTTTCCCTGTTTTTATTTCTTTATGTTTCTTTGTCGGTTTTCATTATTTTAAAATTTTCTTCAACGCATATATAATTTTCAGTACATAGTGTACAAGTGATTTTTTTATTTTACACACATTGTACATTTCTCAAATATAAACACTTTTTCGAATATATAGTCAACTTTTTTTAGACACACGCTGAACATTTTTTACATGTTAGTAAACATTTTTTTAATTACAAAAATATTTTTTTAAATACATTACTAACATTTTTTGAACATATAGTTTTGATGTCTACTTTTTCCGTACACATTTGTTCATTTTTTAATACATTAGGAACATTTTTGTAGAGACGTTTAACATTTTCTAAGTACATTTTTTTTAAAACTTGAATCTTTTTATGTCTACCTTCTTAAGAAACATTGTACACTTTTTGTATACATCTGAAACATTTTTATATAAGTTTAATATTTACCAAATACACGGTAAACATTTTTGAAAATTTATATTTTTATGTTTACTTTTTCCATACACACTTCACATTTTTTGTATTCATCAGAAACATTTTTTATATATATGTTGAATTAACTGGCTTCCTTCTTGGGTTATTTTGTTTCTTGAGATAATTATGGGCGATTGAAGCCAGTGACTCGTGCCACTGAGGCTTCTAAGCAAGATGTGCCTAAGATTATCTTCCCCCCAAACTTCGCTGGCACGAAGCTATCAACCTCTTCTGTTGCACAAGAGAGGTAGAAGACAAAGCTTGTAGAAGCCGAATCTCGCAAGAGAAAGCCATTCGAAGCCACTGAAGCCTCTCCATCCGAGAAGCATCGAAAGTCGAAATCTTCAAAGGCTTCACGTAGGGCCCAAGTGCCTCAAACTCCTTGGCAACCTGGCCAAGAGGAACATATGTTTGTGGAGCCAATCTCTAGTGCTCTACCCGCCTCCACCAACGCAGAACATCGTGTTGCGGTTGTTGAGCCTGCTTTCACGGAGACTCATCAAAATGAGTCTGAAGACATTCCAGCTATCGACTTCACCGCAGCTGAAGACATTGGTCATGAAGACAATGTGAATCAAGGGGATGGTGCAGTTCTTCCTCAGCTCCAATCTGAACCGGTATCATCGCCTGTTTAGGGGAACAGTGAGCACGCCAGCATTGGCGGTACTCCAACGACAGTTATTGAAGATGAGTTCTAGGAAGAGCAGCATCCCAATTCACCACTCCATTAAGTGATTCCTACCACCCCTCCAGCTCATGTGACTACACCGGTGCTTGAGTCTCTTGAGTCCCCATTATTGGAGTCCCTGGAGGAAGACACACCAACTCCACAAGGGCCACCCTCCTTTCGCAGGCTTCGCAAAGGCCCAAGGCCCTCCTCCTCCTCCATGAAAAGTGCTACTTGTGAGCTGCGTTGGGATTTCCTTGAAGAGGAGAGGATGATGTAGTACAGTAGAGATAAGTATTTCCCTCAGTTAAGAACCAAGGTTATCAATCTAGTGGGAGAATGACACAAAGCCTCGTGAACAACACCTGCACACACAAAAGCAAATACTTGCACCCAACGCAAAACAAGGGGGTTGTCAATCCCCTCGGTGGTTACTTGCAAGGATTAAATCTCACAGTGGTAGATAATAAAATAAATTTCAAAAGAAAAGAAAAGAAATAAAATTGCAACAAGGTATTTTTTGTATTTTTATATATGATAAAAGTAGACCCGAGGGCCATAGTTTTCACTAGAGGCTTTTCTCTCGGGCACATAGCATATGGTGGGTGAACAAATTACTGTTGGGCAATTGATAAAAAGGGCATAGTTATGACAATATTCAAGGCAATGGTCATGTATATAGGCATCACGTACGAGACAAGTAGACCGACTCTTGCCTGCATCTACTACTATTACTCCACCCATCGACCGCTATCCAACATGCATCTAGGGTATTAAGTATATAACAGAGTAACGCCTTAAGCAAGATGACATGATGCAGACAAAGTAAACCCAAACAATATGAATAAACGCCGTCGTTTACCCTTAATGGCAACAATACAAATACGTGTCTTGTCCCCTACTTTGTCACTGGGATAGAGCACCGCAAGATTAAACCCAGCACAAAGCACTTCTCCCACTAAAGATAAATCAGTCTAGTTGGCTAAACCAAACAGATAGATTGGAGAGAAATACAAAGCTATAACAATCATGCAAACTAAAGTTCAGAAAAGACTCAGTTAATATTCATGAATAATCTAGTCATAAACCCACAATTCATCGAATCCCAACAAACACACCACAAAAGAAGATTACATCGAATAGAACTCCAAGAACATCGACGAGAACATTGTATTGAAGATCAAAGGGAGAGAAGAAGCCATCTAGCTACTAGCTATGGACCCATAGGTCTATGCTGAACTACTCACGCGTCATCGGTAGGGCAACAAGGATGATGTAGAAGCCCTACATGATCGATCCCCCTCCGGCAGAGTACCGGAAAAGGCCTCCAAATGGGATTGTGGAAGGATAGAAGCTTGCAACGGCGGAAAAGGTGTTTCGGGTGGCTCTCTGGTATACTGGGAATATTTGGGAATTTATAGAGGCGGAATTAGGTCAGGAGGTCCCACAAGTTCAGGGGGCGCACCTGGTGAGCTTGTCACTCCCTCGTGACTCTTCTGGTCTTCTCCCGAACCTTCATGGGTCCCTTCTGCTCCATAAAAAATCACCGTCAAGTTTCATCGTGTTTTGACTCCGTTTGATATTGGTTTTCTGAAAAGCCAAAAAAAACAAAAAAAATCAACAAGTGGCCCTGGGCACTAGGTTAATAGGTTAGTCCCAAAAATTGATATGAAATAGCATATAAAATATCCAAGATTGATACTATAATGGCAAAGAACAAAAAAAATTATAATACATTGGAGACGTATCAACAACCATTCCTGAAGAGGAAGTACGTACTGAAACCTCTGTTGCTCAAGAGGTCACTCATGAAGTCATTCCCCCTAGCGCCACAGAAGAGCTTGAAGCTAAACAAACATTCTGTCTGCATCGGCCGATGACAATCAAGAATGAGGTTCTGAAACCACTATTGCTGCCACTGTTGCTAATGAGGTTGAAGCTAGTGAAGCTCATGCTACAGAAGACAGTGCTCAGCCCGTAGTCAATACTGATGACACTGTGGGTGTCGCTACTGAAGATGATCGGCCTACTACTTTTGAAGCCAACGTTACTGCAACTACAGTTGAAGCTAATGCGGCTGAAGATAATATTACCTTGGCCTATGATTGTTCTGGTTAGTTGGTTCGTGTCCAATGGCCTCACCTTTCAATTCCCACAAGTCCCGACCCTCGATATAAATTCAACATCAACAACTGGCCACTCACTCAGAAGCCAATGCCAATGCCAAGGCTGTGTAGCGCCCCATCGACTGACTGCACCTTCAGTGTGGATGGCTTCAAGAAAGAGAACACTTTCTTTGGTCGCTCCAAGAACCCATACAACAAGCCACGTATATCTATGGATAGGTTCTAGAGCCATCATAAGCGAAGCTATTATATGTGTGTCTTATATGATGAAGATTGTGTCGGATTTCGGGTTCCGGCAAAACCCTCAAGGTTCGAACACTAGGGTGCGCGCGAAGATCTCTCCCTCACCAATCGCGCCCTCACAGGCTTCGCGGTCTCTAGGCTAAGCAAAACGAACTCACAACACACAAGACACAAGGTTTATACTGGTTCGGGCCACCGTTGTGGTGTAATACCCTACCCCAGTGTGGTGGTGGTGGATTGCCTCTTGGGCTAGGGATGAACAGTACAAGGGGAAGAACAACCTTCTGAGAAGAGGTGTTCTTGTGCTTGGTGAACTTGTGGGTCTGAGGATCTGATCCCTTCCTACTGTGGTGGCTAGTCCTATTTATAGAGGCCCTGGTCCTCTTCCCAAATATTGAGCGGGAAGGGATCCCACAACGGCCAAGTTTGAAGGGGGACATCTAGTACAGCTTATCCTGACAAAAGTAGTCTTCGCCTGCTAAAGGCTCTGGTGGTGACGCCGTCTTGGGCTCCACGGTGACCTCCGTCCTGCCGTCCTGCTGGTCTTGGTCTCGTTGCACCGATATATAAACCTTTGCCTGATGCCTCGGAACTCCTCGCCTGCGCTTGCCTCCTTAGCACCAAAGAGGAAATAAGGACATTGTGCGCGCTGGCGCCCGCCTGGCTTTGGTCGTCATGGCTTACGTCATGAGATCCTCGCGAGGTTTGCCTTGCCTTGATCTCGCCGCCCCTCGCGAGCCAGCCTGGTGAGGCCGCTCCTGACACTACAAAAAAAAGACACATCCGTGACATTTTGGGCCGAACGAAAATTTTTCTGTCATACTTATGACACTTCTATGACGATAATTGTGACAAAACCCGGTATCATCATAGATGTGGTGGGGTCCTACTTCTATGACAAAAAATCATGACAGAAAATGGGCTTTTCGTCTTGGGCGGGCCGGAGATGCAGCTGCATGACATTCTTTGGGCCGTCCATGACAGAAAAAACCATGGTAGAAGCGAGGGCGAGGAAAATATCGGGGTGTTCCCGGTTACGGTGGGTGGTCCGGGCCGAGCGATGCTTGTTTCTCTCGTACACGCACGCGCGTGGGTGCGAGGCGTTGGGCTCTAACTGAACCCGAGCGATTGCACTGCAGGCTACGCGTTACTGAACCCGAGCGATCGATCGATGGCTGTTAACTGAACCCGATCGAGCGATTCCTTCGCTACTGCTGCTAACTGAAGCCGATCGATGCTGCCTCTGGATGAACAGTGAGTGTTGCTAGGGGGTTTGGATGAACAGTTCCCGGTGGGGGTGGATGAACAGGACCTCGTGGTGTTGCCTCTGGATGAACAGGACCCCGATCGATCGAGCCGGTTGGGGCTGGATGAACAGGACTCCGTGGAGGGCTGGATGAACAGGACCACCCCGTGGAGGGCAGGATGAACAGTAGACGGTGGAGGGCTGGATGAACAGTAACCCGTGGAGGGGTGGTTGAACAGGAGCCCGTGGAGAGGGCTGGATGACAGTAGCCGGTGGAGTAGCGCGAAGTGGAGGCTGGATGAACAGGAGCTCGTGGATGAACAGTCGCAGGTGGAGGCTGGAGGAGGTCGACGGTGGATGAACAGTAGCCCGTGGAGGCTGGAGGGGGTCGACGGTGGAGATGAACAGTATCCCGTGAAGTCCCGTTTTGCGGTACGCCACACCCCTCCCGATGAACAGGACCCCCATTTCGACCGTAGCGCTCCAACACAAGTCTGTTTCCTCCGTTTTGCGGTACGCCACACCCCTCCCGATCAAAAGGACCCCCGTTTCGACCGTAGGAGGTCCGTTTCCTCCATTTTGCGGTACGCCAGACCCCTCCCGATGAACAGGATCACATTTTGAATGTGGCCGGTCGAACACAAGGCCGTTTCCTCCGTTCTGCGGTACGCCAGGCCTCATTTCCATTGGATGTTCCGTCCAAGCCCTCCCGATGAACACGAGGACGCATTCCGTTCCGACCCAACCGGTTGGCTCCCCATGACACGACGACGATGCAGTTTCTCCGTTCCGACCCAGCCATGTACACGAGCCCTGGCCGTACGTATGCGCTAGTAGGCATTCGAGACCCTGCCCGTATGTACATATGTGGCCTTATTTTCTTTCTTGCACACTGGCCGCTGTACGTACGTGTACATGCTACGTGCGCGCCTCTACTACGACACGTGTGCGCCTCTACATCGACCAGTATGTACGTATATGTTCGTGACCAGAATGACAACGCTACGTACGCTTCGACCAGGTTGGTCCCGACTGTCAGGCACTTCCTTGCCTGCGAAGATGTAGCTGGTGGGTCCCAGCAGTCAGGGGGCGAATCGTTTTTTTGCCCGGGCGCACTTCCTTGCGTGCGAAGATGTAGCTGGTGGGTCTCAGCAGTCAGGGGGAAACGTTTTTTCGCGAAATACGGTGGCCCGTCCTGTGGGTCCCCGCTGTGAGGTGGAGGAATAATTATTTTGCGCGTAATAAGGAGGCACTTCCTTGCTGCGGCCGTGGACCCAGCTGTCAGCCTGTCCACGTACAGTCCACGTCCGATGGAAGCCGTTCCTTGACCACGTTGACCATGCCGCGCTGAGAGCACCAGGGCGGTGGACGACGGCGAGGCATAGGAAGGGGACGACGCGGAGCCGGGAAAGACGCGGCAGTGGAAGCCCGCGCGGAGAGGAGTACGAGGGTTCACTGGTTTGGCTGCGGTGTGAGGCTGCCGTCGCCGCAGAATAATAGGGGGTGTGGGTGAGTGGAGGGATGGCCTGGCCAGCGGTGGGAGTAGTAGGGGGCGGTGAGGCCACCGCCGCAGCACAGCCGGCCACGGGAGGCAGGAGCACGAGGCACGACCGGCGCTGGTTTGGGCGGCTGGAGCAAGAAGACGAGAGGTTGAAGAAGCACTACGGCCGTTGGATGGACATCGTACGGTCATTGGAGCTAGAATCGTGCATATTGGCTAAGTTGACAAAGCCCTCCGTCCCCGTCAACTTAGTAGGCCCACAAGTAAGCCTGCCACTATACTGGGTCCCAGCTAACAGGGGGAGTATTCATTTTTTGTGCGTAATAAGGAGGCACTTCCTTGCGTGCGAAGATATAGCTGGTGGGCCCGAGCTGTCAGCAGCGGTAACGTTTTTTTCACGAAATACAGAGGCCCTTTCACTGGGTCCCAGATGTCAGGCGGAGGAATCATTATTTTGCGCGTAATAAGGAGGCATTTCCTTGCGTGCGGCCGTGGACCCAACTGTCAGCCTCTCCACGTACAGTCCACTTCATATGCATGTCGGTCGTTGACCACGTTGACCAGGCCGCGCCGGGAGCACCAGGGCGGTGGACGACGGCGAGGCCTAGGAAGGGAACGACATGGAGGTAGGGAAGACTCGGCAGTTGTTTCCCACACGGAGGGGAGTATGACTATACGAGGGTTTACTGGTCCGTCTGTCGTCGCCGGAGAATAACAGCAGGTGTGGGTGAGTAGAGGGATGGCTAGGCCAGCGATGGGAGTACGGTCAGGAGGAGAGAGCAGGCAGTCCCGTCGGCGCTTGTTTGAGCGGCTGGAGCAGGAAGAGCAGAGATTGAAGAAGCACGACGGCCGTTGGATGGAGATCCAACAGTCACTGCTTGTGCGTCAACCTTTTTTTAGGAAAGCCTCAAATCTGTGGAAAACATCATACAACCCATCTGCCATTATTTCTAATAATTTATAGCCCATTTGCTAATTCTTAAGGTTTTTTTGGAGCCCATATTCTTTTTGTTAGCATTACAGCCCATATTGTGGCCACGGTTAAAAAATTATACGAAATTTTGCATATTTCGGTGCGGTCCGAACTGTTTTTAATCCCGAAATTTCGAGTCACATTCAAACTGATTTTAAAAATAAATGTATATCAATATAAAATCCAACAAATTATCCATGCATAAAAATCAATGCAATTTAAAATCTCGAAATGAAAAAAAGAAATTTGAAACTAATTGCCGGTTTGATGTGTTTTAAAAATGTACAACCCATTTCTCATTACTGATAGGCCATTTTCTCGGCCAGCCGAATGAAGCTCTCCTCGTCTTGAAAGATTTGCAGCCCAACAGGCCTGACAAAGCGACTTACTTGGCAAATCACAAAAAAACTGGGCTGTGGCCGTGGACCCAGCTGTCAGCCTCTCCACGTACAGTACTCTTCCGATGGAAGTCGGTCGTTGACCACATTGACCACGCCGCGCCGAGAGCACCAAGGCGGTGGACGACGGCGAGGCCTAGGAAGGGGACGACGCGAGCCGGGGAAGACGCGGCAGTGGATGCCCACGCGGAGAGGAGTACGAGGGTTCACTGGTTCGGCTGCGGTGTGAGGCTGCCGTCGCCGCAGAATAACAGGGGGTGTGGGTGAGTGGAGGGATGGCCTGGCCAGCGGTGGGAGTAGTATGGGGGCGGTGAGGCCTCCGCGGTAGCACAGCCGGCCACGGGAGGCAGGAGGCGGCACGACCGGCGCTGCTTTGGGCGGCTGGAGCAAGAAGACCAGAGGTTGAAGAAGCACTATGGCCATTGGATGGACATCGTACGGTCACTGGAGCTAGAATCATTCATATTGACTAAGTTGACAAAGCCCTCTGTCCCCGTCAACTTAGTAGGCCCACAAGTCAGCCACCCACTATGGTGGGTCCCAGCTAGCAGGGGGTATTCATTTTTTTGTGCGTCATAAGGAGGCACTTCCTTGCGTGTGAAGATATAGCTGGTGGGTCCGACCTGTCAGCAGGGGGAACGTTTTTTCATGAAATAGAGAAGCCCTTCCCGTGGGTCCTAGCTGTCAGGTGGAGGAATCATTATTTTGCGCGTAATAAGGAGGCATTTCCTTGCGTGCGGCCGTGGACCTAGCCGTCAGCCTCTCAACGTACATTCCACTTCCGATGGATGTCATTCATTGACCACGTTGACCAGGCCGCCGAGAGCACCAGGGCGGTGGACGACGGCGAGGCCTAGGAAGGGAACGACACGGAACCAGGGAAGACTCGGCAGTTGTTTACCACGCGGAGGAGTACGAGGGTAACTGGTTCGTCTGCCGTCCCGGAGAATAACAGCAGGTGTGGGTGAGTAGAGGGATGGCTAGGCCAGCGATGGGAGTACGGTGGGGCGGTGAGGCCTGCGCGGCAGCATAGCCGGCCGCGGGAGGAGGGAGCAGGCAGTCCCGCCGGCGCTTGTTTGAGCGGCTGGAGCAGGAAAAGCAGAGATTGAAGAAGCACGACAGCCGTTGGATGGACATCCAATAGTCACTGCTCTCGTGTGCATTATTTCTAATAATGTACAACCCATTTGCTAATTCTTAAGAATTTTTTTGGAGCCCATCTTCTTTTTGTTAGCATTACACCCCATATTGTGGCCACGGTTAAAAAGTATACGAATTTTTGCATATTTTGGTGCGGTCAACTGTTTTTAATCCCGAAATATCGATTCACATTCAAACTATTTTGAAAAATAATTTATATAAATATAAAATCCAAATAATTGTCCACGCATAAAAATCAATGGAATTTAAAATCTTGTAATGAAAAAAATTGAAACTAATTCCCGGTTTGATGTGTTTTAAAAATGTACAGCCCATTTCTGGGCAAACCGAATGAAACTCTCCTCGTCTTGAAAGATTTGCAGCCCAGCAGGGCTGATAAAGCAAGTAGGCCTCGTTTGGGTATTTCTTTAAAAAATAGAACTGGGCTAGCCATTTTTAGCAAGAAAAAAACACAACTGGGCTCATGATGTGGTAAACATAAATAAAACCCTGGCTAGACGGGCCACAGCCCCCGCACAGCCCCGTTGTTACCCTGATCCGTCGCTAAAACTAGTATAAATAACAACTGCTTATTCCTCAAAAAAAACTGCGCGACCTGCTGGGTCCCTGGTGTCAGCCGCTCGTAGTGTAATTCTCTCGTTTATTGACTACGTTGACAATGGCGTGAGCCCCAGATGTCCAACCATTAGGAGGAACCATATTTTTGGGCTTGTAATATAGAGGCACTTGCTTGCGTACTACCATGATGCTGGTGGGTCCCTACTGTCATCCTCTCCACGTACAGTCATCTCCTTGTTCCTCTCGGTTGTTGACGACGTTGACAACGCAAGAGGGCAGCGCACCGCGCACGGCGAGCGAACCAAGGCCGCAAGGCGGAGGACGACGGCGTGGCCTCGGACGGAACGAACAGGAGCCGTGGAAGATGCGCTGGTCCAGTCGCAGGCGGAGGGGAGTACGAGGGTTGACTGGTTCGGGTGCGGGTGCGTGTTGGGGCTGACGTCGCCGGAGAATAACAGGACATGTGGGGGAATAGAGGGAGGGACTGGCCAACGTTGGAGGGTACGTACGGTAGGGCGGCGGAGGCGCAGCCAGCCATGGGAGGCGGGAGCAGGCGGAGCCGACGGGGTGGTTTGGTTTGGGTGGCTGGAGGAAGAAGAAGACAAGAGATAGAAGATACACGACAGATGTTGGATGTCAATCCAACGGCTGGTAGGCAGAATCGTTTGTTGACTGGCTAGTAAGTCGACACCACCTTGGATAGGCTATTTCCTCGCGGGTCCCAAATGTCAGAATCCAAATCTGTCACGGTCATGCAGCCTTTCCTATGAAAATTTACAGCCCATTTGATGTGCTAGTTCGAAATAAGTTTGTGGGTGCTGGTGGGGGCTAATCACTTGGCTTCTGTAATGCACAGTGAGCTCAAGCAGCCGGCGAGAGTGATGTTATTTCCCTTGGTTGGGATTTGTTAGTTGTTACAATATTTCACTCTAAATTAAACGACTGGCAAGCCATTTGCCTTGCTTCAAAGAAAATATGACAGTCACAGCCGAGTTGAAAAGGGCAAGAACATCTAACTCCAGCTTACAAACTGTACAAAAGCACGAGGGTTAATTGTTCATCAGGTTTACAAAAAAACCCAGGTTGAAAAGGGCAACAACATCTAACTCCAGCACTGTTTTCGGCAGTCACAGTCAAATGGATCGGTCAGGTCCATAGAATGAACATCCTGGGTCGTAAAATTTACTGGATTATGACCACAATATGTTGTAAATAGAAGCCCGGCACGTTCAGAAGCTCTTTTGCCCACCTGAAACTCCTTTTTTTGCTCTTCCACATACCCATCCGTCAAAACCATGCTGCTGATAAACTTAAGCCTGATGGACAATAGTAACCTCGCATTCAGCAGGAAGAATGTGACAAATCTAGTGTTTGCACGGTTGGCTACATATCGTTCTAGCGTTATTGTCTTCAATCGAATCTCATGAGAAGTGAGAAAATCCCGATGCTTACGAATCCACCGATTGGTTATAACTTTCTTACCCCGTCATGTTGCCTAAATAGACATGAAGATTGAAAACAGTTAAGGTCTAAAAAAAGAGTGTCGAAAGAGCAACAGCTGAACGGTTAATTCTAGTACACTATATGCGGGCTTCCAATGTGCGTGAAATTATCACCTTTATATACAACTTCTCCAGACATGGAAAGCATTGCAGCAAGCCAATAATCTTGTTCAGATCAAAACTATTCATTTGGATATATAAGATCTTGACAGAATCCAGCACCATTGATAGGCCATCCATGGAGAAACTCTTCATTGAGCATAGAACATAATATTAGTACAAAATGTGTACTCCAAGATGACATATAACTTATGCGCAGAAATTTAAAATGCAGCTTATGGTTACAAGTGTAGATGATAATGTAAAGTACCTGAAGAACTGTGGAGCCAAACACCATATTGAAATGAGCACAGAGATCATGTATTACACCCAAGGTCTCCAGTTTAGGCGCAGAGAGGACGGTTATTTGCAACGGTGAATAACTAGAATCAAGGATCAACCTTTGAAGTGAAGGGGCATCTTGGATGATGAGCTGCCTTCCGTCAAAACAAATTCCAATTCTTACAAGGTTAGGCGACTTTATTTGGAGACAACCGATTCTAACTGTGAAAACAAGCACCAAGCACTCCAGGGCAGGGCAACTGGAGTGGATGATGCTGTGCAATGAGGCCTCCGATATACGAACCCGCACAAGTGAAAGTTTCTTAAGAAATGAGAGTCGAAGGTTTAGTACCAGATTGTCTGGTAGGTCGCACAGCGCAAAGGTGGCGGTGTGGAGAGAGGAGGAAAACCGTGAGATGGACATCGGTGCTGAGGGCACAGGTAGATGGCGTTCGGTATCTGGTAGGTGATTTCCAGGGGAATAGTAGAACTCAAGCAGCTGTAGTTCTGTGAATTCAGGGGATTTCAGCCAGGCGTCCACCGTGCAGGGCATGGTATGCTTGCTCAGGTAGCATGACAGGATGCAGAGGCTTTGAACGGAGCCCTGGTGGGAGGAGATGATGGCTCTGGGGATTTCAAAATCATTGAAGAGAGATAGCTGACGACAGTCGAGATTAAGGGGCACGGCGCGCCATAGAGGGCGCCACCGAATTGAGAGGACTTGGGTGCGGCAGCAATCCTTGGTGGGGAGAAGCGAGATGATCTCCCCAAGGACGGCGTCCGGGAGATCGCTGATGCGGTCCACCCGAGATTCTACGGGTTCCTGGGATCCGGTGGGGGCGGGGTCGCCGCTTCTCCCCGCGCTGCCGGGTGCGGGATCTACAACAGGCGTCGCCGCTGGCGGGAGCCTCATCTTCTTGGCGCTGGGGTCAGCCGACTCCATTTTCCTCGAGGGCGTCGCGTCGCGCTCACGGATTTGAGCAGAGTAACGAATGACGAGCCTAGTTGTAGTGCGAGTGAAGAAGAAGGGGAGCTGGGGTTTTTCTGTAGTAGTGAGGAAGAAGGGGAGCTGGGGTTTTCTGTAGGAGTGAGGTGAGGAATTTGGGGGTACGAGTGGAGCGAGCTGACGTGAGGTGGGTGGGAGTGAGGAGGAAGAAGAACACCCAGGTTTTTTGGGGGGCGGTGTGCTGGGTGTGGGTAGCGCCTCTCATTCAATAAATATATGGACTTTTGAATTGATTTTACTATTTACTAGGGTGGATGGGCTGTTTTGTCTTGGGCCCAGAGAAACAATTACTACTAGTACAGTGGAGACACTCTACAGCTACCCAGAAAAACAATTACTACTAGTACAGTGGATACAATACCGCTTCTGGCTCCTCCTAGGTCATCGAAACGTCTCCCTCTACTCAATGTCGTTATACTTTTGTTCACCGACATGCGGGCCATGCAGCGCACAGGCCCAAATGCCATCCACCAAATTAGAAGGCAGTATGCAGGCGGAGAGTCACCCCGGTCGTAGCGCGGCAATAACGAGCCGTCGTATCACAAAACCCCACCTCCCCGCAGTCTAAGTTTGACGGACGAAGCAACCATCATTTCACTCTTCGCTGAATCCCCTTCTCCCTCACCGTCTTCAAGAAAGGCAACACTCGCATCTGCCACTATTCTTCTCTCCCAACGAAGGGAAGGTAAGCGGATCCGTGATGTTGGTATATTTTTGTTCAGAGAAAAAAAGAACTTTTGCAAAGCAGTAACCTATCCTCACTCTCTTTTTTGTTTCATTGTTATTGCGATTGTGTTTTCCTTTCAGTGGTCTCCTAGTATTCGTCAGTTTCATGATGGACCAAGGAGAACCAGGCAAAGATCTGCCGATATTGGAGCAGACGCGGGAGGCTGATCCCCACGAGACAGAGAGCTCCAAGAAGATGGAGGCAGCCACCGAGCCGACCCCAGATACGCTCACGGCCACTACTGAGATGGTCAACCCCCCGTTTGAGGTTACAACCCCCATGGCACTCCAGGAGCAGTTTCCCCCTTCGAGGATGTGTCCCCCCCCGCTGAGCTGCCCAAGGTGATTTTCTTCTTTGCCGATCTCGATTGTGGATTTTCATCTAAGTATGTGGTGATGAATAATGCAAAATTTTATTAGCTTCGATGCCATGCTATACATAGTGGTTTAAATAACTTGTGTTTCTTATACTAGGAAAGTAATTCAGAATTTGTTTCTGTTTCAATTAGAGCCCTGATGCAGACAAGGATTGTGTGGTTGTACATGTCACTCGCTATGAGGCGGATGACCTGAATATACGCACTGGGAAAACAGAGTTTTTAGGCTGTTGGATCCTGGAAGCCATTTGCGCTTATACCAATGAAGAGTTGTATTCCAGCCTCACTATTGTCAGGTGTGTTGTCCAGGGTGTACTGAAGCACAAGAAGTTCAAAGCTACTCCTTCGTTTGTGAGGCATACTGTTCTTGTCAAGCTTACGCAGGAAGATGACGTGGCATGCCTCCACAAACAAGTTTATGAGTGGCAAGGCCACAAGGTTGTCTTCATGAAGGTTCACAGGATTGAGCTGCTGCCGGACATCCTCGATGATGTTCATGGCAAGGTCCGTCTTGTGTCCAGCCCAAATTAGATTTAGGCATGAAATACTTGCCCCAGCTAATGTTTAATAGTAGTTTGGATTATGTCTAATTATCCGAACCTTGCCTGTTATCGAGCCCTCTGGGCTGGTACTCTGTTTGAATCCATCTATGGGAACTGCTGCTACTTTTGTGTGCCCGTGAATCATCGTAATTGTTGCCGAAACAGATGCGTCCTCACTAGTTTTATCATACGAGCAGTGTGTTTTTTGATGAAATAGAGTACTCGTTTGAGAACTATGCGCCGACGTATACATAAGTACTTGTAAACACTGTTGGTGCTACCCCACTTGTAAGCAGTTGTGCAAAACGCGGCACATTGGCTCAGCTCGCTTCAACACTAGGCTATTGATACGTCTCCAACGTATCTATAATTTATGAAGTATTCATGCTATTATATTATCTATTTTGGATGTTTATGGGCTTTATTAAACACTTTTATATTATTTTTGGGACTAACCTATTAACCCAGAGCCCAGTGCCAGTTTCTGTTTTTTCCCTTGTTTCAGTGTTTCGCAGAAAAGGAGTGAAACCTTCGGGAGCGTGATTTTTGGAACGAACGTGATCCAGGAGACTTGGAGTTGAAATCAGGAAAGCTTCGAGGTGGCCACGAGGCAGGGAGGCGCGCCTGCCCCCTGGGCGCGCCCCCATCCTCATGGGCCCCTCGTGGCTCCCCTGACCGACTTCTTTCGCCTATATATACCCATACATCCTAAAAACTTCGGGGAGCAGAATAGATCGGGAGTTCCGCCGCCGCAAGCCTCTGTAGCCACCAAAAAACAATTGGGACCCTGTTCCGGCACCCTGCCAGAGGGGGATCCCTCACCGGTGGCCATCTTCGTCATCCCGGCGCTCTCCATGACAAGGAGGGAGTAGTTCACCCTCGAGGCTGAGGGTATGTACCAGTAGCTATGTGTTTGATCTCTTTCTCTCGTGTTCTTGATTCGGCATGATCTTGATGTATCGCGAGCTTTGCTATTATAGTTGGATCTTATGATGTTTCTCCCCCTCTACTCTCTTGTAATGGATTGAGTTTTCCCTTTGAAGTTATCTTATCGGATTGAGTCTTTAAGGATTTGAGAACACTTGATGTATGTCTTGCATGTGCTTATCCGTGGTGACAATGGGATATTCACGTGATCTACTTGATGTATGTTTTGGTGATCAACTTGCGGGTTCAGTGACCTTGTGAACTTATGCATAGGGGTTGGCACACGTTTTCGTCTTGACTTTCCGGTAGAAACTTTGGGGCACTCTTTGAAGTTCTTTGTGTTGGTTGAATAGATGAATCTGAGATTGTGTGATGCATATCATATAATCATACCCACGGATACTTGAGGTGACATTGGAGTATCTAGGTGACATTAGGGTTTTGGTTGATTTGTGTCTTAAGGTGTTATTCTAGTATGAACTCTATGATAGATCGAACGGAAAGAATAGCTTCGTGTTATTTTACTACGGGCTCTTGAATAGATCGATCAGAAAGGATAACTTTGAGGTGGTTTCGTACCCTACCATAATCTCTTCATTTGTTCTCCGCTATTAGTGACTTTGGAGTGACTCTTTGTTGCATGTTGAGGGATAGTTATATGATCCAATTATGTTATTATTGTTGAGAGAACTTGCACTAGTGAAAGTATGAACCCTAGGCCTTGTTTCAACGCATTGCAATACCATTTACGCTCACTTTTATCATTAGTTACCTTGCTGTTTTTATATTTTCAGATTACAAAAACCTATATCTACCATCCATATTGCACTTGTATCACCATCTCTTCGCCGAACTAGTGCACCTATACAATTTACCATTGTATTGGGTGTGTTGGGGACACAAGAGACTCTTTGTTATTTGGTTGCAGGGTTGTTTGAGAGAGACCATCTTCATCCTACACCTCCCACGGATTGATAAACCTTAGGTGATCCACTTGAGGGAAATTTGCTACTGTCCTACAAACCTCTCCACTTGGAGGCCCAACAACGTCTACAAGAAGAAGGTTGCGTAGTAGACATCAAGCTCTTTTCTGACACCGTTGCCGGGGAGGTGAGTGCTTGAAGGTATATCTTTAGATCTTGCAATCGAATCTTCTTGTTTCTTGTTTTATCACTAGTTTAGTCTATAAAAGAAAACTACAAAAAACAGAGTTGAGTTTGCCTCATACGCTTCATCTTTTTAATGTCTTTTGTGAAAATGATGGAAAGGAAAATTGTGCTCAAGTGCTAGAAGAAGAATGCATTAGAATGTTTGGCACTAAATATTTGAATGATGAGCATGATTGCAATGTTGTTAGTATGAATTCCTTGAATATCCATGATGCTAATGATATGCAAAGCCACAAGCTTGGGGAAGCTATGTTTGATGAAGATGATATGTTTAGTCCCCCAAGTTTTGATGAGCAAATTTATTATGATGAAAGCATGCCTCCTATTTATGATGATTATTGTGATGACACGTATGCCATAAAAAATAAAGATAACCATGAAACTTGTCATCATGATTTTAATTTTCAATTGGATTATGCTTCACATGATAGTTATGTTGTTAAGTTTGCTCCCACTACTATTGATGAGAATAAATTTGCTTATGTGGAGAGTAATAAAATTTCTATGCTTGTGCATCATGAAAATAATGCTTTATGTGCTGGTTATATTGTTGAATTCATTCATGATGCTACTGAAAATTATTATGAGGGAGGAACATATGCTTGTAGGAATTGCAATAATATCAAGTTTCCTCTCTATGTGCTTAAAGTTTTAAAGTTATGCTTGTTTTACCTTCCTATGCAAGTTGATTCTTGTTCCCATAAGCTGTTTGATCACAAAATCCCTATGCATAGGAAGTGGGTTAGACTTAAATGTGCTAGTTGATGTCTACTATGCAACCTTCTTCTTGTAGACGTCGTTGGGCCTCCAAGTGCAGAGGTTTGTAGGACAGTAGCAAATTTCCCTCAAGTGGATGACCTAAGGTTTATCAATCCGTGGGAGGTGTAGGATGAAGATGGTCTCTCTCAAACAACCCTGCAACCAAATAACAAAGAGTCTCTTGTGTCCCCAACACACCCAATACAATGGTAAATTGTGTAGGTGCACTAGTTCGGCGAAGAGATGGTGATACAAGTGCAATATGGATGGTAGATATAGGTTTTTGTAATCTGAAATATAAAAACAGCAAGGTAACTAATGATAAAAGTGAGCGTAAACGGTATTGCAATGCTAGGAAACAAGGCCTAGGGTGCATACTTTCACTAGTGCAAGTTCTCTCAACAATAATAACATAATTGGATCATATAACTATCCCTCAACATGCAACAAAGAGTCACTCCAAAGTCACTAATAGCGGAGAACAAACAAAGAGATCATGGTAGGGTACGAAACCACGTCAAAGTTATTATTTCTGCTCGATCTATTCAAGAGTCCGTAGTAAAATAACATGAAGCTATTCTTTCCGTTCGATCTATCATAGAGTTCATACTAGAATAACACCTTAAGACACAAATCAACCAAAACCCTAATGTCACCTAGATACTCCAATGTCACCTCAAGTATTCGTGGGTATGATTATACGATATGCATCACACAATCTCAGATTCATCTATTCAACCAACACAAAGAACTTCAAAGAGTGCCCCAAAGTTTCTACCGGAGAGTCAAGACAAAAACGTGTGCCAACCCCTATGCATAAGGTCACAAGGTCACTGAACCCGCAAGTTGATCACCAAAACATATATCAAGTGAATCACGTGATATCCCATTGTCACCACAGATAAGCACATGCAAGACATACATCAAGTGTTCTCAAATCCTTAAAGACTCAATCTGATAAGACAACTTCAAAGGGAAAACTCAATCCATTCCAAGAGAGTAGAGGGGGAGAAACATCATAAGATCCAACTATAATAGCAAAGCTCGCGATACATCAATATCGTACCACCTCAAGAACACGAGAGAGAGAGAGAGATCAAACACATAGCTACTGGTACATACCCTCAGCCCCGAGGGTTAACTACTCTCTCCTCGTCATGGAGATCGCCGGGATGATGAAGATGGCCACCGGTGAGGGATCCCCCCTCTGGCAGGGTGCCGCAACAGGGTCCCGATTGGTTTTTGGTGGCTACAGAGGCTTGCGGTAGCGGAACTCCCGATCTCTTCTGCTCCCCGATGGTTTTAGGGTATATGGATATATATAGGCGAAAGAAGTCAGTCAGGGGAGCCACGAGGGGCCCACGAGGGTGGAGGGCGCGCCCAGGGGGTGGGCGCGCCCCCTGCCTTGTGCCTTCCTCGTTGCTTCCCTTACGTATACTCCAAGTCTTTTGGACTGCTTCCGTTCCAAAAATAACTCTCCCGAAGGTTTCATTCCGTTTGGACTCTATTTGATATTCCTTTTCTGCGAAACACTGAAACAAGGGAAAAACAGAAACTGGCACTGGGCTCTGGGTTAATAGGTTAGTCCCAAAAATAATATAAAAGTGCATAGTAAAGCCCATTAAACATCCAAGATGGATAATTTAATAGCATGAATACTTCATAAATTATAGATACATTGGAGACGTATCAGCATCCCCAAGCTTAATTCTTGCTCGTCCTCGAGTAGGTAAATGATAAAAGAAATAATTTATGATTGTGAATGCTAGCAGGTGCATAAGTTTGATCAATGATAATTTCAATCACCTTTTCTAGCATCATCATATATCATAACAGTAGCTCATCTCATAAAGCTTCTCATGATCAGGTAACAAGCTATTCACATGTTAAAGTATATATCATAAACTTTCTTGAAAACTAACAAACCGTGTTATCAGTCATCAAACAATTACAATTCATCTTATTTTCAGGAAGAGTCTATGTCAGAGCTTTGATTTAGCAAACCCCACATACTCAACTATCATATAGTCTTTCACAATTGCTAACACTCACGCGATATATATGGGTTCAAAGTTTTAATCAGACACAGAGAAAGATAGGGGCTTATAGATTCGCCTCCCAACCTTTTACCTCAAGGGTAATGTCAACAATAATAGCTCATGATGCCTTACATCCAATTGGATATATATATATATATATATATATATATATATATATATATATATATATATCAGAATCTTTCCAACACAATGTGCTTGCCAAAGGATAAAATGTAAAAAGGAAAGGTGAAGATCACCATGACTCTTGCATAAGGTAAAAGACAAGAATAAAAGATAGGCCCTTCGCAGAGGGAAGCAGAGGTTGCCATGCGCTTTTATAGTTGGATGCACGAAATCTTAATGCGAGGAAACGTCACTTTATATTGCCACTTGTGATAGGGACCTTTATTATGCAGTCCATCGCTTTTATTTCTTCCATATCACA
Organism: Triticum aestivum; assembly: GCF_018294505.1. Classification (NCBI taxonomy): domain Eukaryota; kingdom Viridiplantae; phylum Streptophyta; class Magnoliopsida; order Poales; family Poaceae; genus Triticum; species Triticum aestivum. The sequence continues at coordinate 420,718,055 of NC_057799.1, read as the reverse complement.
ATGATCGTATAAAGCTTATTTTCTCCACACTAAAAGATCATACATATTTAGAGAGCAATTTTTATTGCATGCACCGATGACAACTTACTTGAAGGATCTTACTCAATCCATAGGTAGGTATGGTGGACTATCATGGCAATACTGGTTTAAGGGATGTTTGGAAGCACAAGTAGTATCTCTACTTGGTGCAAAGAATTTGGCTAGCATGAGGGGGAAAGGCAAGCTCAACATGTTGGGCGATCCATGACAATATACTTTATTTCAGATATAAGAAAACATAACCCATTACGTTGTCTTCCTGGTCCAACGTCAACCTTTTAGCATGTCATATTTTAATGAGTGCTCACAATCATAAAATATGTCCAAGATAGTATATTTATATGTGAAATCTCTCTTCCTTCAATATTCTTTCATGAATTGTTCAAGTGACCAATACAATGCTTGCTAACCTTCAATAAATTTACCACCTCTACTTCTTATATGTAAAGTCATTACTCCCCATGGGATAAGCATATGAAACATATATAATTTCAGATTTAGGATATTCAATTCATTCAACCATTTACTCATAGGATATAAGTGAAGCACACGAGTAAGTGACAAACTACTCCAAAAAGATATAAGTGAAGATCAATGAGTAGTTAAATAATTATGTAGCTATGTGAAGACTCTCTCTCATTTAATAATTTCATATCTTGGTATTTTATTCAAACAGCAAGCAAAAGAAAATAAAATAAAATGACGCTCCAAGCAAAACACATATCATGTGGTGAATAAAAATATAGCTCCAAGTAAAGTTACCGATGAACGAAGACAAAAGAGGGGATGCCATCCGGGGCATCCCCAAGCTTAGGCTCTTGGTTGTCCTTTAATATTACCTTGGGGTGCCTTGGGAATCCCCAATCTTAGGCTCTTGCCACTCCTTATTCCATAGTCCATCGAATCCTTACCCAAAACTTGAAAACTTCACAACACAAAACTCAACAGAAAACTTGTAAGCTCCGTTAGTATAAGAAAATAAATCACCACTTAGGTACTGTTTTGAACTCATTCTAAATTCATGTTGGTGTAATATATACTGTATTCCAACTTCTCTATGGTTCATACCCTCCGATACTACTCATAGATTCATCAAAATGAGCAAACAACACATAGAAAACAGAATCTGTTAAAAACAGAACAGTCTGTAGTAATCTGTATCAAACGTATACTTCTGGAACTAAACAAATTCTAAAATAAATTGGTGGACCTGAGGAATTTGTCTAGTAATCATCTGCAAAATGAATCAACTAAATAGCACTCTCCAGTAAAAAGTTTTAGCTAATCTCGTGAGCACTAAAGTTTCTGTTTTTTACAGCATGATCATAAAGACTTCACCCAAGTCTTCCCAAAGGTTCTACTTGGCACAAACACTAATTAAAACACAAAACCACATCTAAACAGAAGCTAGATGGATTATTTATTCCTATACAGAACCAAAAAGCAATAAACTAAAATAAAATTGGGTTGCCTCCCAACAAGCGCTAACGTTTAACGCCCCTAGCTAGGCATGATGATTTCAATGATGCTCACATAAAAGATAAGAATTGAAACATAAAGAGAGCATCATGAAGAATATGACTAGCACATTTAAGTCTAACCCACTTCCTATGCATTGGGATTTTGTGAGAGAACAACTTATGAACAATAATCAACTAGCATAGGAAGGCAAAACAAGCATAACTTCAAAACTTTAAGCACATAGAGAGGAAACTTGATATTATTGCAATTTCTACAAGCATATGTTCCTCCCTCATAATAATTTTCAGTAGCATCATGAATAAATTAAACAATATAATAAAGCATTCTTTTCATGATCTACTTGCATCGAAATTTTACTACTCCCCACATAAGCAAATTTATTCTCATCAATAGTAGTGGGAGCAAACTCAACAAAATAACTATCATGTGAAGCATAATCCAATTGAAAATTAAAATCAAGATGACAAGTTTCATGGTTATCTTTATTCTTCATAGCATACGTGTCATCACAATAATCATCATAAATAGGAGGCATGCTTTCATCATAATAAATTTGCTCATCAAAACTTGAGGGATAAAAAATATCATCTTCATCAAACAGAGCTTCCCCAAGCTTGTGGCTTTGCATATCATTAGCATCATGGATATTCATAGAATTCATACTAACAACATTGCAATCTTGCTCATCATACAAAGATTTATTGCCAAAAATTCTATGTAATTCTTCTTCTAGTACTGGAGCACAATTTTCCTACCCATCATTGTCACGAAAGATATTAAAAAGATGAAGCATATGAGGCAAACTCAATTCCATTTTTTTGTAGTTTTCTTTTATAAACTAAACTAGTGCTAAAACAAGAAACTAAAAGATTCGATTGCAAGATCTAAAGATATACCTTCAAGCACTCACCTCCCCGGCAACGGCGCCAGAAAAGAGCTTAGTTGACGGGGTGTGAGTGCCGCTTACCCAGCCTCCCCAGCAACGGCGCCAGAAAAGAGCTTGATGTCTACTACGCAACCTTCTTCTTGTAGACGTTGTTGGGACTCCAAGTGCAGAGGTTTGTAGGACAGTAGCAAATTTCCCTCAAGTGGATGACCTAAGGTTTATCAATCCGTGGGAGGTGTAGGATGAAGATGGTCTCTCTCAAACAACCCTGCAACCAAATAACAAAGAGTCTCTTGTGTCCCCAACACACCCAATACAATGGTAAATTGTATAGGTGCACTAGTTCGGCGAAGAGATGGTGATACAAGTGCAATATGGATGGTAGATATAAGTTTTGTAATCTGAAAATATAAAAACAGCAAGGTAACTAATGATAAAAGTGAGCGTAAACGGTATTGCAATGCTAGGAAACAAGACCTAGGGTTCATACTTTCACTAGTGCAAGTTCTCTCAACAATAATAACATAATTTGATCATATAACTATCCCTCAACATGCAACAAAGAGTCACTCCAAAGTCACTAATAGCGGAGAACAAACGAAGAGATCATGGTAGGGTACGAAACCACCTCAAAGTTATCCTTTCTGCTCGATCTATTCAAGAGTCCGTAGTAATATAACACGAAGCTATTCTTTCCGTTCAATCTATCATAGAGTTCGTACTAGAATAACACCTTAAGACACAAATCAACCAAAACCCTAATGTCACCTAGATACTCCAATGTCACCTCAAGTATCCGTGGGTATGATTATACGATATGCATCACAAAATCTCAGATTCATCTATTCAACCAACACATAGAACTTCAAAGAGTGCCCCAAAGTTTCTACCGGAGAGTCAACACGAAAACGTGTGCCAACCCCTATGCATAAGTTCACAAGGTCACTGAACCCACAAGTTGAACACCAAAACATACATCAAGTGAATCACGTGATATCCCATTGTCACCACAGATAAGCACATGCAAGACATACATCAAGTGGTCTCAAATCCTTAAAGACTCAATCCGATAAGACAACTTCTCAGGGAAAACTCAATCCATTACAAGAGAGTAGAGGGGGAGAAACATCATAAGATCCAACTATAATAGCAAAGCTCGCGATACATCAAGATCGTACCACCTCAAGAACACGAGAGAGAGAGAGAGAGATCAAACACATAGCTACTGGTACATACCCTCATCCCCGAGGGTGAACTACTCCCTCCTCGTCATGGAGATCGCCGGCATGATGAAGATGGCCACCGGTGAGGGATCCCCCCTCCGGCAGGGTGCCGGAACAGGGCCCCGATTGGTTTTTGGTGGCTACAGAGGCTTGCGACGGCGGATCTCCCGGTCTCTTTTGCTCCCCGATGGTTTTAGGGTATATGGATATATATAGGTGTAAGAAGTCGGTCAGGGGAGCCACGAGGGGCCCACGAGGGTGGAGGGCGCACCCAGGGGGTGGGCACGCCCCCTTCCTCGTGCCTTCCTCGTTGCTTCCCTTACGTATACTCTAAGTCTTCTGGATTGCTTCCGTTCCAAAAATAACTCTCCCGAAGGTTTCATTCCGTTTGGACTCCATTTGATATTCCTTTTCTGCGAAACACTGAAACAAGGAAAAAACAGAAACTGGCACTGGGCTCTGGGTTAATAGGTTAGTCCCAAAAATAATATAAAAGTGCATAGTAAAGCCCATTAAACATCCAAGATGGATAATATAATAGCATGAATACTTCATAAATTATAGATACGTTGGAGACATATCACTAGTCATATTCTTCATGATGCTCTCTTTATGTTTCAATTCTTATCTTTTATGTGAGCATCATTGAAATCATCATGCCTAGCTAGGGGCGTTGAACGTTAGCGCTTGTTGGGAGGCAACCCAACTTTGTTTTTGTTCTTTGATTTTTTGCTTCTGTTTAGTAATAAATAATCCATCTAGCCTCCGGTTAGATGTGTTTTTATGTTTTAATTAGTGTCTGTGCCAAGTAAGACCTATAGGATCTTCTTGGATGATAATTATTTGATCTTGCCGAAAAAGACAGAAACTTTCTGCTCACGAAAACAATTGTTAAAATCTCCAGAACGTGATAAAATACTGATTCCAATTGCAGAAGATCAATAAACAAATTATCTAGGTCGTCCTATTTTGGTAGATTTTTCTGAGTTCCAGAAGTTTGCGTTAGTTACAGATTACTACAGACTGTTCTGATTTTGACAGATTCTGTTTTTCGTGTGTTGTTTGCTTATTTTGATGAATCTATGGCTAGTAAAATAGTTTATAAACCATAGAGAAGTTGGAATACAGTAGGTTTAACACCAATAAAAATAAAGAATGAGTTCATTACAGTACCTTGAAGTGGTGTTTTGTTTTCTTTCACTAACGGAGCTCACGAGATTTTCTGTTAAGTTTTGTGTTGTGAAGTTTTCAAGTTTTGGGTAAAGATTCGATGGACTATGGAATAAGGAGTGGCAAAGATCCTAAGCTTGGGGATGCCCAAGGCACCCCAAGGAAATATTCAAGGACAACCAAGAGCCTAAGCTTGGGGATGCCCCGGAAGGCATCCCCTTTTTCGTCTTCGTTCATCGGTAACTTTACTTGGAGCTATATTTTTATTCACCACATGATATGTGTTTTGTTTGGAGCGTCAATTTATTTTGTTAGAATTTTCTTGCTGTTATTTAGAATAATGTTTTGCATCTCTATTTTCAATAAAAATGTTAAGGATAGCCTTTACTATGCTTATTTTACAAGTCTACATGTTGCTGTTTGAAAAACAGAAAGTTTACCTTTGTTGCAAAAATTCCCTAGAAAAGTCAGAATGTGATAAAATGTTGAAACCTTTTGCATAATAAGCTATGATAAATTTACTACAGTGGTAATTTTCTTTCATAATGTTTGGAGTTAGGGAAGTATGATGAATCTTGCATTCTTTACAGACTGTACTGTTTAGGCAGATTGCTGTTATGTTTGCATTGTTTGCATATGTTTGCTTGTTTAATGATTCTATTTGAGGATAGGAGTATTAAATATGCAGAGGCATTTATTATGAGATGTTGAATAATAATTTTAGTGATTTGTTACAGTAGAAAATGATAAGGTTTTTGCATTGGTTTATACTAACTTACCTCACGAGTTCTTGTTGAGTTTCGTGTGGATGAAGCTTTCGAGATATAGGAAACCGTGATACGAGAGGAATTAAGGAGACACAAAAGCTCAAGCTTGGGGATGCCCAAGGCACCCCAAGATAATATTTCAAGAAGTCTCAAGCATCTAAGCTTGGGGATGCCCCGGTAGGCATCCCACCTTTCTTCTTCAACAATTATCGGTTAGTATCGGTTGAACCTAAGTTTTTGCTTCTTCACATGATGAGTGCTATCCTTGAAATGTCTTTTTACTTTGTTTTGCTTGCTGTTTGAATAATATCCCAAGATCTGAAATTCTTAAATGAGAGAGAGTCTTCACATAGCTACATAATTATTTAACTACTCATTGATCTTCACTTATATCTTTTTGGAGTAGTTTGTCATTTACTCGTGTGCTTCACTTATATCCTATGAGTAAATGGTTGAATGAATTGAATATCATAAATCTGAAATTATATATGTTTCATATGCTTATCCCATGGGGATTAATGACTTCACATATAAGAAGTAGAGGTGGTAAATTTGTTGAAGGTTAGCAAACATTGTATTGGTCACTTGAACAATTCATGAAAGAATATTGAAGGAAGAGAGATTTCACATATAAATATACTATCTTGGACATCTTTTATGATTGTGAGCACTCATTAAAATATGACATGCTATAAGGTTGATGTTGGACAAGGAAGACAACGTAATGGGTTATGTTTTCTTATATCTGAAATAAAGTATATTGTCATGGATCGCCCAACACGTTGAGCTTGCCTTTCCCCCTCATGCTAGCCAAATTCTTTGCACCAAGTAGAGATACTACTTGTGCTTCCAAACATCCCTTAAACCAGTATTCCCATGAGAGTCCACCATACCTACCTATGGATTGAGTAAGATCCTTCAAGTAAGTTGTCATCGGTGCATGCAATAAAAATTGCTCGCTAAATATGTATGATCTTTTAGTGTGGAGAAAATAAGCTTTATACGATATTGTGATATGGAAGCAATAAAAGCGACGGACTGCATAATAAAGGTCCCTATCACAAGTGGCAATATAAAGTGACATTCCCTCGCATTAAGATTTTGTGCATTCAACTATAAAAGCGCATGGCAACCTCTGCTTCCCTCTGCGTGAAGGAAATATGCCCTAGAGGCAATAATAAAGTATTATATATTTCCTTATATCATGATAAATGTTTATTATTCATGCTAGAATTGTATTAACCGGAAACATAATACATGTGTGAATACATAGACAAACAGAGTGTCACTAGTATGCCTCTACTTGACTAGCTCGTTAATCAAAGATGGTTATGTTTCCTAGCCATAGACATGAGTTGTCATTTGATTAACGGGATCACCTCATTAGGAGAATGACGTGATTGACTTGACCCATTCCGTTAGCTTAGCACCCGATCGTTTAGTATGTTGCTATTGCTTTCTTCATGATTTATACATGTTCCTATGACTATGAGATTATGCAACTCCCGTTTACCGGAGGAACACTTTGTGTGCTACCAAACGTCACAACGTAAATGGGTGATTATAAAGGTGCTCTACAGGTGTCTCCAAAGGTACTTGTTGGGTTGGCGTATTTCAAGATTAGGATTTGTCACTCCGATTGTCGGAGAGGTATCTCTGGGCCCACTCGGTAATGCACATCACTATAAGCCTTGCAAGCATTATGACTAATGAGTTAGTTGCGGGATGATGTATTACGGAACGAGTAAAGAGACTTGCCGGTAACGAGATTGAACTAGGTATCGAGATACCGACGATCGAATCTCGGGCAAGTAACATACCGATGACAAAGGGAACAATGTATGTTGTTGTGCGGTCTGACCGATAAAGATCTTCGTAGAATATGTGGGAACCAAAATGAGCATCCAGGTTCCGCTATTGGTTATTGACCGAAGAGGTGTCTCGGTCATGTCTACATAGTTCTCGAACCCGTAGGGTCCGCACGCTTAAAGTTACGATGACAGTTATATTATGAGTTTATATGTTTTGATGTACCGAAGGTTGTTCGGAGTCCCGGATGTGATCACGGACATGACGAGGAGTCTTAAAATGGTCGAGACATAAAGATTGATATATTGGATGACTATATTCGGACACCGGAAGTGTTCCGGAGAAGTTTCGGATAAAACCGGAGTGCCGGAGGGGTTACCGGAACCCCCCGGGGAAGTATTGGCCCTTAGTGGGCTTTGAGGGGAGAGAGAGGGCAGCAGCCAGGAGGTGGCGCACCCCCTCCCATGAGGAATCCTAGTTGGACTAGGAGAGGGGGGTGCGGCCCCTCTTTCCCTCTCCCTCTCCTTTTTTTCCTTCCCCCCTTTTCTTCTTAGTTGGACTAGGAAAGGGGAGTCCTACTCCTACTAGGAGGAGGACTCCCCCCCTCTCCTTGGCGCACCTAGGGCAGCCGGCCTCCCCCTTGCTCCTTTATATACGGGGGCAGGGGGCACCCCAAACACACACTTGATATACGATATTTTAGCCGTGTGCGGTGCCACCCTCCACCATATTACACCTCGATAATACCGTTGCGGAGCTTAGGCGAAGCCCTGCGTCGGTAGAACATCAACATCGTCACCACGCCGTCGTGCTGACAAAACTCTCCCTCAACACTCGGCTGGATCGGAGTTCGAGGGATGTCATCGAGCTGAACGTGTGCTGAACTCGGAGGTGCCGTGCGTTCGGTACTTGATCGGTCGGATCGTGAAGACGCACGACTACATCAACCGCGTTGTGATAACGCTTCCGCTGTCGGTCTACGAGGGTACGTGGACAACACTCTACCCTCTCGTTGCTATGCATCACCATGATCTTGCGTGTGCGTAGGAATTTTTTTGAAATTACTACGTTCCCCAACACTGCGAAGGGCCTATCTTTTATTCTTGTCTTTTACCTTATGCAAGAGTCTTGGTGATCTTCACCTTTCCTTTTTACATTTTATCCTTTGGCAAGCACATTGTGTTGGAAAGATTCTGATATATATATATATATCCAATTGGATGTAAGGCATCATGAGCTATTATTGTTGACATTACCCTTGAGGTAAAAGGTTGGGAGGTGAATCTATAAGCCCCTATCTTTCTCTGTGTCTGATTAAAACTTTGAACCCATAAATATCGCGTGAGTGTTAGCAATTATGAAAGACTAAATGATAGTTGAGTATGTGGAGTTTGCTAAATCAAAGCTCTGACATAGACTCTTCCTGAAAATAAGATGAATTGTAATTGTTTGATGACTAATAACATGGTTTGTTAGTTTTCAAGAAGGTTTATGATCTATACCTTAACATGTGAATAGCTTGTTACTTGATCATGAGAACCTTTATGAGATGAGCTACCGTTATGATATATAATGCTAGAAAAGGTGATTGAAATTATCATTGATCAAACTTGTGCACCTGCTAGCATTCACACTTCATAAATTATTTCTTTTATCATTTACCTACTCGAGGACGAGGAGGAATTAAGCTTGGGGATGCTGATACGTCTCCAACGTATCTATAATTTATGAAGTATTCATGCTATTATATTATCTGTTTTGGATGTTTATGGGCTTTATTAAACACTTTTATATTATTTTTGGGACTAACCTATTAACCCAGAGCCCAGTGCCAGTTTCTGTTTTTTCCCTTGTTTCAGTGTTTCGCAGAAAAGGAATATCAAACGGAGTCCAAACGGAATGAAACCTTCGGGAGCGTGATTTTTGGAACGAACGTGATCCAGGAGACTTGGAGTTGAAGTCAAGGAAGCTTCGAGGTGGCCACGAGGCAGGGAGGCGTGCCCCCCACCCTCGTGGGCCCCTCGTGGCTCCCTTGACCGACTTCTTTTGCCTATATATATCCATATACCCTAAAAACTTCGGGGAGCAGAATAGATCGGGAATTCCGCCGCCGCAAGCCTCTGTAGCCACCAAAAACAAATCGGGACCCTGTTCTGGCACCCTGCCGGAGGGGGGTCCCTCACCGGTGGCCATCTTCATTATCCCGACGCTCTCCATGACGAGGAGGGAGTAGTTCACCCTCGGGGCTGAGGGTATGTACCAGTAGCTATGTGTTTGATCTCTCTCTCTCTCTCTCTCTCTCTCTCTCTCTGTCTCTCTCGTGTTCTTGAGTCGGCACGATCTTGATGTATTGCGAGCTTTGCTATTATAGTTGGATCTTATGATGTTTCTCCCCCTCTACTCTCTTGTGATGAATTGAGTTTTTCCTTTGAAGTTGTCTTATCAATTGAGACTTTAAGGATTTGAGAACACTTGATGTATGTCTTGCATGTGCTTATCTGTGGTGACAATGGGCTATCACGTGATCCACTTGATGTATGTTTTGGTGATCAACTTGCGAGTTCCGTGACCTCATGAACTTACGCATAGGGGTTGGCACACGTTTTCGTCCTGACTCTCGGTAGAAACTTTGGGGCACTCTTTGAAGTTCTTTGTGTTGGTTGAATAGATGAATCTGAGATTGTGTGATGCATATCGTATAATCATACCCATGGATACTTGAGGTGACATTGGAGTATCTAGGTGACATTAGGGTTTTGGTTGATTTGTGTCTTAAGGTGTTATTCTAGTACGAACTCTATGATAGATCGAACGGAAAGAATAGCTTCGTGTTATTTTACTACGGACTCTTGAATAGATCGATCAGAAAGGATAACTTTGAGGTGGTTTCGTACCCTACCATAATCTCTTCGTTTGTTCTCGCTATTAGTGACTTTGGAGTGACTCTTTGTTGCATGTTGAGGGATAGTTATATGATCCAATTATGTTATTATTGTTGAGAGAACCTGCACTAGTGAAAGTATGAACCCTAGGCCTTGTTTCCAACGCATTGCAATACCGTTTACGCTCACTTTTATCATTAGTTACCTTGCTGTTTTTATATTTTCAGATTACAAAAACCTATATCTACCATCCATATTGCACTTGTATCACCATCTCTTCGCCGAACTAGTGCACCTATACAATTTACCATTGTATTGGGTGTGTTGGGGACACAAGAGACTCTTTGTTATTTGGTTGCAGGGTTGTTTGAGAGAGACCATCTTCATCCTACACCTCCCACGGATTGATAAACCTTAGGTCATCCACTTGAGGGAAATTTGCTACTGTCCTACAAACCTCTGCACTTGGAGGCCCAACAACCTCTACAAGAAGAAGGTTGCTTAGTAGACATCAGCTATCGACCAGCTAACAATCAACAATCTGCTGTCTGACATATAAGCAACTATATATCTTGTTATAGTGGTTCATGCAGTTAACTGAGGCCACAATGTAAATTCCAAACGTTCACACGCTAGTCCAGCGTTCATGTGGAACACTCACAATAAACTCGGCTTCATAAAAAACTTGAAAAGCATAAGTTAAGCAATTTTATACATCTCAATTATTCATAGAACATAACAAACATATACTAGTTCACAGCAAAAGATAAAGTTGCGAGAAGGTTTACAAATCAGGAAAAAACAAGCAAGGCTTCTCTGAGCAAAGGGCCTCCCGCCAGGCTTAAATTTCCTGGAGTTCACTCTGGTTTTTTCTTGTTGCCACCATCCAGGGTTAGGTTCTCTCATTCCAAAATAACCAATTATAATAGTGTTCTCAGCTGGAATGCTGAACTGAACCATGTAGTGTACGGACCAGCTGAAATTCTTGTGCATTCCACTAAATTTAAGCACCGCTATTTGCATAAATAAGCAAACCACAATGCCTCTTGTCAGCGCACCTGTCCAAAAAACCGCCGTGCAGCCATGCCAACTAGTCCTCGGTCCATGGATGAACTGGTAGAAAGTGCATTCCGGACTAGGATGCAGTTGTTTTCGCTCGTCCCTACACTGCAATCAGGAAGTAAAACGTACGAATCAACTTCTTTTATATTGCATTGGTCATTCTACCTAGTAACTACCAATGTAGGAATACCTGGAAGACGGGTGGTTAGACAACGGCAACGAGGGATAGCCATCTCATTTTGCGTAGTTCTACTAAACCTGAGGTGTGTGCTTTTGATTGCGTGGATAGAAATGATACGGACACAGACATCCCAAAACGATATGGAGACAGACATCCCTGTTTGCGCAAATACGAAATACGGTTATTTAAACAGTGACAGATATTTGCAGTGGTGTATGATTAACAGCAGCATCTATTGTGTTATAATTGGCACTAGATTGACAGTATGAAAGTGTCCTTAAGTAAGTAGCATCACATCACATCAACACTTCCACTAGATTAATATGCAGAACAATAGCATTAGTATTACTATCATGAGAGTAGCACATGGTCACTAAATGTGCAATCAAATTTGTGCAGTTCCACTGGGATGAAGCAATGTTAGCGGTGTGAGATTTAAGTGTAACTGCAAAAACACAATTCATGGGAAATAAAGCAAGGCGGAAGCACTTCATAAAATGGCGGTGGCATTGCTTCAATTTATCGACGACACTAGACCATTACTTATAGTGACATTAGGTGGCATTGCTTAATGCTTCATGTGATTTTACATTAACGGTAGCGATATGGGCGTAGGGACAGCAGAGGCATAAAGTGGTGAGGCAGATGTGGTTGCTGAGAGTGGCAAACACTCAGGCAGCATGTCTGCATTTGTCCCATTTTTTATCTCCTCGGCGACATTTTCGTATGTGAGCGCAGGAAATCTAGACCTGCTCATTCTCATTTGCGTTGTCCCCCAACACCCGTCACTTTCTTTCCTTTTTCAACCAAGAGATAGGTCCACTTCACCCCACCCTTCACCATCCACCATGCTTTCTTCGTCTTTTCAACCAAGAGACCGGTTGGGTAGCCAGTATCTACTACTTTCCCCCGTTTCCTCTTAGAACCAAGTCCTAGATTCATGCTACAACTTTCCCACTTTCTTCCCTGTTTGAACCAACTCTTAGAGTCGACTGTATGAACTAGCTTTACCTCTAATAATAGTAGAAGTCTAGGTGGCTTTGGAACAGCGGACGGAAGTAGAAAAAGATCCACACGAAGCCAAGTGGGGAGCTGGGGCAGTAGAGCAAGGCAGGTTTCGAAGGAATATATACCTGAGGGTCGTCGGCATGTGGCAAAGACGGTGTCGGGAGGCCGCATCTTGGCCACAATACCGAAGGGTGGAAGAAGGGGTCCGAGGCCCTCCGGAGCCGGCGCTCTCTCGGAGAGAACGGCACGGCCGCCGATCAGGACGCGCGGGCAGCCATTGGTCTCCTCCCTCGCCGCTGACGACAGCGTGAACGATGCACCTACACCCCTGCCCTGGTCGAGGTTGTTTGGCCGGATTTGTGACCAGCCATGAGCTGAGAGAGAGTGCGGCCACCTATGTCTTGCTTAGATCTGGAGAGCATGAGAGAGTGAACGAGAGGAACCCTAGTAAAGCAAGCGCTAAGGCTCCTGCTTATATATAGTGGAGTGATTTTGTTGTACCAGCTTCAAAAAAATGTGCTCCTACGTGTACCCGCGAGTGGGTGTGAGAGAACTAGTGCGTGCGTGCACCACTTCTCTTCGTGAGAGTACAATATACTATGCCCAAAGAATGTTCGCCACAAGAGTAATAGTATAAGTGTGTGACGTGTGAGCTAAAATAAAATGTGCGCGACGTCTTTTGTTTTTTAGAAGTTCTGAGGGTAGGGTGTGAAGAGCACATATGTGTGTGACATCTACCTGCAGATAGACGGTGGGTGCGAGAGGACTCGGGAGGGTGCGTGTGTGTGAGAGAGAGGGGGGCACGTATCAGTGCAATGCATGTGTCCGTAAATCATTATCCGACAAACGTTCGCCACAAGCCTTTTCCTGATGAATGCCGTAAGAACCGTTAGATCGGCATCCGACAGTGTCAGTTTTGCCATGTCATTTAACAGAACAGCCACTCCTCCTACACACAAATCTTCCACGTGAGTGTTAGCAACTGCCGTATGCTCCCTCCGTTCCAAAATGCAGTGCATATATCTTTATTGAAAATTCGAACCTCGCAAACTTTTACCGAGTTTTCGTGTACCAAATTGCACATGTAGAATACCCTGGATATATCATTTCATTCATCTTCGAGAGGTAACTATAAAGATGGGGGAGGAGTCTACAAAGAAAGACCATCGTATCACCTGCAACAATTTCAACCATCCTTTGGTGTGGAGGAATATCATAGGAACTCTATATGATATGATTTTATAGGATTTTTTCCTTTAGAGCCAATTGGTTCATAGGAATAGATTCATATACTCCACATTTCAAAGGAAATAAACATGATATCATTTCTATAGCTTTAGAGCCACTTGGTTCATATGAATGGATTCCTATACTCCCATAATTTCAAAGGAAAATAAACATTAGCGTATATTCAATAGAAAAGTTCCTATGATATGAACCAAATTACATCTTTTTTCCAATCCCTCCTCATAGGGATTGAGATACATGTCATATCTAGATTCAATAGAAAAGCTCCTATGATGTCAACCAAATGAGATCTCTTTTCCAATCCCTACTCATAGGAATTGAGATACTCCATGTCATCTCTTTCCCTACAACTTCCATGTATACATCTTCTATTCCTAAATAGCTAGTACAACCCACTAGTAGCTTTTTCCCAAGACATGCAACTATGGCACAAGAACTATATAGTGTGCGAATAACTTGAAATATGGTCGCTGGATGAAGCTAATCCGACAGTGCAGAGATGGAAAATCCGAGCACTACTGGCCATTGGATATCATCAACATTCCACCAGATCTTCCACATGTACAATTTAGAAGACTCCATGGTTGAATTTAAGCATAATGCACAAACCTCAAAACACAAGCACTTCTCCTTTGTTCTAGAATCTTCCGTATCATAATTGATTTTTTTTCTAAATGAATTGCCATTATTTGTTTTTTAATTTATGCTCTACAATGCACAACCCCATGAATCTTAACATTTTTATAAAACTAATAGATTTTGAATGAGATGAACTATAAGAACTAAATGAAGATCTACATCATGCATATATGACTCAAAGCTTTACATGCTATAGTGTGTATTTATTCATAATTTGGTTTCGAAATCTCATGCGTTCAATGCATGTGTACCTTACTAGTTTTGAGTAGAGTAGCAAATTTCACGCGGCCCCGGGTATATCAAAATGCAGGGCCCATGCATCATTGCCTTTCGGTCGAACCTACGTCCACAATTTTTTGTACGTACTATATCTCCACTGGTCCCCGAACCCAAAATGCTGCCTCGTTCCCCTAAAACCAAGCGGCCCACACATATTTAAGGCGTCGACTCGAACTCAATCCCTCTCCCGTCTACTACGACGTGGCCCCGCACGCCCTAGTAGTACTCCTACAAACCCTACCGCCGCACGCATCATCGGTTTTCTTCAAGAGGACGAGGGAGAAGCCGATTTGTAGTGGAGGCGCTTTCAAAAAAAAATCTGTAGTGGAGACCCCTACCCTAGCGTGCCCTAGGTAGCTACCGCACGCATCATTGGTTTTCTCTTTTCTTTATGCTCTTGCGCCTTTGAGTGAAATGATGGTTGCTTCGTCCGTCCAGCTTAATGCGGGAAAGGTGGGGCTTTGTGATTTGACCCCTCATCGCTCATTTTGTACTACTGCGGCGCTACGACCGGGGTGCCTCCAATTCCAACCGCTGCTCCGAACTGTAATTTGGTGCATCGCACGTGGAACAAGACGGTGGATGAGCCACATGTCGGCCAAAGGGGTCCTGTTAAGTGTGTCGCCATTTCGTGTGTGGACTGACCCTGCTTGAGTCGCTACGCCAACACGACAGGTGCAGCCTACCACTTGGTTTTGCTCCTTGGTGAATCCCGACTATATTGATCTAAAAAGATACATACTGAACTACCCTCTCCGTCTTGTTTTTTGACGTCTCGGTTTATAGGGCATGCACGTAGTTCTAGGTCATCCATTTGACTAACTAAATCTGAGTTACTATGTCACAAAAAGTATATCATTGGATTATTAAGCGGATGTAGTTTGTAAACATATACTGTTCATCACAATACAGCCAGTTAAATTCTCAACCTAGAATGACGTGCATGCCATGTAAATCAATACGGAGGAAGTATAGTAGTAAAAATGAGGTGATTTTACCAAGCGATCGGCGGGGGAGCATGGCCTGTCATGCGGTCCCATGTGTCATGATGTACCAAGGCGATGCGCGTGTCCCTCTTGAGGCAGAAGCAATGCTACGTGGTTTGAGATGATGGCGAACCGAAGTGTGAAATAATGGTTGCTTCGTCCGTCTGGGAAGGTGCGGCATTGTGATTTGACGTCTCATTGCTCATTACTACTACTACTGGGGCGGTACGACTGGGGTGCGTCCCCCCTGTTGTTCTGCATTGTTATTTGGTGCTTGACACGTCGACCCGGTTGCTATATGTCCCACATGTCGGTGACAGGAAGTACATAATTCATGAAAGCGAGCGTCGACGGAGGAGTACAAGACACAGCTTGGGTTTTTGCTGCTTCGCGCGATCCATCGATACAAACCCGGACTAAAAAAAGGCGAGGGCGGGTCATTTCCCGCGCGGCAGGCAGGGGAGTTTGGCATAGTCTATTCGAGGCAAGGAGGCAGGAAGGGAAACAAGCAAATAAAGGTTGAGCGACTTAGTTTTGGGAAAATCTGATTTTACGGAGTACGTACCCACTAGGGTTTATAGGGCTCATCTAAAGAACATTCGTTTTTCTGTTTTATAAGTCTCAATTCTACTACTAGTAGTAGTACCATCACATGTTGGATTTCGAGGTGCGTTAGATCACCCGATGCAAGCAGTGTCAAGAGAAAGCTCACCAATGCATGTAGAAGTTCATGGAAATTTAGTGGTCATTCATGCATTCGTTCTAATTAATGCCTCGGTAAACATAACTTCTTGAGAAAAACGAGCGTACTAATTACTTGTGAAAACTAGGAGTACGAAATTAATTCGACCACTCACCGTCTACCTTGGTTGGAGAGATTTTGAAATTGAGCCATAAACTGGAAAGGAGGGAGTAGTAACTTTTGTCTCGATTACTATTTGTGGCCTTGTATAGATGCAAAATGTATTTTTTTATAGTGGCCTTGTATAAGTAAATGGAGGGAGTACTAAAGGACATATATATTCCAAACAATATGATAATCTCTCTAACCAAGGTAGTAGGGACGAGGAGTAAACGGAGGGAGTAGTAAAATTTTCTCCTCGTCCTGCGAGCCACCGCGCGCGTGGGCGAGGGAGCGGGCGTAAGGCGTAGTAAGCAAGCTTCACCTCATCCTGCGAGCCACCGCGCCCGTGGGTGGGGGAGACGGCGTACTAAGCAAGCTTCTCGTCGTTTTGCGAGTTGACGGGACACATCAAAAGTACTCAGTGTATAGAGCCTTGCCTCTAAGGTAGGCCCCATATGGTTTGCCTCTTTTTTAACATAACGCGTCAAGTCGCAATTTGTTTGTTCACCCGTGGTAGACGATCCTCCCTCCATCTAGTGGACAACCAGTACACGTGTCAAGTTACCACCGGGGCTGCCTTTTCGTACAGAAATGAGCTCCACCGTGTACCCGCGCGGGTGTGGTTGGGAAAGAGACGGGAGTACGTGCGCCGTGCGTGCACCTCTTCTCTTCATGCACATCCCCCACCTACGTGGGTGTGTGTGAGAGGGACTATAGAGATACAAACCTAGACATAATGCACCGTCCATCCCCATGCCTCTGCCCAGTCCGACCACCAGTCACCACCACGCCCCACTCCTCCTCACCTTATCTCTCATCTTTCTCCCTCCATTTTTATATACAAGGCCACTATCAAACTTACAATTTGCAGATATACAAGGCCACTAACACTAATCGATGCAATATTAATGGTGTTTGCTTCGTAGTACTACTAGCAAAGGAAGACATTAATTATCCCTTGCATGCATGCGGGAGTGTGAGCATTGGCTTGATGTGCATGAAAGAGAAGAATACACATTAATTTACACGGCAAACAAGGAAACAAGGTGGCTTGCAACATTGAGTTAGAAGACATTAATTTTTGCCTTGGTACCTGTAATATGGGTTTGTGGCCTTGTATACAAAAATGGAGTCCGATAAAATTCTTGAGATACCATTTATCCGATAAAATTCTCGAGCAATCATTAGTTTTTACAAAATGGGATTACTCCTGCATGGGTCAATCACAACAGGTGTTTTGTAAAAAATGCATCTTGATGTTCCATGCAATGCATGGGCATCTTGCTAGTCCATGAAAACAACACATGGAAAAATTCCACGGCGAACGAGGGATTTGAATCTGTTGGGAGGGGCTGTTTGGATCTTGCCCGGGGTAGCCAAAATATTGGCGACCCTTTTGTCCACCGGTGCCTTTGCCACCGATGAACGAGGAATGGCTCTGGTTCTCATGCATCCTCCAGCACGCACGTTGCAGACGAGCTCGCACGAGCTGTGTTCTTTTTGTCCCACCACACCGCCCGAGCCGCCCGCAGACCGACCGGTGATACGTATCTGTCGTATCTATAATTTTTGATTGTTCCATGCCAATGTTATACAACTTTCATATACTTTTTGGCAACTTTTTATACTATTTTTGGGACTAACATATTGATCCAGTGCCCAGTGCCAGTTCCTGTTTGTTGCATGTTTATGTTTCGCAGAAACCCAATATCAAACGGAGTCCAAACGGGATAAAAACGGACGGAGAATATTTTTGGAATATTTGGAAAATTCCGGAAGAAGAATCAACGCGAGACGGTGCCCGAGGTGGTCACGAGGTAGGGGGGCGCGCCCCTGACCCTCGTGGGCCACCCGTAAGGCGGTTGATGCCCTTCTTCGGCCGCAAGAAAGCTAATTTTCAGGAAAAAATCACGGCGAAGATTTTAGTCCAATCGGAGTTATGGATCTCCATATATATACGAAATGGTGAAAGGGCAGCAGGGAGAACGCAGAAACAGAGAGAGACAGATCCAATCTCGGAGGGGCTCTCGCCCTCCCACGCCATGGAAACCATGGACCAGAGGGGAAACCCTTCTCCCATCTAGGGAGAAGGTCAAGGAAGAAGAAGGAGGGGGGCTCTCTCCCCCTCGCTTCCGGTGGCGCCGGAGTGCCACCGGGGGCCATCATCATCACCGCGATCTACACCAACACCTCCGCCATCTTCACCAACATCTCCATCACCTTCCCCCCTCTATCTACAGCGGTCCACTCTCCCGCAACCCACTGTACCCTCTACTTGAACATGGTGCTTTATGCTTTATATTATTATCCAATGATGTGTTGCCATCCTATGATGTCTGAGTAGATTTTTGTTGTCCTATCGGTGGTTGATGAATTGCTATGATTGATTTAATTTTCTTGTGGTTATGTTGCTGTCCTTTGGTGCCCATCATATGAGCATGCACGTGGATCACACCATAGGGTTAGTTGTATGTTGATAGGACTATGTATTGGAGGGCAAGAGTGACAGAAGCTTCAACCTAGCATAGAAATTGATGCATACGGGATTGAAGGGGGACCAATATATCTTAATGCTATGGTTGGGTTTTACCTTAATGAACGTTAGTAGTTGCAGATGCTTGCTAATAGTTCCAATCATAAGTGCATAGAATTCCAAGTAAGGGATGACATGCTAGCAGTGGCCTCTCCCACATAAAACTTGCTATCGGTCTAGTAAAGTAGTCAATTGCTTAGGGACAATTTTGCAACTCCTACCACCACTTTTCCACACTCGCTATATTTACTTTAGTTGTGTCTTTACTTTAACAGCCCCTATCTTTTATTTACGCTCTCTTTATTATCTTGCAAACCTATCTCAAAACACCTACAAAGTACTTCTAGTTTCATACTCGTTCTAGGTAAGGCAAACGTCAAGCGTGCGTAGAGTTGTATCGGTGGTCGATAGAACTTGAGGGAATATTTGTTCTACCTTCAGCTCCTTGTTGGGTTCGACACTCTTACTTATCGAAAGAGGCTACAATTGATCCCCTATACTTGTGGGTTATCAAGACCTTTTTCTGGCGCCGTTGCCGGGGAGCAATAGCGTGGGGTGAATATTCTCGTGTGTGCTTGTTTCCTTTATCACTAAGTAATTTTTGTTTGCTGTTCTTAGTTGTTCTTTATCTTTAGTTATGGATATGGAACACGAAATACCAAAAAAATTAGGTGTACTTGCTACTCATGGAGATGGGGAACCTCCTAAAGCCCTCGATGATCATTATGTGAAAAATATTATGTACCACTTTGATAATCCTGAGAAAACCTCATTCAATTATGTAATGGGAGACACGTTGGACCAACGTGAATACTTTAGGGATTATCGCTTGACTCAAAAAGGGAAACTATTTGGGATCAAATTTATATGTTGAAGTGGTATGCTCGGCAAGTATGCTTGAGTTATGATTATACTTGTTGCTCTAGGATGAAGGCTCCACACCTTCCCTTTTCATGCAAATTTAATGATAATAAAACCTTAGCTTTTTATGCTAATGGTATATATGATTACTATGATGTGGAACAAATAGAAGAATTTGTTGCTTTTAAGGGTGCTTATGAAATTGAATCTTTGTTTGAAAAGTATGAAGCTTTTGATGATGATGTTTATAGGCCTGAAATTTTTTCTATATTGAAATATTGCTATGATAATTATGAATACAATTCCTGTATTGATGCATTTATTGAGAAAGTCTCCGCTGTCCAAGAAGAGACTAATATTTTGCAGGAGTCTATGGAAGAAGAAATTGATGAAACTGTGAGCTCATTGGATGAAAAAGATGATGAGGAGAGCGAAGAAAAAAAGGAGGAAGAGCGGATTAGCTACCCGTGCCCACCTTCTAATGAGAGTAACTCTTCAACTCATACATTGTTTAATTTCCCTTCGTGCTTACCGAAGGATGATTGCTATGATGACTATTATGATCCCGTTGATTCTCTTGAAATATCCCTTTTTGATGATGCTTGCTATGCTTGTGGCCAAGATGCCAAAATTAATTATGCTTATGGAGATGAACTTGCTATAGTTCCTTATGTTAAACATGAAATTGTTGCTATTGCCCCCATGCATGATAGTCCTATTATCTTTTTGAATTCTCCTGACTACACTATATCGGAGAAGTTTGCCTTTATTAAGGATTATATTGATGGGTTGCCTTTTACTATTACACATGATGATTTTGATGAATATAATATGCATGTGCTTGCTGCTCCTACTTGCAATTATTATGAGATAGGAACTATATCTCCACCTCTCTATGTTTCCAACACGATAAAATTGCAAGAAACTGTTTATACTATGCATTGGCCTTTACTTTGTGTGCATGAATTGTTCTTTTATGACATGTCAATGCATAGGAAGAGAGTTAGACTTCGTCTTTGCTTGATATATGTTGCTTTGTGCTCACTACTAAATTACAAATCATTGTTAATTAAAATTGGCTTTGATATACCTTGGGATCCGGGTGGATCCATTAATTGAGCACTTTATGCCTAGCTTAATGGCTTTAAAGAAAGCGCTGTCAGGGAGACAACCCGGACATTTTAGAGAGTCATTTATTTCTGTTGTGTGCTTTTATAAAGTTTAAAAATAAAAATAATGTGCCAAGGTTTGCCTTTAGGATGTTTACAATGCTTGTTGGTTTGTACGGTGCAGGACAGAAACTTTGGCTGTAGTGTGCGATTTTTAATTTTTTACTGGAACGTCAAACGGTTCCGATTCTTTTTGCAATGTCTTTATATACAAAAATTTTATTGTTACTAATTTTTGCAGAATTTTTCAAGTATCATAAGTATGGTGAATTTTCAGATTATTACAGACTGTTCTGTTTTAGAGAGATTCTGTTTTTGATGCATAGTTTGCTTGTTTTGATGAAACTATCAATTTATATCAGTGGATTAAGCCATGAAAAAGTTATATTACAGTAAACATAATGCAAAAACAAAATATGAATTGGTTTGCAACAGTACTTAGAGTAGTGATTTGCTTTATTATACTAACGGATCTTACCGAGTTTTCTGTTGAAGTTTTGTGTGGATGAAGTGTTCGATGATCGAGGAGGTCTCGATGTGAGAAGAAGGAAGAGAGGCAAGAGCTCAAGCTTGGGGATGCCCAAGGCACCCCAAGTAAATATTCAAGGAGACTCAAGCGTCGAAGCTTGGGGATGCCCCGGAAGGCATCCCCTCTTTCTTCAACAAGTATCAGTATGTTTTCGGATTCGTTTCGTTCATGTGATATGTGCAAATCTTGGAGCGTCTTTTGCATTTAGTTTTCATTTTTGTTTTACGCACCATGCTGGTATGAGATAGATCTTGGTTGATTTATAGAATGCTCTATGCACTTCACTTATATCTTTTGAGTATGGCTTTATAGAATGCTTCATGTGCTTCACTTATATCATTTGAAATTTGGATTGCCTGTTTCTCTTTACATAGAAAACCGTCATTTGTAGAATGCTCTTTTGCTTCACTTATATTTGTTAGAGCATGGGAATATCTTTTGTAGAAAGAATTAAACTCTCTTGCTTCACTTATATCTATTTAGAGAGTTGACAGGAATTGGTCATTCACATGGTTAGTCATAAAATCCTACATAAAACTTGTAGATCACTAGATATGATATGTTTGATTCCTTGCAATAGTTTTGCGATATAAAGGTGGTGATATTAGAGTCGTGCTAGTTGAGTAATTGTGAAATTGAGAAATACTTGTGTTGAGGTTTGCAAGTCCCGTAGCATGCACGTATGGTGAACCGTTATGCAACGAAGTCGGAGCATGAGGTGTTCTTTCATTGCCTTCCTTATGAGTGGCGGTCGGGGACGAGCGATGGTCTTTTCCTACCAATCTATCCCCCTAGGGGCATGTGGAGTAGTACTTTTCTTCGAGGGCTAATAAACTTTTGCAATAAGTATATGAGTTCTTTATGACTAATGTGAGTCCATGGATTATACGCACTCTCACCCTTCCATCATTGCTAGCCTCTTCGGTACCGTGCATTGCCCTTTCTCACCTTGAGAGTTGGTGCAAACTTCGCCGATGCATCCAAACCCCGTGATACGATACGCTCTATCACACATAAACCTCCTTATATCTTCCTCAAAACAGCCACCATACCTACCTATCATGTCATTTCCATAGCCATTCCGAGATATATTGCCATGCAACTTCCATCATCATCATATACATGACTTGAGCATTTATTGTCATATTGCTTTGCATGATCGTAAGATAGCTAGCATGATGTTTTCATGGCTTGTCCGTTTTTTGATATCATTGCTATGCTAGATCATTGCACATCCCGGTACACCGCCGGAGGCATTCATATAGAGTCATATTTTTGACATCGAGTTGTAATATTGAGTTGTAAGTAAATAAAAGTGTGATGATCATCATTATTAGAACATTGTCCCATGTGAGGTTATCAAAAATAAAAGAGGCCAAAGAAGCCCAAATAAATAAAAAAGAGGCCAAAGAAGCCCACCAAAAAAAAGAAAAAAAAGAGAAAACAAAAAAAATTGAGAGAAAAAGAGAGAAGGGGCAATGTTACTATCCTTTTACCATAATTGTGCTTCAGAGTAGCACCATGTTCTTCATATAGGGAGTCTCTTGAGTTATCACTTTCATATACTAGTGGGAGTTTTTCATTATAGAACTTGGCTTGTATATTCCGATGACGGGCTTCCTCAAATGCCCGAGGTCTTCATGAGCAAGCAAGTTGGATGCACAGCCACTTAGTTTCCAGTTTGAGCTTTCATACACTTATAGCTCTAGTGCATCCGTTGCATGGCAATCCCTAGTCCTCGCATTGACATCAATTGATGGGCATCTCCATAGCCCGTTGATTAGCCGTGTCGATGTGAGACTTTCTCCTTTTTGTCTTCTCCACCAAACCTCCATCATCATATGCTATTCCACCCATAGTGCTATGTCCATGGCTTGCGCTCATGTATTGCGTGAGGGTTGAAAAAGCTGAAGCGCGTTAAAAAGTATGAACCAATTGCTCGGCTTGTCATCGGGGTTGTGCATGATTTGAATGCTTTGTGTGGTGAAGATGGAGCATAGCCAGACTATATGATTTTGTAGGGATGAGCTTTCGTTGGCTATGTTATTTCGATAAGACATAATTGCTTGGTTGGTATGCTTGAAGTATTATTGTTTTTATGTCAAATGATAGACTATTGCTTTGAATCACTCGTGTGTTAATATTCATGCCATGATTAGATACATGATCAAGATTATGCTAGGTAGCATTCCACATCAAAAATTATTTTTTTATCATTTACCTACTCGAGGACGAGCAGGAATTAAGCTTGGGGATGCTGATACGTCTCCGTCGTATCTATAATTTTTGATTGTTCCATGCCAATATTATACAACTTTCATATACTTTTTGGCAACTTTTTATACTATTTTTGGGACTAACATATTGATCCAGTGCCCAGTGCCAGTTCCTGTTTGTTGCATGTTTATGTTTCGCAAAAACCCAATATCAAACGGAGTGCAAACGGGATAAAAACGGACGGAGAATATTTTTGGAATATTTGGAAAATTCCGGAAGAAGAATTAACGCGAGACGGTGCCCGAGGTGGCCACGAGGTAGGGGGGCGCGCCCCTGACCCTTGTGGGCCACCCGTAAGGCAGTTGATGCCCTTCTTCGGCCGTAAGAAAGCTAATTTTCAGGAAAAAATCACGGTGAATTTCAGTCCAATCGGAGTTACGGATCTCCATATATATACGAAACGGTGAAAGGGCAGCAGGGAGAACGCAGAAACAGAGAGAGACAGATCCAATCTCGGAGGGGCTCTCGCCCCTCCCACGCCATGGAGACCATGGACCAGAGGGAAAACCCTTCTCCCATCTAGGGAGAAGATCAAGGAAGAAGAAGAAGGAGGGGGGCTCTCTCCCCCTCGCTTCCGGTGGCGTCGGAGTGCCACCGGGGGCCATCATCATCACCGCGATCTACACCAACACCTCCGCCATCTTCACCAACATCTCCATCACCTTCCCCCCTCTATCTATAGCGGTCCACTCTCCTGCAACCCGCTGTACCCTCTACTTGAACATGGTGCTTTATGCTTCATTTTATTATCGAATGATGTGTTGCCATCCTATGATGTCTGAGTAGATTTTCGTTGTCCTATCAGTGGTTGATGAATTGCTATGATTGATTTAATTTGCTTGAGGTTATGTTGCTGTCCTTTGGTGCCCATCATATGAGCGCGTGCGTGGATCACACCATAGGGTTAGTTGTATGTTGATAGGACTATGTATTGGAGGGCAAGAGTGACAGAGGCTTCAACCTAGCATAGAAATTGATGCATACGGGATTGAAGGGGGACCAATATATCTTAATGCTATGGTTGGGTTTTACCTTAATGAACGTTAGTAGTTGCGGATGCTTTCTAATAGTTCCAATCATAAGTGCATAGAATTCCAAGTAAGGGATGACATGCTAGCAGTGGCCTCTCCCACATAAAACTTGCTATCGGTCTAGTAAAGTAGTCAATTGCTTAGGGACAATTTCGCAACTCCTACCACCACTTTTCCACACTCGCTATATTTACTTCAGTTGTGTCTTTACTTTAACAGCCCCTATCTTTTATTTATGCTCTCTTTATTATCTTGCAAACCTATCTCAAAACACCTACAAAGTACTTCTAGTTTCATACTCGTTCTAGGTAAGGCAAACGTCAAGCGTGCATAGAGTTGTATCGGTGGTCGATAGAACTTGAGGGAATATTTGTTCTACCTTTAGCTCCTCGTTGGGTTCGACACTCTTACTTATCGAAAGAGGCTACAATTGATCCCCTATACTTGTGGGTTATCAAGAACCGGCGACCCACAAATTACGCCATCCAACCGTAGCCGCACACATTATGACAGCAAGTCAACCAACCGGATGAAATTCACGCAAACAAGGCGATATTTCATATAAACAACGACGAAAATCATATAAGATACCGGATTTTCATACAAACATGACGGATTTCATTACATTCAAATGAACTACGCAGTGCTAGTTCTAGACAGCACAGGTATATAATACCTGGCCTAAATGGCCGCTCGCCGATCGATTTGTGTTCCTCATGTCCGGCAGCACGATCACCGGACTGCCGGGAGCCCCGGAGGTATATCCGGGGTCGATGAAGGTCCTCGCAACAAAAGGATCCGGCAAGACACCTGCTGTGTACGCCGGCGTCGCCTCCGTGGTGGCCTTCATGGGACCCAAGCGGCGGCGGCCTCCCGTGTTCTACTTCTCCTCGATGATGGCGGCGGACGCGGAGGCGCTGGCCACCGACTCGTCGCTCTCCGCGCACCCGGCTTCTGTCGCTGCTTGCATGGCGCAGCCGCCGGCATGGGAGTCTCGGCCACAGAAACGGGAGACGCGGTACGAGGCGGCGGCGTGGATGGCAGCAACGACGCCCGTGCGCCGCTCCTCGTCGAGCTGGCCTGGAGCGGCGAGTTGCTGAACCGCGCGCCGGCTTGGGGCGGCAACTGGCTCCGTCGGGCGATGGGAGGGAGGTGGATTAGCGAGCTGCATAGCTCATATCCGGCGGGCTCGGCGGGCCACCCAGCTGGCTTGGATGCGGAATAAATACTCTTCGTAAGCCATTGTAAGAGTGGACAAAATGGTGAAGGAGGAGATAGGGGAGCGGCGGAGGTGTGTGATTCTTGGCCGGCGTTTGGCCTCGTTTAAATAGGAGATTAAATAGACGTCAGACGGGAGGAGCTCGGCCGGCGTTGCGTTTAATGCCGGCCCGGTCATGAACGGACGTGTGTCCAGAGTGGGTTTCTCGGCTTCCACACGGGCGGGTTTCATGGAGGCGTTTGAATGCGGCAAGGAGGCGTGTTCAGCCGGGCGTGCAGCGAGTGGCGCCCTCGACTCCGACATAGGACAGCGCGTCATTCTTCCACTGACGTGTGGGCTCTTTGGGTACATGGCCTGCATGCCAGTGACCCAACGCAGTCAGCGCACAGCAGAGGAACCTTTGGTGGGCCAGGGCAGTCAGAAGCAGGCATTTCATAAACCGATGATTATTCATTGAGTGTGACGTCATCCTTTTCATGTAGATAAGCCTACTATGTTGATAGCCCGTTCGATACGTTGTGATTCATAAAGACCGCTACAAACATCAATGTTCTGCTTATCACAGATAAGATTGATTAATACCCGTAACAATCCATGTCCTTAACAAAGGGTGCATGCACATATAGGTTGAGCGTGTGTCTTGCGTCATGTGCTGTGTGCATGCAGGCGTGCGAGTGTTGCGTGCATGCAAGGGTATGTTTCAGTGTTGCATGTATGTATGTGTGCGTACGTGCGTGTGTTCGTGAGTGCATGTGTACGTGTCAGTGTTGCGCGCCTGCATGCGTGCGTGTGTTCGTTATGTGTACGTGTCAGTGTTGCACGCCTGCATGCGTGCATGTGTACGTGCGGGGTGAGGCTACACGTCAGTCGACTGACTTTTTCATCTCTGGTCATTAGATTTTCCAGCCGTTGGATACGAAATCAAGGGCCTGCAGTTTATCATCAAACTCCACCCCCCTGAGCCGCCAACCGCCACCGGCTGAACCGCCGGCCCCCGCCGCCCGCGGCCGGCCCGCGCCGCCACGCCGCCCCACCCGCCCCGAAACCACTCCTCACCGCCGGTCCGCCGCCACACCGGCCATCCCTCTAGGACCCCCCATGCCGAGCTTTTTCTCCAGCGATCCCCACCCCACCGCCCAATCAACGTGCCCCCCACCGCCGGCGACTGCCAACCAGAGGTCTCACGATTTCAAGTACCCACCGACCACTAATTTATTACCATTTCTGTCCTTCATATACGCGCTGATGGGTGGGCCCTATGGTAATGTGCGCTGCTGAATGTCGACCGTTTGACTGGTTAATTGATCGTGTCATGAACAAATTACGGAGCTGTATGGTGAGCCAGTGACCGTATGATCACCCTAAAATGTATTTCATTAACACGGTACATACTCAAACTACCATTTCTTTCTTTCATATACAGGCTGACAGGTGGGCCCCACGGTTACGCGCCCTGATGGTGCAACACTAGTTGCGCCACGTGGAACGTTCGACTGGTCAATTGATTGTGTCATCAACAAAATACGGAGTTGTACGGGTGAGCCAGTGACCGTATAATCATGACATGTATTTTTTAACACGATACAGACGCAAGGGCTCATATATACGCGCAAGCACTCACCGCTATAAGCGCACACACGCAGACCCTACCCCTATGAGCACCTTCGATAGAGTGGGCCAACATATGATCTTGAGATTTTACGAAGTCACCATAGGTGCCTCGTAGTCGAGTGGAACGTCTCCTCCCACTGAACGCACATCGCCGGAAAATACTGAAATTAACCCAGGATAAATGCAAGCACTGGGACTTTAACCCTGGTGGGCTCGAGAAACCACTTTCCTCCTAACCATCCAACCACATGTTGGTTAGCACGACAAAGTGTATGTGGTGACCGTGATGAGCTTATTCTGAAGTCCAGTGACCATATCGTGCTTTCGCTTCAAATACAATGACCGTAAGTGTCGTCAACAAAATACGGAGCACGCATCAAATGCAAAGTCCGTCAGTGTCATCAGGAAAATACGGAGACGTATCATGAGCTAGATACCGTATGATCACCACGAGAATGTATACGGTGACCGTAATGAGCATATTCTGAACTCTAGTGACCGTATAGTGCTTTAGCTTGAAATACAGTGACCGTCATGCGTGAATGTGTCGTGGGCATGCATACTTTTAGAGGGCCGAGAGATAGTTTGTGTGCGTACGTGAAAGTGGTGTAGAAAGAGGGGATGTCCGGTGGAGACAAGGAGAGATATGCCCTTCGTTTCTCTTTCCCATGACTAATATTTTAGGAGAATATATAAACATTCACAATGCAGAACAAATATTTTTGGATGCACCATGCAATTAACTTTCATGTATAACATTGTACTATTGTATATGCTTATTTTCTTAGTGGCCGATTGCGTGTGTGGTGTGGTGGGCACATCATTTCTAGTTGTGGTGGGTCAACATGAGGACTCATGGGTCGGTTCCATTCTGCGCCACATAGGTTGGATCGAGACGCGTTATACGAAGACCCATGTGGAGGACTCGGCGTACAACACGAAGCTAGCTACCAGAGTCGCGGAGGACTCTATCCCCACTGGTGATAAGCCGACTATATATGATTTGTAACCCTAGGCCCCCAGTATGTTATAGAAGCTTGGGGGCTAGTTCGTCGATAGTATACACACACGCACAATGCCTGGTATTCACGTGTACTTTGTACACACCCCTATCACTAATATACAGTACCAGGAGTAGGCTTTTTCCTCAACTGCAAGGGTCCGAAC